>NC_059172.1:17378166-17696415 GCF_019923935.1 Bubalus bubalis | reverse complement strand
GTTTTCTCTAATGAATGCTTACTATTTTCTAGGCATTCTACTTTATATTATTATTAATAATTGAAATAACTATTAGTCAATATTGCAATTAAAGGCAATATCGCATTTAATCCCCATAAGAACTTACTGCCGTAGATACTTAGTATTTGCTGGGGAGGAAATTAAAGCACATAAACATGTCAACTTGCTTACGGTCACACAGTGAGTAAATGGCAGGACTGAGATTCAAATTCAGGACAGTCTGACGTCAACACTTCTAAGCTTGACTATAGGACATTGTTTACAGGCTCACACGGAGCTGCTTGGTCTTGGCACCTGGATAGACTCAGACCTCCAGACCATCCTAAGGTCCCCACTGGTCCTGGCTGGTGAAACATTTACTCACAGCTGACACTTCTCCTCTAGTCCACAGGTGGAAGCCAGTCAAGTCCTCTATGTCCAACCCTCTGAACTCCATGCCTTTGCTAGAAATATATCTGCTCAAATCTCAAGTGTCCCTGGCTTCCCAGCCCTCTTGAACAGGAGTCCAGTACTGGCAGCCTCTTCTAACTGCACAGAATGTCCAAAGGCATCAGTTTGCTTTTTCGCAAGTCTGACTAATTCCCATGCAATTGTTGAATTGTTGTGCGCTCTCCTCCAGGAAGCCTGTCGAGGGATTTTCTGCACAACAATCCCTGGTGGAAATGTATTCCAATTCTTGCCAACTTTCACTAGTAGGAATTTTCTCTTTATATCTAACCCAGAGATTTCTTGGATTCATTTTAGCCCAATTCCTCCTCTTGCCACTTTGCTAAGAGAATGAAAACTGCTGACCTTCATTCCCCCTTCTTCCTTTGTACAGTTGAAAATCTCAGCTGCTTCTCCTTTACTGCATTAAGAAAACAGTAGTGTCAGAAGGCGGTTTACCTGCCTCACTTTATTGCGCATCACAGATACTGCTTTTGTTATGAATTGAGGTTTGTGAGTCAAGCAAATCTATTGGCGTCATTTCCCCAATAGCATTATTTTTAAAATTAGGGTATATGCATTGGTTTTTCAAGACATAATGCTATTGCACATGTACTAAGCTACAATGCACTGTAAACATAACTTCTGTATGCACTGGGGAACCAAAAAGAATCGTGTGACTCACTTTGTTACCTTGGTCTGGATCTGAACTCACAATGAGGTATGCCCGTAATGTTTTTTTCAGCTAGTCTTCTCTTTTAGGGGGCTATGTTAGTTTTCAATGGCTGCAATAACAAATTACCACAAACTTTGTGGCTTAAAGAACATTAATTTAAAAACATATTTCTTTTAAAATAAAAAAATGGTTATTTAAGAATAAAAGGTACTCTCTCTTACTGTTTTGGAAGTCAGAAGTCTGAGATTTATTTCACTGAGCTAGAGTCAAGTCTGTTCCCTTTGGAAGTTCTGAGAAAGAAAATGTTTCCTGGCCTTTTTCAGCTTCTAGTGGCTACCAGCAGCATCCTTACAGCATATTTAAAGTACATCACTCTAATCTCTGCTTCCATCTTTCCCTCTAACTTTGGGTCCTCCTGTGTCCCTCTTATAAGGACTTCTGTGATTACTTTGGGCATGTCTAGAGAATCGAGGAAAATCTATCCCTCTCAAGATCCTTAATGACTTCAGCAGATTCCTTTTGCCAGGAAACGTAACCTTGACAGGTTTCAAGGATTAGGATGTGGACATCTTTGGGAGGCATATTCATCCTACTACAAATTCACACGTCCAGGCTGGAAGAATCTTGTTTTTGGCAGAATGTCTCATGACAATTCTATTTTGTCAGGGGCTAATTTTCACTAATTACCTTATTCTCCAGAAAGTTATGTTCCACAAAATTATGCATAGTGTAGAGATAATTAAGAAGAAAAAACAAATTTGTGTTTAATACTATCAACCAGAGGCTAAGTAAATTTTTGGAGGAATCTACTCACCCACATGAAGGGTAGTCTCTAATATGCCATGAGAGTCTTCAGAATTTTCCTAAATGGCATCCTAGTCCTTAGGTCCTATAAAGAGGATCTAATCTCATCATTTCAGCTTTAGCATGTGGAACATAAAGATCAGATTTTGTAAATGACTTTTTCAAGGTCTCATAATTAGTCAGTGAAGAACTCCAGGTCAGAAATTAGATTCCTGAGTTCCCAGTTCAGTGGTCCTTATCTTCCACCTTGCTAATGTTTTCCTTAAGGGGAATTATTCATTCTTCATTCATTCACTTAAACAATACTAAGTACCTCTTCTGTACAGGTAATTTTGCTCAGTTTTGGGATAAGTCTAATCTCTTTGGAGACAGAGAACACAAATGGACCTAGGTTCAGATGATGTTTCTGTGATGTACTTGCTTTGTGGCTGAGGGTGAGTTGCTTAGCTCCATTGAGCCTCGGTTTCCTAATGTATAAAATGGGAGAACAATGACACCTGCCTACATTGATAAAGATATTTTTGGTCGCATGAAACATAAAAATTCAAATAAAATTGTTTAAACAATAAATTCCAAGAGTAAATGTAGCTTCAGGCAAGGTTTGATCTAGCATCTCAAAACCCTAGTTTTCTCACTCTTTATTTCTCACCTCTAAATCTTCAGCATTGGCTTTCATCTTGGAAGTATATCCCCTTAAGTGTCCAGAATGGCTTACAACACATAATGAGACCATATGCTCCATGTTCAAGTCCTACAGGGAAGAAGGGCACCATATCTCCACATTCCTGGCAAATTCCTGAGGTTTATTCTGCCTGTACTGCTCAGATCTCACCTGCCTGTGAACCAATCTCTGTGATGGTGGTGGGGGGAGCATATACTGACAATGAAGTCAGTCAAGATCAACTTTCAGAGCTGGGGCTGAAGCCACAAAATCACATGGGGGAAGATGACGAGGAGGAGTGGTTTCTCAAGGGAAATTCAGAGCACTGTTACCAGGAGGCAGAGGGAAACCAATGCCGGGCGGTCAACAGCAGGTGAGTTCAGTCAACTTTTCTCAGTGTTTTTGGCAGGATTAAATGTGATAATGAATGTAAAGCATGTAACACCATGCTTAGCACAGAGGAGATGCCCAGTTAATATGAGCTTAGTATTTCAGTTATTATTTCACAACTTCATGTGGCACGTGTGTGTGTGTGTGTGTGTGTGTGTGTGTGTGTGTATAGGCTTCCCAGGTGGCTCAGTGGGTGAAGAACCCTCCTGCAATGCAGGAGATTCAGGTTCAGTCCCTGGGTTGGGAAAATCCCCTGGAGGAGGGCATGGCAACTCACTCCAGTGTTCTTGCCTAGAGAATTCCATGGACGGAGGAGCCTGGTGGGCTATAGTCCATAGAGTCACAAAGAGTCGGACACGACTGAATCAACTGAGTATACATGAATGGACACATGCATACACACACAGACACACACACAGATATTGCTGATTGGTTTAGAAGTGGACGAGATCTGAGCAGTACAGTCAGAGAAACCTCAGAAATTATCTCTCTCTCCCCTCAAAATTATGTATATAGAGGAGGAGTAGAAAGTACAGGTGGGAGAAGGCAATGGAAACCCACTCCAATATTCTTGCCTGGAAAATCCCATGGACGGAGGAGCCTGGTGGGCTGCAGTCCATGAGGTTGCTCAGAGTCGGACAGGACTGAGCGACTTCACTTTCACTTTTCACTTTCATGCATTGGAGAAGGAAATGGCAACCCACTCCAGTGTTCTTGCCTGGAGAATCCCAGGGACAGAGGAGCCTAGTGGGCTGCCGTCTATGGGATCGCACAGAGTTGGACACGACTGAAGCGACTTAGCAACAGCAGCAGCACAAAGTACAGGTAAGCAAAGTGAGCAGCCATGACAGCATTCCTCATATAGGAAGTGGGCACATGCAAGCCAGCCTCTTGGCTGACAGGAAACTGACCCTTAGGGGGGCTAGGACTTGCTAGAAGTTGAAGTGGCGGCAGGACGGGAGCCAGACCCCAGTCCCTCGGCCCCCAGTGCAGCTGTCTTTCCCCCTTGATCACCTTGCTCGCCTTAGCTGCCTGGCCTTTCCCAGGTGCTTCTGTAGAGCTGGACTTGGCAGCCAAACTGACAGTGATATATGGCCCTGGGAGTCCCAGGGAAGGGTACCCTGGAGCCACTATGAACATGCAGGTTAAAGGGAGCGGCTGCATCTGGAAGCCTCCGGAAGCTTCCATCCGAGGAAGTGCTGCCTGCCACTCTGTCCCTGCGTGCGCCCTTTCTGCTGTCATAATCTGCCTCAAACCTGTCATAATACAGGAAGCTGCCAATTAGGGAGGCCACTTCCAGCTGTTCTGTGCCCTGCGTTATAGAGATTCCCTCCCACTTCCGCCAAGTGTTTCCATCAGGGAGGGAAGGATCCCTATGGCAAGATTGCTCCCTGATGGCAGTGGAACACAAAACCGCCAAATTTATGTCCAAAAGCTGAAATCAGTTCTCGCTGACAACAGTAATAATGGTCTCCAACATGACCTAGTTTATGGCTCAGCACCTGGTCTCAGCTGATAAATTCCTTTTTGAGAGACCGACTGGTCATGTAGGCATCCAGAGGAAAAAAGAGCAGTTGGACTGTGATAGGTGTGACTTTAGGGAAGGAGAGAGAAAAGGCAGGATCGAGAGAGATAAGACACATTTATGCTCATTTATAATCAATACTCATTATTACCAGTAATAGCACTCCTGTCTGTTAAGTGACAGTACAGGGATATGTGTTTTAAACGCATTTTCTCCAACCTTCATCAGAGCTATGCAAATCATCCCCATTTCAGTGATTAGAAAGCCAGGGCCCAGAGAAGTGAGGCAGTTCAGCCAAGGTCACACAGCTAGTGAGTGGAAGAGCCCAGTTCAGACCTAGTTCTGTCTGACTTCAGAGCCCAAGCTCTTTACACATTGTGCTGTTTCTGGTTATCATATTCAGCTGATGTCTTCTGGATCTCTTTCATGAGAGGGCTGACTTCAGATACATATGAACTAATAGTGGCTTTACATTCTCATTTGGAAGGTTCCTAAGACAGGAGCCTAGAGATGTCAAGGGGCAGGGTGTGTGCCCATGCTTCTGTGTGAATCCTCATCGTGCCCGCTGTGGATGTGGTCTGCATCTGTAATGATATTTTATTATTTGTGGTCCTACATCTCCACTGGCAGCCTAGAGTAAGCCAGAGGCAATAGGTCAGAAAGTGACTAATGAGGAGAATTGCTTGATCGATGGGGCTTCTCTTCTGGATTTAAAGGGGCCTTGTAAAAAGTGGTGGAGTCTCATTTTCACACTGTATCTTTAATATCTAGATATAAACCTTCCCCTAAATAGGCCATTCCAGATACTTGGAGGACAGCTTCTAGAACTGGGCTTTCTCTTCTGTCCCAGTCCTCAGACAGCTTGAGCAAGCAAAGCTCACAGAATCCAGTTATTCTGAAGCGCCTCATCCCTTGCTGCACGCGTCACCATCTCGGGGAAAGCACTGTTAGTAGTGAAGCACCCAGGTGGTGCCTTTCCGCCACTGGGTCTTTCTCCTCTTTGCTAACGGTTCACCTTCAGGCCCCTTATGGAAGTGGGCAGCACACAGGTGTGCATGGAGGTGGTTCTCCACCTCTGGGAGATGCTTTGAGGCACTGGTCAAAACTTTCTGCCTTGGAACTGGGAAGGACACAGGCAGGCAAGGAAGGGGGATGGAGGAGAAGGCAGGGCAAAAAGACGATTCTGTATCTCCATTTGGTGGAGAGGCGGCTGCCAACAGCTAGAGAAAAGTTCCAGCAAGAGCTTAGGATCCTCTGATCCAGACACTGAAGGACTAGATGGCAAAATATTCCTTTTGTCAGAAAAAAAGGCAACGCTTCTTGAAGAGAAGGTCAGGATTTCATATCCCTGTCAGATTAGCGTTTGGAAAATGCCAACTGATAACGTCCTTGACAGCCTCCTCCCTCCATCTGATTGGAGCTCAGAGCAGGGTCCAAGCAGGCTTGGCTGACTGTCAACCTAGTGTGACCGGCAGGAACTGATTTCTTTCACAGGGTATGTGAGGATTGAATGAAGTGAAGGGTGAGCCTGTCGCTCTAAAAGAGCAGGAGGTCCTTCACTTTTCTTTCTGGTGTCTCAGAAATGGTTGCTCATGGTAAATAAGTTCAGGCTTCCCCGCAGTAAAGAGTCCTCTTGCAATGCAGGAGACCCAGGAGACACTGGTTCCATCCCTGGGTCAGGAAGATCCCCCAGAGGAAGGCATGGCAACCCACTCCAGTATTCTTGCCTGGAGAATCCCAGGGACAGAGGAGCCTGGCGGGCTGCAGTCCACGGAGTCACAAAGAGTTAGACACGACCAAACACACACAGGCACACAAACAAGTTCAGTAAAGGTTCCTGAAAGCAGTGAATGAACAACAGGCTAGGAATGCAGTCAAGGAGTGAAGCAAGGAGCGAGAAAGGACATGTGGGGCGGGGCGCCTGACCTGGCCTGGGAGCTTAGAGGCAGTCTCTCTGAGAAAGGGCTACATGAGCTCAGCTGTGAAGGAGCAGGAGGAGCTGAGGGTGGGTGCTCCAGGCAAGAACCGCATGTGCTACGGCAGGAGTGTGATCATTCCTATGGCTGTTGTAACAGATTCCCACCAACTTAGTGGCTCAAAGCAACACAAGCTTAATAACTCTCTTACGGTTCTAGAGGTAAGACGTCCAAAATGGGTCTCGGGGCTAATTGGAAGCTGTCTCCAGGACTGCATCTCTTCTAGAGGTTCTATGGAGACCTTCTGACTGTCTTTCTCAGAGGTTCTCAGTTCACTTAGAGTAGGTGGTACATGTGTGCTAAGTCACTTCAGTTGTGTCCGATACAACCCCATGAACTGTAGCCCTCCTGGCTCCTCTGTCCATAGAATTATCCAGGCAAGAATACTAGAGTGGTTTTCCATGCCCTTCTCCAGGGGACCTTCCTGACCCAGGGATTGAACTTGTGTCTCTTATGTCTCCTAAATTGGCAGGCAGGTTTTTTACCACTAACAAGGTTCACCTGGAAAGCCCTAGAGTTGGTCGGTCATGAGCAATTAAGACTGCTGCTCCAAAGAAGCCACATCCTGGAAGGTCCTGTAATCCTGGTAAGGATTTTGATGTTCACTCTAAAAACAATAGGAAGCTAGAGAAATGTTTGGGTTAGAAGCTTTGGGGGAGAGTAACATACTAAAATCCACCCAAGCACATTCAAGATTCGAAAACAAACCTTTGAAAAACAGATCATCGTGATATATCCTAGACTGATAAAATAAAGTGTGGTGATGCAAAGAGCAGCCTGCCTTTTCTGTATTGTTGGTAAGTTGTGGTTGATGGGGTATTTGTTCTGATAGAAAAGAAACATAGGTGTTGTTTCAGAATTAGATGGGGGTCACGAGTGGATTCCTGGAGGAGGAAATGGCAACGCGTTCCAGTAGTCTTGCCTGGGATTTCCCATGGATAGAGTAGCCTGGTGGGCTACAGTACCTGGGGTCACACAGAGACAGACGTGACTGAGCGACTGAGCACACACACACACATATGAATGGATTTATATCAGTGCTTTCCAACATGTTAAATACTGTGTCAACCTTCTTTAAACACAGCACGGATAAGGATGCTTATATTCCTACAGCCTACTGGGGACATGAGGAAGGCTGCTCACAGCTGGAGGCAGCTGAGTGGTGTCTCCAGGTTCCCCCAAGCCTTAAGCAGTGCAGAGGGGCTCAACATCTGGAAATGTTGTAGCCACGCATTCTGGGAAACAAACTCACTCAGAAGGATAATTCCCTTAAGCCTAGGTAGTTAACAGTGGACAATTATCAATAGACTTGTGATCATACCTCAATAAGCATAATAGAATGTATGATTCTATTAGATTACACAGATAATTAGGGTATTCTTTTAGGCTACGGAGAGCCCTGGGGCTCTTCCTTCCCGGGGTCTGGTTTTCCAGTCCCTACGTCATTTCCATAGATACTGGGCATATTGTTCAAAGTCCACAGTCTGGCCCAAGATGGAGTCCTGCTTTCAAGGTAGAGCCTGTTCTGTTTCCTCCTTCAGAAACACCTGTGAGTCACTTGTCACACACAGTGTGCCCTGGCGTGTGAGTGGGAAGCTCTGGGTTTGAGGACAGAGGCTGGATCTTAACCCTTTGACTGTTGCTTCCTTGTCTGTGTTGCTGTTCTCTCACGTCCCTTCATGCTCTCAGCCCATCTCTCCACAGTCTCATGGATGCCACGCTGGGTGCAGCTGTTCTAAACACAGCATGCTGCTTTCAATTTTTTAATGTGTGAGGTCTGATGGGTTAGCTTTGAAGTGGTCCAGGCTGGACCCAGCCTCGCATCAGTATACAGACTGTAGAAGTTATATCCCTGCTGCCTCCCTGCCACCCTTATGCTCTGAGTTCTATTGGTGGGCATTTCCCTGTTTATGAAAGACCGTGGCTCAGTCATCTTTCAATTAAACTTAACAATGAAAACAAGCCCTCAGACTCTTCTTAGAGGGAAAGGGCGGATGAATCTGGAGAGGCATTAGAGGCTGAGGGAGACAGTTGGTTTGAATAAGGTCACAGATTAATTAGATTTGGGCTTAATTAACACTGCATGAGCATCTGGACAGCTTTGTCAACAAAGGGGATCATCTGGATACGTTTGACTGGTCCCTTTCTCCTTTGGGCACTCCTTCTCTGGTTCAGGCTTTGGTCCCCACTGGTGTGAGAGACTCTGGTGCCTGAAAGCTTTTCCAAGTCAATTATACAGGCTTCACTCTGGCTGGTTAGGTCTGGTTTCAGAGCTATTCTATAGACGTCAAGGCTCGATCCCCACGTGGGCCCTTAGTTTTAGTCTGTGCTGCAGCCTTGACTGCATATTTCCTCATCTGGGGAGGGAAGACACTGCTTGGGCATGGAGTGGGTGCAGCTTTGGGGTGCTCTACTAGGGTATTCCTGTGGAAACTGGGTGAATGAATTTGACTTTGACAAGAACACCGATGGCATGCTTAAGGGCTGCCATACTTGTCCTTTTCTTTGTCAAATCCCATTCTTCACCTGGCTGCTGCTTGAAAGGAGCAGATGAACTAATTCATGCTAAGCTGGCAATGACCAACCATGGCTTAAAATGTTACCTTTACTAGAAATGCTTATACTTTGACAAGGACAATGAGTTTTTAAAAAATCAGTGCCTTTAAAACCATCATGGAGGTATATTTAGGGTGAGTGACCAACCATCCCGGTTTGCACGAAATTGAAGGGGTGCCTGAGCTATGGGACTTTCTGTGCTAAACCCAGAAAGTCCTGGGAAAACTGGGATGAGTAGGTCACCCTAGTCCAGGGTTTTTAGGAGAGATGAGTGTGTGTGTGTGGTGGGTGGGGGGAGTGGGGCAGGGGTCAGGCCAGGATGGCAGGGCCAGGGGGAGGCTGAGAACACAGAGCTCAGGGGTCCTGCCTCTGGTTCAGCCAGAGGACTAACACCCTGTATGTTTCCTGTTTTGAAGTTGTGGATAAGACCTGCCTTGAAAAGCATTTTAAAAACCTTATTCTTATAGAATGAGGGTCAAAAGGAGTCTATGAGGAACAAGAGTGGTGGGGGATGGGGGGATGTCTCTGGGCAGAGAGGCTCTGAGGGCCCCTCCTTTTCCCCAAGAAGGCATCATTACTCCGCTGACATGAAAGCAGGGTTTGGCTGTGGTCACAGCAGAGAAAAGGGGTGGTTAGCTTGTGCAGAGAATCAAAGAAAGAGCCTGCTTTGGAAGTAGGATAGTATTTGGCATAATCATTTGTGTTTTTCTATTTCCACCTTTCACTACCCCCCTTCACCCTACCCCACCCCAGGTCCCCCAGCTGTTTCCTTACTTCAGGAGAGGTGGTGTTGAAGTGGAAAAACCTGCCTACACTGCACTTTTCTTCCAGGCTTCCCCCCTCACCCTCGCCACCCACCCCCAACCCTGCATCTAACTGTTGCAATTATGTTAAGTATCTTTGAATACAATGGAAGGGAGCAGAGGGAAGATTTCTGTAAATTTTAGGTGTGCAAGACTGATGGTATTGAATATCAAGGCTCTAAAGATATTGTAAGGCTTCCCAGGTGACCCTGTGTACAAGTCTGTAAATGAGTACTCAGTTGTGTCCAACTTTTTGCAATCCCATGGACTGTAGCCCATCAGACTCCTCTGTCCATGGGCTTTTCTAGGCAAGAATACTGGAATTGGTTGCCATTTCCTCCTCCAGGGGCTCTTCCCAACACAGGATTTGAACCTGTGCCTCTTGCTTCTCCTGCATTGGCAGGTGGATTCTTTACCACTGAGGCACCTGGGAAGCCCAAAGAATCTGCCTGCCAATACAGGAGATACAAGAGACATCACTGACTCAATGGATATGAGTTTGAGCAAACTCCAGGAGATAGTGAAGGACAGGGGAGCCTGGCATGCTGCATGGGGTTGCAAAGTTGGACTGAACAACAAATATCTATCTGTCCTCACATGTAGTCAGAAAGGATGAGTCTGCCTTCCTCTAGAGGCTACTATTAGGAAACTTACTAGTTTTCCTGTCACCAGGAAAGCTGTCTCCCAGCTCACCTATTATCACCCTGACCCCTAATGACCATATAATCCTGACCGCCCAATGCGCCCCCTTGTCCTTTCAACCTCTGGAACTGTCAGGTTATCATTTAGTCAATAGCTCTATATCCTCTACGTCTTCTTTGAGTGCTGTATTTTTACCATAAAAAACAACCTGTCCCTTGATGATATCGTTTGCACTGCAGGCTTCCTGTGTGAAGCTTGTATCTCTCATAAATCAGAGCCTGGAAGCAGAGATTGTGCCCTTCATATTTCCTTTTGCTGTTTCAAACTATTTCTTCCCTATCTTAAAAAAAAAAAATCTCCTCCTTCCAGTTTTAAAGCAGTAGAACAGAGAAGCAGTCCAACTATCTATTCTTGAATTTAAGAAAAAAGAATACTAAAAATTGAGAAACTCATGTTCCATCTTAAAGAACACTAGGAGACATTTATAACTCCAGACTATAATGTCTGAGGAAGAGATGTCAGAAAGAGTGAAAGTCAAACAGTGGTTCTTCCATCAAGAGAGGATGTCTTTGGCTGCTGATCTTGCAAGTCTCACAGAGCAGTTTTTCAAAATCAGTAATACACCCTTAGGGCCAAACTTTGCTGTTTTAGTTAGGATTAAGTTCAAGTGCATCTAACAGAACATCTAAAATAACAGAAGTCTGGTTTTCTCTCACATAAGAGAAGTCTAGAGGTTTGCTGTCCAGAGCTGGTGTAGTGGTTCCACTGTTAAAAAAAAAAAAAAAAAAAAAAACCCAGGTTTTCTGCTTTTTGGGCCAGCTTCCTGGTGTGTAGCTTCCATCTTTATGGTAACTTCATGACGCAGGAGTTTGCTGGAGCATCAGTCATCACATCCACATTCCAGGCAACAGTAGGGAGGACAAGAGTTTTCTCCCGCTTTTTGTATTTTTTTTAATAGAGACTTTCCAGAATTCCCTCCCAAAGGTATCCATTAGAACCTGATTGCTTGTATGTCACATATAGCTGCAAAGAAGTCCAAAAAAGGAATCTTTTAGCAGTTTAGCCTGGTGGCTTAGTCGTAAACAATCCTTCTGTAATGCAGGAGACTGCCTATCATGCAGGAGACCCAGTTCAATCCCTGTATCAAGAAGATCCCCTGGAGAAGGAAATGGCAACCCACTCCAGTATTCATGCCTGGAAAATTTCATGGACAGAGGAGCCTGGCAGGCTACAGTCCATGGAGTCACAAAGAGTCAGACATGACTGAGTGACTAACCATCCACATTGCTATCTCTAATGATAGAGAAGTTCTGAAATTTGAAACTGGCCAGTACCCTGTGGGGCCTCCCAGGGACAGACTTCTGTGTCCCTTGCCTCTTAATTATAGAAAAACTTTAGCTTCCTAGGCCTTCCTCAAATTCCAAAAAAGCAACTTTAATCAGGGAAGTGAGAAAATGCAGAAACAAAGAAAAATAGTCAAGCAAGGCAAAATCCTAACAGTTTAGCCATAAAACAAAGTAATGGCTCTTTAGTTCCTCCTCAGACGCTACAGTTAATATCCTGAGCCATATCTTTGAGTTGTGTTGCAGATACTGAAACTCCCATCAGGTGGAAGAAGTTAATTGCATGCTGATGACCAGCTTGCAGACCTCAGACTGGTTGGAACCATAAAGTTGATGATGTTGGCTCCCAAAATACCATCTGGTTACCTCACCACCAAGATTGAGGGCAGGAGGAGAAGGGGACGACAGAGGATGAGACGGTTGGATGGCATCACCAACTCAATGGACATGGGCTTGGGTGGACTCCGGGAGTTGGCGATGGACAGGGAGGCATGGAGTGCTGTGGTTCATGGGGTCGCAAAGAGCCGGACACGACTGAGCTACTGAACTGAAATGAACTGAACTGAACTGACCTCACCACCATTCAATTAGAAGAATGTCCACAAGCTGAAAAGGCACTCTACAATCCTCATCCCTAATGTTGCCTTTAAAAACCCTTCCCTGAAAGCTACTGGGGAGTTGAGTATGTGCTGCCTGTTCTCTTTCCTTGGCTACACGGTAGGCACCTTGCCATAAATCCTGTACTTTCCTTCACCAGCCCGGTGTCAGTAGACTGGCTTTTGCTGCATGTCAGGTGAGCAGATCCAAGTTTGGTTCCACGGCAATAAGAAGAAAAGAGAATAAATGTTAGTAGCAGCTGTGGGTCTTGGTCTTATTCTTGTTTGGGGCAGAGAATATGTCAGGACCAGTTACAGGGAATTGGCCAAGCCTTGCTGATACAGAGAATCACAGGCAGGACTGAATGAGAAATTACACAGACAAGACATAGCAACGGGAAGCAAACTGCAGATGAGGCAGGGTGAGGAGAGAATCCGTATTGTGAGAAGATCAGATGGCTGTGGGTCACTGCTGATTGAGGGAAGGAAAAGTCTGCTGCTGCTACTGCTGCTAAGTCACTTCATTCGTGTCCGACTCTGTGCTACCCCATAGACAGCAGCCCACCAGGCTCCCCCGTCCCTGGGATTCTCCAGGCAAGAACACTGGAATGGGTTGCCATTTCCTTCTCCAATGCATGAAAATGAAAAGTGAAAGTGAAGTCACTCAGTCGTGACTGACCCTCAGTGACCCAATGGACTGCAGCCTTCCAGGCTCCTCCGTCCATGGGATTTTCCAGGCAAGAGTACTGGAGTGGGGTGCCATTGCTTTCTCCAGGAAAAGTCTAAAACTGTTTAATTCCACTCACAGGTTCATATAACAAAGAGGAATCTGTCCAGTTTGGCTTCTAGTCCTTGGTGACATTTCCTATAAATATTTTTATAGAAAAATATTTGAAATATTTATAGAAAATATAGAAAAATCTTTGGGAGGGAATTCTGGCAAGTCTCTGTTAAAAAAATACAAAAAGCTGGAGAAAACTCTTGTCCTCCCTACTGTTGCCTGGAATGTGGATGAGATATTTTCTACAAATATTTAATTTAGTGAAGACTCATCTCAGGCTTCTCAGGTGGTGCTAGTGGTAAAGAACCCATCTGCCAATGCAGGAGACATAAGAAACGTGGGTTCGATCCCGGAGCTCAGAAAATCTGCTGGAGGAGGGCATGGCAGCCCACTCCAGTATTCTTGCCTGGGGAATCCCATGGACAGAGGAGCCTGATGGGCTACAGTCCATGGGATCGCAAAGAGTTAGATGCAAGTGAGATGACTTAGCACACATGCATGCAAGACTCAACTCACTTAGGAGTAACGGTGAAAAGAGAATGATCACAGGATGTTTATATAAAGATGTTAGAAGAAGACAGAAAAGGAATGGAAACAAATAATGGCAGATAAAGAATATTCACCAGAAAAATATTGTCAAAGAGTAACAAAAATTATCATCAAACATCATCATTAATAAAAAATAATATAATGAAGTAATTGCCTTCAGAAAACAAGGTTCAAAAAGGTGAGATGGTAGAAAATGATGCTCTGTGACCTGACAGAGCTCTGGGAAGAGATGGAGGAGAGAAGTAAGTTCAACAAAGGATTGAATGCAACACTATGAAGGGAAGACACTGGTGAACATAAGACGCAGGAAAATATGTAAAATGCCAGGAGTGTTTTTTAAAAGATTAGGACAAAATAATAGATATCGAAGACAGAAAGTATAAAATACCCATAGCTGGTATTAACAATGAAGATAAATAAGGAAGCTGACTGATATATAAAGATAATTTTTAAAATTGAAATTTTAGAATTTGAAAGACCTTTTCAGGAATAAAAGAAAACTAGAATCTATAAGTAGAAAGGTCATATTCTATCCCAGAAAAAAAAAAATGGCCTTGTTGGGAGAAAGAAAAACAAGGCATAGCTTAGAATGACAGAGGCTACACTAGATATAAATAAGCCAGTTTTGTATGCATTGAATATTTCTGAAATTATCTCAAAAAAGTGACAGAAGTGCTTGCCTCTGGGGAGGAGTATTCTCAGTGGAGACTGCTAGATACTTACCAAACATCCATTTTCCTGCTGTGTCTCAAAGTACAGAATTTCAGCTTTACCATCTGACATTTACTGTTGAGATCAATGGTTCTCAAGGAGGCATGTCCCTCCTTCTGTGGGAAATTTGGCAATACGTGGGGATGTTTTAGTTGTTGCAACTTGGAGGTAGTGTGAGGGACGTGCTCCACTGGCGTCTGGTGGGATGCTAGTAGAGATGCTGCTGAACACCCCACAATGTATCAGACAGTCTTTCTATAGCAAAGAATTGTCTTTCCCAAAACGTCAATGATGCTGAGGTTGTGAAAGCACGGCTTAAGTTATGGATGATGAGATAGAAATGGAGATAAAATGTGGACTTCTGGGAAGTCTCTTTAAAATAAAGGGGGCATGCCTTTCTTCCTCCTTCCTCAGTCCTGCTGCTTAGAATGTGGATGTGATGTCAGAGACTGGGCAGCCGTCTTGGGTCATAAGGAAAAGGGTCACATCCTAAGGATAGTGGAGTGGGCAGGTGGAAGAATTCTGGGTCCCTGATGTGCATTTTTTCCTTCTTTCATTATTCATTTATTTACTGAATGTTAATTTCATGTATACTATGTGCCAGGCACTTGTTTCAGACAGTGGGAACATAGCAGAAAACAAAACAAACAAATCTATGTCTTTATGAAACATATTCTAATTTGTTTATAATAAAATAATAGATAATAAAATATAAAGCATGTTGCATATGTGCGTGCTAAGCTGCTTCAGTTGTGTCCAGCTCTCTGTGACCCTATGGACCATAGGCTCCTCTATCCAGGGGATTTCCCAGGCATGAATACTGGAGTGGGTTGCCATGCCCTCCTCCAGGGGATCTTCACGTCTCAGGGATCAAACTTATGTCTTTTATATCTCCTGCATTGGCAGACAGGGGCTTCCCTGGTATCTCAGACAGTAAAGAATCTTCCTGCAAGGCAGGAGACCCAGGTTTGAGAAGATCCCCTGGAGAAGGGAATGGCTACCTACTGCAGCATTCTTGCCTGGAGAATTCCATGGACAGAGGAGTCTGGTGGACCACAGTCCATGGGGTTGTAAAGAGTCGGACATGTCTGAACGACTATCACTTTCACTTTCTTTATTACTAGGGCGACTTTATGTCAGATGATGATGGGTGCTGTGAAGGACTGGAGAGCATGGAAGTGGTAAAAAGTGCCTGTTAGGTGATGTTTTTAATTTTAAATATGATTATTAGGAAAGGTTCCAATGAGAAGTAAAGAACTGAAGGAGAGGAAGGTGTAAGTATTAAGAATATCTGTAATGTTTCCAGCAAAAGGAGCAGCAGATAGCCCTGTGGTGGGAGTGTGCTTGGAATATTGGAGGACCAGCAACAACACCACGGTGTCTGGAGTGGAATGAACAGGGGTGGAGTGGGAGAAGTCTGAATTGGAGACATGATGGGAGAACCCAATGATATAGGGCTTTTTGGGCAATTATAGGATTTTGGTCTTTACTCGGAAGGAGATGGGAAACTACTGGAGAATTTTTAGCAGAATAGTGATGCAATCTGAGTTAACATTTGAAAGGGTGACTCTGGCTGCTGGGATGAATTAAAATGGGGGCTGAGGGAGAAGGGTGCCTGAGGAGAGAATTATTGCAAAAAGTCATGTAGTCAATAATGGCACCTTAGACCAAGGTGCCGAGAAGGCAATGGCAACCCACTCCAGTACTCTTGCCTGGAAAATCCCATGGGAGGAGGAGCCTGGTAGGCTGCAGTCCATGGGGTCGCGAAGAGTTGGACACGACTGAGTGACTTCACTTTCACTTTTCACTTTCATGCATTGGAGAAGGAAATGGCAACCCATTCCAGTGTTCTTGCCTGGAGAATCCCAGGGATGGGGGAGCCTGGTGGGCTGCCATCTGTGGGGTCACACGGAGTCGGACACAACTAAAATGACTTAGCAGCAGCAGCAGACCAAGGTGATATTGTGAAGGTGGGGAGAAGTTATCTGATTCTGGATATATTTCGAAGGCAGGCCTGGCAGGATTGACTTGTTGATGAATTTGACACATGGTTTTAGATGTAGAGAGGAGTCAATGATGACTCCAGGTTTTTAGCTAGAGTGAAGGAATAATAGGATTGCCATGTATTGGGATAGGCAGATGCAGGAAGGGAAGATTTGGTTTTGGATAAGCTATATTAGAGATACTTATTAGAAATATATATTGCACAGTTGATCTGCCTAAAGTCAGCCCCTTTTGACCCATAAAAATGGCAATTTTGTATGATTTAAGCTATATAATTCTGAAGTTGAGTGGAGAGGTCTGAGGTAGGTTTTTATATTTTGGAATCATCCGTATTTAAATGTCATTTAAAACCACAAGATTGGATGAGGTCACTGAATAGATAGGACCTGCCTGCTAAACCAAAAACAACATGTTAGCAGAATGGCTTTCTTTCCCAGGCTGGGAAAACATTTTCTTCTGTCTTCTTCAAACCCCGAGAAAGAATGCTGGAATTCTGCATTTGTGAGCATCATCATAGTTTGGTACTGGTGTTTGAATCACCTCAAGATGGGGCTGCTCTCTGCCTGGCATGTCACATGAAGTCATGTCCAATTGGCAGAAGAAAGTGACTAATACTGGACTTGTTTCAATTCATTTATTTCCTGAGCATTTGCAGGCAATTCTCCCTTTTCATTCTTTCCCTGTTCATCCTCAGTATGAAATAACTTCTTTATGAAATATAAATATATGTGGAGAATTGCATAGATTCTAGGTGAATTTTTAACCAAGTGAACATAGAATTATATATTCATGATTATAATAAATATAATCAGCACACCCAGATCAAAAGCACACATTTTACTAGCATCCCAGAAACTTCCCTTAGACTCCTTTTCAGTTGTCACTAGCCCTACAAACATAATACCTATACTAACAGCTAACACCATAACACAATTTTCCACTGTATGAATTCTGCTACGGATGGGTATTTTCTAGTTTTTGGCAGTAATAAATCATGCTCTTGTTCATGTCTTTCAGTGAATATGTGTATTCATTTTTGTAGGCTTTCTATATGGGGATGTAATTGCTGGATGACAGGATAGGCACATATTTAGTTTTTTAAAAGTGGTTATATCAATGTATCATCTCACTAGCAGTGTATGAGAATTCTGAATACTCAATACCCTTGGCAACACTTGGCATTTTCAGTGTTTTTCATTTTAGCCACAATGAGATTTTAATTGCTTTTTTTTTTGATGATTAATGAAGTTGAGCATCCCTTCATATATATACTGGCTATTTGGATAACCTCTTCTGTGGTGTGGCTGTTGAATTATTTTTGTCTATTTTTCTATTAGGTTATATGTCTTTTTCTTGCCAACATTTGTTATGTATCATGGATGTGAGTCCTTTATAGGATATATATATATATTTGGTTTATATACAGGATATAAAATATATATGATATATATATATATAATATTTATATATTATATATATATATATATAAAATATTTCTTCCCACTCTGTGCCTTGACTGTTCACTGTTCTAATGGTGTCTTTTGGTGAACAGAATTTCTTAATTTAAGAAATTAAATTATTCTCCAAGCAAGAATACTGGAGTTGTAGCCACGTATTCCAGGAAACAAACGCACTCAGAAGGATGATGCAGATAGTGAAGTACAGTTTATTACACTGTTGGGCCCAAGGCAGAGTCTCCTCTTAGCCAAGGACCCCGACCGGTTTTTGTGAAAACCTTATATACCCTAAGTGTACACATTCAAACCCACCTCCCCAAATTCTCTGAAACTAGTCTGAACAAAGGAAAAGAAAGATACAATCAAAGTTAACTCATAATTCATATACCTTAAACCCGTGATTCGTATGCCTTAAGCCTAGGTAGTTCAGTTCAGTCGCTCAGCCATGTCCGACTCCTTGCAATCCCATGAATTGCAGCACGCCAGGCCTCCCTGTCCATCACCAACTCCCGGAGTTCACTCAGATTCATGTCCATCGAGTCAGTGATGCCATCCAGCCATCTCATCCTCTGTCGTCCCCTTCTCCTCTTGCCTCCAATCCCTCCCAGCATCAGAGTCTTTTCCAATGAGTCAACTCTTCGCATGAGGTGGCCAAAGTACTGGAGTTTCAGCTTTAGCATCAGTCCTTCCAAAGAACACCTAGGACTGATCTCCTTTAGAATGGACTGGTTGGATCTCCTTGCAGTCCAAGGGATTCTCAAGAGTCTTCTCCAACACCACAGTTCAAAAGCATCAACTCTCTGGCACTCAGCTTTCTTCACAGTCCAACTCTCACATCCATACATGACCACTGGAAAACCATAGCCTTGACTAGATGGACCTTTGTTGGCAAAGTAATGTCTCTGCTTTTAATATGCTATCTAGGTTGGTCATAACTTTCCTTCCAAGGAGTAAGCATCTTTTAATTTCATGGTTGCAATCACCATCTGCAGTGATTTTGTAGCCCCCAAAAATAAAGTCTGACACTGTTTCCACTGTTTCCCCATCTATTTCCCATGAAGTGATGGGACCAGATGCCATGATCTTAGTTTTCTTTTTTTTTTTTTTTTGCACGTCTAAAAGGTTTTTATTTTTTTATTTTTATTTTTTTTTCTTGGTAAAGCATTTTTTTTAAAATTTTATTTTATTTTTAAACTTTACATAACTGTATTAGTTTTGCCAAATATCAAAATGAATCCGCCACAGGTACACATGTGTTCCCCATCCTGAACCCTCCTCCCTCCTCCCTCCCCATTCCATCCCCCTGGGTCGTCCCAGTGCACCAGCCCCAAGCATCCAGCATCGTGCACCGAACCTGGACTGGCAACTCATTTCATACATGACATTCCACATGTTTCAATGCCATTCTCCCAAATCCTCCCACCCTCTCCCTCTCCCACAGAGTCCATAAGACTGCTCTATACATCAGTGTCTCTTTTGCTGTCTAGTACACAGGGTTATTGTTACCATCTTTCTAAACTCCATATATATGCGTTAGTATACTGTATTGGTGTTTTTCTTTCTGGCTTACTTCACTCTGTATAATAGGCTCCAGTTTCATCCACCTCATTAGAACTGATTCAAATGTATTCTTTTTAATGGCTGAATAATACTCCATTGTGTATATGTACCACTGCTTTCTTATCCATTCATCTGCTGATGGACATCTAGGTTGCTTCCATGTCCTGGCTATTATAAACTGTGCTGCGATGAACATTGGGGTACTCGTGTCTCTTTCCCTTCTGGTTTCCTCAGTGTGTATGCCCAGCAGTGGGATTGCTGGATCATAAGGCAGGTCTATTTCCAGTTTTTTAAGGAATCTCCACACTGTTCTCCATAGTGGCTGTACTAGTTTGCATTCCCACCAACAGTGCAAGAGGGTTCCCTTTTCTCCACACCCTCTCCACCATTTATTACTTGTAGACTTTTGGATCGCAGCCATTCTGACTGGTGTGAAATGGTACCTCATAGTGGTTTTGATTTGCATTTCTCTGATAATGAGTGATGTTGAGCATCTTTTCATGTGTTTGTTAGCCATCTGTATGTCTTCTTTGGAGAAATGTCTATTTAGTTCTTTGGCCCATTTTTTGATTGGGTCATTTATTTTTCTGGAGTTGAGCTGTAGGAGTTGCTTGTATATTCTTGAGATTAGTTGTTTGTCAGTTGCTTCATTTGCTATTATCTTCTCCCATTCTGAAGGCTGTCTTTTCACCTTGCTAATAGTTTCCTTTGATGTGCAGAAGCTTTTAAGGTTAATTAGGTCCCATTTGTTTATTTTTGCTTTTATTTCCAATATTCTGGGAGGTGGGTCATAGAGGATCCTGCTGTGATGTATGTCAGAGAGTGTTTTGCCTATGTTCTCCTCTAGGAGTTTTATAGTTTCTGGTCTTACGTTGAGATCTTTAATCCATTTTGAGTTTATTTTTGTGTGTGGTGTTAGAAAGTGTTCTAGTTTCATTCTTTTACAAGTGGTTGACCAGAGTTCCCAGCACCACTTGTTAAAGAGATTGTCTTTAATCCATTGTATATTCTTGCCTCCTTTGTCGAAGATAAGGTGTCCATATGTGCGTGGATTTATCTCTGGGCTTTCTATTTTGTTCCATTGATCTATATTTCTGTCTTTGTGCCAGTACCATACTGTCTTGATAACTGTGGCTTTGTAGTAGAGCCTGAAGTCAGGTAGGTTGATTCCTCCAGTTCCATTCTTCTTTCTCAAGATCGCTTTGGCTATTCGAGGTTTTTTGTTTTTCCATACAAATTGTGAAATTATTTGTTCTAGCTCTGTGAAGAATGCTGTTGGTAGCTTGATAGGGATTGCGTTGAATCTATAGATTGCTTTGGGTAGTATACTCATTTTCACTATATTGATTCTTCCAATCCATGAACATGGTATATTTCTCCATCTGTTAGTGTCCTCTTTGATTTCTTTCACCAGTGTTTTATAGTTTTCTATATATAGGTCTTTAGATTCTTTAGGTAGATATATTCCTAAGTATTTTATTCTTTCCGTTGCAATGGTGAATGGAATTGTTTCCTTAATTTCTCTTTCTGTTTTCTCATTATTAGTGTATAGGAATGCAAGGGATTTCTGTGTGTTGATTTTATATCCTGCAACTTTACTATAGTCATTGATTAGTTCTAGTAATTTTCTGGTGGAGTCTTTAGGGTTTTCTATATAGAGGATCATGTCATCTGCAAACAGTGAGAGCTTTACTTCTTCTTTTCCAATTTGGATTCCTTTTATTTCTTTTTCTGTTCTGATTGCTGTGGCCAAAACTTCCAAAACTATGTTGAATAGTAATGGTGAAAGTGGGCACCCTTGTCTTGTTCCTGACTTTAGAGGAAATGCTTTCAATTTTTCACCATTGAGGATAATGTTTGCTGTGGGTTTGTCATATATAGCTTTGATTATGTTGAGGTATGTTCCTTCTATTCCTGCTTTCTGGAGAGTTTTTATCATAAATGGATGTTGAATTTTGTCAAAGGCTTTCTCTGCATCTATTGAGATAATCATATGGTTTTTATTTTTCAATTTGTTAATATGGTGTATTACATTGATTGATTTGCGGATATTGAAGAATCCTTGCATCCCTGGGATAAAGCCCACTTGGTCATGGTGTATGATCTTTTTAATGTGTTGTTGGATTCTGATTGCTAGAATTTTGTTAAGGATTTTTGCATCTATGTTCATCAGTGATATTAGCCTGTAGTTTTCTTTTTTTGTGGGATCTTTGTCAGGTTTTGGTATTAGGGTGATGGTGGCCTCATAGAATGAGTTTGGAAGTTTACCATCCTCTGCAATTTTCTGGAAGAGTTTGAGCAGGATAGGTGTTAGCTCTTCTCTAAATTTTTGGTAGAATTCAGCTGTGAAGCCGTCTGGACCTGGGCTTTTGTTTGCTGGAAGATTTTTTTATTACAGTTTCAATTTCCGTGCTTGTGATGGGTCTGTTAAGATTTTCTATTTCTTCCTGATCGAGTTTTGGAAAGTTGTACTTTTGTAAGAATTTGTCCATTTCTTCCTCTTTGTCCATTTTATTGGCATATAATTGTTGATAGTAGTCTCTTATGATCCTTTGTATTTCTGTGTTGTCTGTTGTGATCTCTCCATTTTCATTTCTAATTTTATTGATTTGATTTTTAGTTTTCTTATTTTTCTTAATATTCTTATTTTGATTCTTAGTTTTCTGAATGTTGAGCTTTAAAGCCAACTCTTTCACTCTCCTCTTTCACTTTCATCAAGAGGCTTTTTAGTTCCTCTTCACTTTCTGCCATAAGGGTGGTGTCATCTGCATATCTGAGGTTATTGATATTTCTCCCGGCAATCTTGATTCCAGCTTGTGCTTCTTCCACCCCAGCATTTCTCATGACATATTCTGCATATAAGTTAAATAAGCAGGGTGACAATATACAGCCTTGATGTACTCCTTTTCCTATTTGGAACCAGTCTGTTGTTCCATGTCCAGGTCTAACTGTTGCTTCCTGACCTGCATACAGGTTTCTCAAGAGGCAGGTCAGGTGGTCTGGTATTCCCATCTCTTTCAGAATTTTCAGTGGACAATTATCAATAGGCCTGTGGTCATACCCGAATAAGCATAATAGAATTTATGATTCTATTTGGTTACACAGATAATTATTTTAGGCGATGAAGAGTCTAGATACGAGCCCTGGGGCTCTTCCATCGGGGGAGGAGGCTCTGGTTTTCCAGTTGGTATGCCGTTTCCACAAATACTGGGCATAGAGCTCAAAGTCCACAGTCCGGCTCAAGATGGAGTCCTGCTTTCAAGATGGAGCCTGTTCTGTCTGTTTCCTCCTTCAGAGTGGGTTGCCATTTCCTTCTCCAGGGAATCTTCCTGACCCAGGGATCAAATCGGGGTCTCCTGCACTGGCAGGCAGATTCTTTACCATCTGAGCCACGAGGGAAGCCCTCTTAATTTAAACAGCATTCAATTTATCAATTTCCTCCTTATGTTTAGTGTATTTTGTCCTGTTTTAAGAGATTTGTTTATCTCAAAGTCATGAAGAAATTATCCTTCATTTTCTCTTAGAAGATGTATATTTTATCTTTCACATTTTCATTTACAATCTATCTGAAGCTGACTTTTGTGTATGGTTTGAGTTATGATTCTAACTTCACTTTTTTTTATGGATACCCAAAGCATTATTTATTGAAAATGCCACTCTTTCTCTACTCCAGTTTGATGTCATCTTTGCCATAAATTGAGTGATCATAGATGTGGGGTCTGTTTCCATATTCTATTCCATTATGCTGTTTTTTTTATACTGTATCTCTACTTACACTGTTTATTACCATAGCCTTATAGTGTCTTGGGATGATAAGTCTTAACATCTGCCAGTATAAGGTTTCCAACTTTGGTCTTCTTTTTCATCATTATCTTGCATAGTTTTGGCCTTTTTTTTTTACTATGCAAATGAAAAAACTAGATTTTAAAATTCTTAAGAATAAAGGCACCAAGATTTAGATTTAGATTTTGATATAGATTGTTTTAGATTTACATATCAACTTGTGGAGAATTGCCAGATTCTCAACATTGGGACGTAAAACCTAAGAACCTGAAATATCACTCAACTTACTTAGTCTTATTAAATTTCTCTTAACAACATTTGGTGGTGTTGCAGAGAAGAAGCCAATTCTGACTCCATGTTGGAAACTGTTTCTTTGACTTTCTTTTCAGGGCTTTTGTTATTACAATCACACACAATGGCTTGTGTAAAAGGACCCTGTCCCTCTGCCTGAATGTTACAGTGCCTTTGTTCAGAACCCTGTCCACCTGTGGATGGCAGGAAGGAAGAAATTAAAATATCCCTAGCCTGAGTCTAGCCATTCTAGGAGATGTTTGCCAGATAATGGCCTTTTTGCTTTGCTTCCTCACCTCTCCCTATCTTTGATCTAGTAAAGAACCTGGCATCCAGACCCCGAAAAGATGGTTATTTTGAGGTGCTAGTCTGCCATCTTCTGGCTTCCCTTGTAGTTCAGTCGGTAAAGAATCTGCCTGCAATGCAGGAGACCCTGTTTTGATCCCTGGGTGGGGAGGATCCCCTGGAGGACGGCATGGCAACCCACTCCAGTATTCTTGCCTGGGAAATCCCATGGACGGAGGAACCTGGTGGCTACAGTCCATGGGGTCACAAAGAGTTGGATAGGACTGAACGACTAACACTTCAACAACACCTCATCTCTAGGATTCACTGGCCTGTTGTGTGGTGAGCAGAGAAGCTTGGACTTGGTAACAGTGGTTTTCTTGCATATCTTTTGTTAGATATAGCCTTTGGCGTTTGATTCTTTTTATATTATTGTAAACAGTGCCTATTTGAGAATTTAATTTTCTTCTTTTTGGTTCAATCTCTAGTCCAGAGCCTGAAGCCTCAGAGAGTAGGAATTCATTCTTCTTTTTTCTGGGGCAGAAAATAAGGGTGAAGGAGAGGGAGAAAGCAATTTACCCAGCAAGATAAAAAATCTAGGCCATTTGGAAAATGGGCTGAAAAGATGCAGGCTCACATAAGGGCACTTGAATCATCTCCAGAGTGACCACTGTTTGCAAAGTTCCAGACTGATGGCTGCCTGTGAGATTGTGACCTTGTCTTTTAACCTGGAGCTGGTTTGTTCTAAGAGGACAAAGCAGCTTTTTTGAATGACTCTTAGGTGATGGCCAACTCTGAAAGTGTTTTGGATTTTTGTTTGTTTGTTTGTTTGTTTGTTTTTGGCTTGATTTTCACTTCTTTTGATTTTCCATTCTGCCAGAGTTCTACAAACTCCTCACAATCAGATTCTGTATTTATCAGTGAGATCACTTCTGCTTCAGAGACAAATGTCTCTGCCACTCAGCGTAAACCAGGGCCCTTCTCTTCTTCACACCAATAACCTTTATGAAGCATGAGGCTTCACCCTTTCTTCTCTTCGTCTCCTCCAGCCAGTTAATTACTTTTAAGCCATCAGATAAAAGAATGGCAATGTGTATTAGTCTGCTTCTTTGAGTACAAATCTAACCCCATACTTCAGGGTTTGTGTCATGTCCCTGAGTCAGATTGCCCGTACAAATGTTGCCCAAAAGGGAAAAATCAAAATGAGTAATTCAGTTTCTTTAAAGACTTGAGAAAAGATACTAGTTAGGCAGTGGTACAATATAGTTTCTCAAGTCGTTGAATAAGTTCTTGTTTTTGCTCATGAGTGTAATAGATGTATTGATTTTTGCCTCCAAGCATCTAGTCACCCTTCTTTTTGAGTTGTTATTATCTTTTTAAAACTTTTTATTGGAAAAGAAGCTCACCTATTCCTTTTCATATTATATATTTTATGGTTAATGTCTTTGGTCTTCTTCAAGAAATGACTGTTTTTGCCAAGGTCATAAAGATTTTCTTCTTTACTTTCTTGTAGAAGTTTTATTGAAATGATTCCATCATTGTAGGATCTTAGTCTCCTGAACAAGGATTGAACCCACACCCCCTGCATTAGAAGTGTTGAGTCCTAACCACTGGACCACCAGGGAAGTCCCTAATCACCTTCCTTCTGAAAATGGACTCTGTTTCTCTTCTAGGTAACCACTTCTTCACTGTTTAATCTTTGTGCTTTGAATGGAGTTGACTGAAGAAGCTCTGGCCCCATCAGTTCAGTTCAGTTCATTTCAGTCACTCAGTCATGTCCGACTCTTTTCGACCCCATGAATCGCAGCACACCAGGCCTCCCTGTCCATCACCAACTCCCGGACTTCATCCAAACTCATGTCCATCGAGTCGGTGATGCCATCCAGCCATCTCATCCTCTGTCGTCCCCTTCTCCTCCTGCCCCCAATCCCTCCCAGCATCAGAGTCTTTTCCAATGAGTCAACTCTTCGCATGAGGTGGCCAAAGTACTGGAGTTTCAGCTTTAGCATCATTCCTTCCAAAGAGCACCCAGGACTGATCTCCTTTAGAATGGACTGGTTGGATCTCCTTGCAGTCCAAGGGATTCTCAAGAGTCTTTTCCAACACCACAGTTCAAAAGCATCAATTCTTTGGTGCTCAGCTTTCTTCACAGTCTGACTCTCACGTCCATACATGACCACTGGAAAAACCATAGCCTTGACTAGATGGACCTTTGTTGGCAAAATAATGTCTCTGCTTTTCAATACGCTATCTAGGTTGGTCATAACTTTCCTTCCAAGGAGTAAGCGTCTTTTAATTTTATGGTTGCAATCACCATCTGCAGTGATTAGGTAGGCATTTAGCTGCAGCATGGCTGACCAGAGATTTGCATTTTTTCTATCATGACTGCTTCAGAAATGAGTGTATCCTTGGTGGCTCAGACAGTGAAGCATCTGCCTACAATGTGGTGGACCTGGGTTCGATCCCTGGGTCGGGAAGAAGCCCTGGAGAAGGAAATGGCAACCCATTCCAGTATTCTTGCCTGGAAAGTCCCATGGATGGAGGAGCCTGGTAAGCTACAGTCCATGGGATCACAAAGAGTCGGACACGACTGAGCAACTTCACTTTCACTTTCATTGTCAGAGCTAATGGGTCATGAGGAGGTAATTCTGAGAGTGTTGGTAGAGAAGCACACTCTCATTCGTGATGGTGTTGATACTCAGAGATTTTGTTCTGGAAAAGATGGCAACTATTAATACTCTATCACCAAGTAGAGCCCGAGACTGAAGCCTACATGTAGGCAAGAAAAACCAGGAGAGGACAAGATACCAGGCACTTGTGACTTTCTTTGAGCCTCTGAAGTTGAGACACCCTAGACTTTTAAGTTTTGTGAGCCAATGCATTTCCTTTTCTGCTTAAACCATTTCCTTTTCAGCATTTACTTGTGAATTGTATGTGGGTGTGTCTCTATGTGTAACCAAAATGTTTCTAACTCATATAGTGGCAGTGGAGGAAAAGAAGAAGCTTAGCCATAGATTAAGAAGCTTAGCCTTTGTGTAGGATTCCTTTTTATTGACATGATTCTTGCCCATATTATTCTGTTTTGTAAAGGCTACTAAAAATGTAGTACAGTGACTTTTACTTCAAATGTAATAACATTTCTAAAATTATCACCTCCTCCAGTTTCCTCATTTTCCATTGCCATGGGGTGGAGGACAGAAGTTGCATATAGACCAGAGCTCTTGTGTTAGTATAAAAGGATGCCTTCATTGCATGACCCCGGTGACAAAATGAACTGAATTCTTGTTTCCATTTTCACATTCAGTATGACCAAATATGACTTTGGACAGGTTCCTAAATCAGGGTGGGGCTCAGTTTCTTTGTCAAAACACTGGCACTGTCTCTAGGTTATTGTGAGACCCAAATGAGACTAATGTAGAAATATTACTAATAGGATTTATTCAATTTAATCTATTATTATTATTACTTTATCCTTCATAGAAGGAAGATTCAGGAATGACTTTGAATATGTCTATGTTTCTAAGTCCTGGAGGAAAAATGTTTCATACTAAATTCTTGAAGTGCTTATGTATATTTCTAATATAGCTATTAGTATATTTTCTGAAAGGCAGAATTAATTCATCTGTCTTTGCTTCACTGGGTTTGTCAAACCAACCAGAATGAATTTACGTATAGACATTTAGGCAGCTTTTTCATCAAATTAATGGTGAAAATAAAATGAGAGAACTAATGACAGTTTGTAGTGAGCTCCATTGGATACTTACCTAGCATTCATTTTCTCCGACTCATGTTGAATCCCATTTTTGTTTATTTCTCTTTCCCTTCCCCTGCTCCCGGAGGAACCCTGATTTCTAAGGTAGTTAGCACATGGAATTCCAGCGATAGTATTGGTTAGTCTAAGAGTGGAGGTCCCTGACTGGGAGCGCCTTTTCTTCCTCTCCTGCTGGATGTAGAAAGGGAGGTATGTAGCTCCAATAGGCACTGGCCACCATGTTGCTATAAGAAGGGAAAGCAGACCTTTCTGGAAAAGATGGCAACTATTACTACTAGTGGACATTGAGGAGAGCAGAGGGTAGAGAGAACTTGGGGTTTTATGGCATCATTATGTTTCTGAGCTTCCAATTATAGGCTTTCTGGCATTTCCTTATTATTTGAGCCAGTTTGAGTTCACATTTTCTGTTACTTTCAGCCAAAGATATTTTCAGTGATGCTATGTATTTTTAGAATCTTTCTGGGAACCCTTGAGATGGAATTACAGCAGAGACTGTGTGTTGGGGTGCCATCTTCCCGTATTTGTTAATCTGGAATCAGTCTTCTTTTCCTTCTTAGGAAGATCGGAACAAAGATGTTAGCCATCACTTGGCTTCAGAATTGAGAAGGAATCCGTCTTTGATCTATAACTATGCCAATCTATCATTGCCATTTAAAACTTGTCAGTGAATTTTAGAAGGTGCTTATTTCATATGAAGACTACTAGGGCAGTTAGACTGGAAGCTCCAGGGACTTGGGATGCCAGATTTACCAAATGCCCAAGTGGCACTAGTGATAAAGAGCCTGCCTGCCAGTGCAGGAGACTTATGAGACATGGGTTTGATCCTTGGGTCAGGAAGATCTCCTGAAGCAGGGCATGGCAACTCACTCCAGTATTCTTCCCTGGAGAATTCCATGGACAGAGGAACCTGGCGGGCTACAGTCCATAGGTTTGCAAAGAGTCGGATGCAATTGAAGTGACTTAGCATGCAGCACCCAGCAAAACTTAAATTTCAGATAAATAATGCATGTTTTTTAATGTAAGTATGTTCCACACACTATTTGGCACATACTCATACTAAAAAATTATTTGTTGTTTGTAAAAAATTCAGAACTCTGCAACATCAATGGCTAAAGCATTTTAAAATCTATACATATAAGTGAGAAAATGAAATTATAGGCTAAAGGGAAAATCTTACTCTCCTCAAACTTGTCCCTATAAATGTATACTGGCTAAATGCATATCAGTATTACCTAATTTGAAATAGTCTTAAAATGAGGTGATGACTAAGACACATTTATAAAATGAATCTTTAAGACTTTTAGATACTGGGTGAAGGAGATATTTTTCACAGGGTCTCACATATCACACTACATATGTAACCTTTTTACTTTAATTTTGAGTAAAATCAGCTCTGAGCTTAAGGCAATTATTCTTTCTTTCCAGACAAATGCGAGTATCAGCTAAATTGCTTTATGTATATTGAAGGGGTAAGTCAGGGAATTCCGATCAGTCAACAAGTACAAAGGGAGTGAGTGGGATTGCAAAGTGGAAACAGAAGGAGGAGTCAGGACACAGAATGTTGGACAGAAACATCAGGGAATGTAGCAGGGAAGGTGCTGGGTCATTGTTGAAAATCTAGGCCCAGCATCCAGATATCTAAGTCATCTTTTAGGTCGTTCATATAGAATATGATTTTTTTTTCTGGGTTGCCATTCAGGGTATAGCGTCAGAAAGAACATTATTATACTCAGAATTCCCAGAAATTGTGCCTGATCCTTTCTTACGATAACATCTTATGTACATCTCTTCCTGTTTCAGAGTTTGTGCAGAGGCCCCACAGGTGAGAAAAATGCAATTAGGTTCCAAGTAAAATGCTGTCATAAAATGAAGTGCTGGGCTGTTGATGAAGGGCATGCCACTGAGATAGCACAAGGGGTTTTGCCAGCACCAGTGACTGTCTGTCCACGTCTAGCCCACACAGGAGGTCGGAGAGAGTTGGCAGGGCTGTGTCTTTCCCCCACCGTGCTGGAGGAGGCTGGGTGTTGCTTCTCTTCACCTTAAGCCCAGGGAAAGGAGCTTCAAGGGGAACTCTTGGAAAGCTTGACATGTGATCTCTGGAATTTACAAAGGGTAAGACTCCTATTGAGCAGAGATCACAGGGGAACTTCTTTGAGTGATGCTGTGAGCTTGGCTGCATGGGGAGTGAGCTGCATGGGGCAAAGATGCCTGTTTTCCTGGCTTTAAGTAAGGAGCCAGCCTGTGTGTGTATGTGTGTGTGTTGCACACGCGTGCGCCTGCATGTATGTGTGCTCCAAGGACTTCCTCTCAAAAGGACTTCTGGAAAAGACAAAAAGACCGTGCTGCAGGGAGTCCATGTGGGGTGGGTGGATGCAGAAGAGCAGTGCAAAGTTTCCCAGCTGGAGCATTTCGGAAAAACCTGTTAATCTGACCCATGGAAGAACATGCTCCACATGCCAGGGGACCCAATGTCAAATTACAATGGTCCGCATGGGCTTCCCCTGTGCCTCAGCTGGTAAAGAATCTGCCTGCAATGCAGGAGACCTGGGTTCGATCCCTGAGTTGGGAAGATCCCCTGGAGAAGGGAAAGGCTACCCACTCCAGTATGCTGGCCTGGAGAATTCCATGGACTGTATAGTCTATGAGGTCGCAAAGAGTCAGACACGAATGAGTGACTTTCACTTTCACTATGCCTACTGGGCCCTTTCCTTCTTCACCTCTCTCCCTCTGAGCCAGTGCCCAGACAGCCAGAAACCATTTCTAGAAACACATGGAGTGGGGAGAAGTCGAGAGGGGCAGAGGGATGAAGGTGGCCAACCATGCCCCTGCCTTCACTGCAGGCTCTAAGTCTGAAGCTGGGGACACCAAGAGGGGAGACATTTTCCCTTGAAGGAATTTCATTGAGTTTTGGTGATTATACTAGATAAGCTGTTTTAATGAGTAAAGTGAAATTGTTCCTGACCTGAGGAGACTGGGAAGCCATGGGGCCAGCTTGACTACTGTCCCAGGCTGTGGGTAAGGGATTCAGAAACAGTTGATCTGGACAGAGGAGAAAGACTCAAGCTGTTTTATGATTGCATCCTATCCCATATCCCCCATTCAGTACGGTGATCACACTGGCAAATTTAATGTCCCTCCTTATAACAATGCTCTGAAGGCGAGATATTTGCCAGAATTCTTAAAGAAGGATTTAGGTCAACCTCTTTGCAGTCTGTGGGTCTCCATGGGATCTCAGAAAACTTTCTGCTTCTTCTCCATTGATGGGAAAATGTATAATAAGCATAATCCTGTAAACCAGAGCTTGGTAAGACAATGTTTTTTATTTCTAAATTTGGCTGTTAAAGAAAAAATGTGTAATATTCCTTATAAAGATTTGATCAACAAGGACACATAAAGTGTGTGGTCTGGGTTTGAAAAAAATAAAGCACAATCACCTACATTTTCTATATAATATCAGGCAGTAAGAATTTGTATTCTCAGTCATCACCACAGGATACTACAGGATCATGAATGTTAGACATAAATTCTTTTCAAAAGTCTCTCATTGTCATTACTCGGTTGAGGAGTCCAGATCACCATGATCTTGAATTTGAATTCTGTGGTAGCCTCCTAATTGGTTCTCTTTCTTCCAATTTTGTCTGCCTCTAATCCTTTCTTAATACAATAACCAGAGTGAAGGAAGCTACACGCCTACTCTTGTGGAGTTGTATTAACTAAGGCATTGCCTATCACAGAGTCTTATTCATCGCGGACGCTCAAGAGATGCTCGTCCTATTGCTGCGGTCACATCCACTTCTCTGTCCTGTGACGACAATGGCTATCACCAAACCTGCTGTCACACCATCACCATCACCAGCAGCAGCAGCACCCATTGTCATCATCATCATCATCATCTTGAGTCTTGTTAGGATCAAGTCTAAACTCTTTAAGGGCTTTCAGAGTCCATTATCATCTTACCCCTGCTTATTTTTCAGGACTCATCTCTGACCACTTGTCTCCTTGCATGCAACACTCCAAACAAATTAAACTCCGTCCTTCAGAAATTTCACGTTCTCTTTCAGTTTCATATTTTGGCACATACTGTTCCTTCTACATTGAGCATTCTTATTCTTCAAGCCCATGTTTGGGCATGACTTCTCAGAAGCTTTCCATGATCCCTAAGTTCTGGGCTAAACAATATTCCTATATGTTTTCAGAATCCCAGGGACGGGGGAACCTGGTGGGCTGCCATCTATGGGGTCACACAGAGTCGGACACGACTGAAGCGACTTAGCAGCAGCAGCAGCAGCTACTTCCCTTGTCATAGGGGAAGTAGATTGTGTGTCCTGCTGGAATGTGATTGCTCCTTTACCTGTCTGTATTCTCTTTTTACCATGAACTTTGCGATTGCAAATGCAGTAACAAATTGAATTGCCCTTTAATGGATGTTTAATGAATGAATGAATGAGCAATCCCCAATAGTATAAAATAAGGATGACTATTTGTTATGATGTTGGCATGGTATTACAGGATTCAACATAGAGAATATAGTCTTACCATCTTTGTTTATTGTTTATTTTTGACTGTGCTGAGTCTTCTTTGCAGTGCTCAGGCTTCTCATTGCGGAGCATAGGCTGTAGGCATGTGGGCTTCAGTACTTGCAGCTCGAGGACTCCAGAGCACAGGCTCAGTAGTTGAGGCTCATGGACTCTGTTGCTTCACAGCATGTGGAATCTTCCAGGACCAGGGATCAAACTCGTGTCCCCTGGATTGGCTGCCAGACTCTCAACCACTGTATCACCAGGTAAGTCCAGTCTTACTCATCTTTATACCCTCAGATTTCAGTGCCATTTTATTTCCTGTAGCTAAGTTTTCTCATAGCTCTCATAAAGATGTGGGACAGGATAATCTCTAAGGAAAACATGCAGCTTTGGAGGGCCTATGTCAGTTTTAGGTCAGGCATTTTGGTTGAAACTGTCATATTATCTTCTGGATATATTGACAGTTCATTCTAATGGCAATTCTTATTGTTGATGTTATAAAACAACACCATTACTTAGCCTTTATCTTTTTAATGGTTGTGTCTGCAGCACCGAAAACATTGCTTAGCATATAGTAGGTGCCTAATAAATATTCACTGATTGCAGGAATGAGCTACTCAGTATTGAGAATCTTTAGTGTTATCCTGTCTTGGGGCTTTACATATATCATCTCATTTAATCCTTACAAAAACTCTAAAAGGCAGGCATGTTCCTACCCACTTTAGGGATCATGAAACTGGGACTAATTGGGGCTCAGGAAGCAGCCCAAGTTTTCGCAGTTAACAACTGGCAGAATCAGGATTCAACTCAATTTGGACTAATTCTCAAGTGTGTGCTCTTTCTGCAGTGTCGTGCTGCCTAATTAAAGCATTTTAAGTCTCTGATAATCTTTAAAGTTGGGCCAATTTCCTCATGGTATTTCAAATGTGGTGTATTTTTGTGTGAGAGATGATAGTAGGGAGAAGCGTTGGGGGGAAGGGTGTAGGAAGTAATAACCAGCATCATGGTAAAGGTCCTATTGGAATGTAAAGAGATTTACATAAAAAAAAGATGAACCCTAAATAAAGGTAATGAAGAGTTAATCCAGCTGAACAACTATGAAATCTCTTCAATGCTATGATGTTAATAGGGATAACTCAGATTCTCCCAGAATAAATGAATCCCACATATTTCTCCTGCCTATATAAAGTCAAGCAGGCAATTGTTGGCGTTCCTTACGAGCACGCTTATAGCACTTCTACCAACCCCTTTCCATCCCCTCTCCTGTTATTGGCCAGTCTAATCAGAACCTGAGTGCTCAGGATTTCCTCTTATTTCTTTCCATTTTATGATACTGTTTTTATCCTGTAGTTATGGTTCCCCTTGTACCTGCCAAGCAAACTGGCAGAATTCAGCTGTTCCTCCACTCTGATGAATCTGAAGCCTTTTGAATTTTGCTGCAAGCTCTCTAATGATTTGTTCACAATGGAATGCTTAAAAAAAAAAAGAGTTTAAAAAGTTTTACTTTTTAAAAATTTGGCAACTGGAAATATTTAAATTATACATACAGCTCACATTGTGTTTCTTTTTAAAAAATTTATTGGGGTTATAGTTGCTTTATAATGTTGTGTTAGTTTCTGTTGTACAATAAAGGGAATCAGCTGTATATATAAATATATCCCTTGTCTCTTGGACCTCCCTCCCACTCCGTCCCCCAACCTCACCCCTCTGGATCACTACAGAGCCTGGAGCTGGGCTCCCTGTGCTGTACTGCAGCTTCCCACTACTCATCTATCTTACCTGTGGTAGTGAATATGTGTGTGTGTTAGTCACTCAGTCTGTCTGACTCTTTGTGACCCTATGGACTGTAGCCCACCAGGCTCCTCTGTCCATGGAATTCTCCAGGCAAGAATACTGGAGTGGGTTGCCATGCCCTTCTCCAGGGGAATCTTCCTAACCCAGGGATCGAACCCAGGTCTCTCACATTGCAGACAGATTCTTTACTGCCTGAGCCACCAGCGAGGTCCTGGTAGTGTATAAATGTCAATTCGAATCTCCTGATTCCATCACTGCCTTTTCCCTACCAGTGTCCACACATCTCTTCTCTACATGGGTGTCTCCATTCCTGCCCTGCCAATAGGTTCATCTATCTGTACTATTTTTCTAGATTCCACGTTATTTGTGGAATTCCATATATTCCATATATTTTCTAGATTCCACGATATTTGTTTTTCTCTTTCTGACTCACTTAATTCTGTAGGACAGACTCTGGGTCCATCAACATCTCTACAAAAGACCCAATTTCATTCTTTTATATGGCTGAGTAACATTCCACTATTCACATCTTTATCCACTCATCTGTCGATGGGCTTTCAGGTTATTTCCATCACGTTGGATTTCTGCTGTACGTCACTGAGCTGGACCCTGGGCCAGCAGCATCTCTATTGCACCAAGAGATGCAATAGAGCATGCAGTGTTTCTCGAAGGTGCAAAAGCCCCCAGTGTCTCTGCTTCTGTGCCTTTGCTCACGCTGTTGCCCTTCACTGCCCAGATTGCCCCTCTTACTCACATGCTGAAATCCTGTCCCTTTTTAAGGCCTAACTCGAATATGATATTTGGAAATATTTTTAATGCCTCCCCTCAGACTTTCCATGGCAACTTAGGATAGTTCCTGTTTGGAACATCTAATTTAGGGCTGACAAAGCCCTGGTACTTGTGCTACCACTGCCATCTTTGTTCCCGGCAGGCATTGCTAAGCTATCAATGTGTTATCCTGCTGAACCTGATCTTTTTATGAGAATCCTCAGGACAGCTCTCTAGGTAGCAACCCCCAATTTGCTTGGTTTGAAATGTCAAACTAAGAGGCGTGGTTTGAAATGTCAAAGTGCATTCAGAGGCCGGTTGCCCCAGAGGTCTAACGCGAACTCTGTGAAGATTTCCTGTTCAAGTAGAGTTCTCAGTGAAAGATCCAACATCATTGCTCTCAAGAGAGAATCACTGTGGGGCATCGTATGTTTGCACAGTATCTTTTTCTTTCTTCTGATATCCTAAGTAATTGTTTTATGGTAGCTTTGCCATTTTCTGCATCTTTTCTTAAGTGTTTCCACAAGCCTGCTGATAATATAAAATTTTGGCAAACTGACTCCTTCAAAGAAGGTTGTTTGCTAAGGACTCTGGCCAAGGACACTGTGGGGATGTTGTAAATAATTGAATACTTCATGATGAGATGAGACTTGTGGATAGTACAAACACAGGCGATCTCTGCTGTTCCCTTGTCAGGAAGGTTGTCTAGGTGATGGGAACGGTTAGAGTTGGGAGAAGTCTGGAGGAGAGAAGAGTTTTATGAAAGTTCCTTTTCACAGTAAGTTTGGACATTATTTATCTCTTCCTGTGGAGCAAGTGTGATGTGGTTAACATAATTTCCCACCTTTTCTGAGCTCACCATTCACTGTTACGCTCTGGGGCTTTAAGGCGTTACAGCTCCTGGGTGCTGATACAGGCAACAGAAACCTATTTATGACTCTTATAATTCTTATTCATCCTACAGTATAGGAAACACATGAAGGCAAACTGTATATGTATGCAATTTCAGTGTGTTATTGTGTGTGTGATTTTAGTTGAGTGACATAAAGGCAAAGATACACCAGGTACTTTGGCTGAACACCACTGCTAAGACCCTCAATACAGATGACAACATATAATTTGATTTCAGGGAATTTGAAATCAGTTGGTACAGTGGGACAAGCCCAAGACTTATTTTAATTACTAAAGAATTAAATAACACAGTGAGATAACAAGAGAGTAGATACACTAGCAAACAGTTGTGTTGCCAAACACATTTTGCAGATACTGAGTTCAATGGTTCATCAGAGAAAAAGATCCCTGTGGGGAGATTTTAATACGAGTATGTCCTTCTTCAGGTTTCCATGCCAGAGGGACCCCTCGTAAGTGAAGCAGTGTTGTAGTAACAAATTGGAGCCCTTGGCCAACATCTGTATCAGAATTACTAAATTCCCAGTGTGCTGAATGCTTTAAACCCAGTGAGAGAGAGTTGGCTCTAGATTTGCAGGGTTGATGGAGACTAATGGGAAGAGAGAAGAGTCTCTTTTGATCAGGGAAGTATTTTTTTTTTTTTTTGGCAGATGGAGAAGAGGAGAAGCCAGGCTAACTCCAGGGACTAGATACAAGACAGCTCCTCCTTCTGCTTTTTGACTTAACTCTGGCTTCTTCAGAGGAAAGGCCTTTTTCGCTGCTTACATCGTCAACAATTCTAGCCAAGAGAAGATCTTTCATTCATATCGGATCTGTGATAATGCAGAACGGAGGAGCTCCCTCATTGTAGTAAAATCTGTGATGCCAGAGAGGGGAGGAAGCTGATCTCTTTGGAGATATTGAGTGCCCTCCTATGAAATGTTTCTTCCGCCATTGTGACTGAACTGACAAAGGACAGTGCCAGGACGTGCATAAGAAAACTCAGTAATTAATCTTTGGAGACACCTATGCAATGGATCCAATTCAAGATAAGGTATTTCTTGGCATTTTAACACTGCTTAAGATTGGTATAAAATTGACATCAGAAAATGACCTCCTTGATGGTAAGGAAAGTGCATAGCGTTAGCATGAGCTGATCTTCTCCTGTGCATTTGCCTTGGTCTGTTTTCTTTTGCTTCTTTTTTCTTTAGTTTAATTCATGTTAGTTTTTTTCAGCACTGAACCTGAGCTAAAAGGTGACTGAACATGGAAGTTATGGACATTCCCAATGGTAGGTATGGATGTCCAGATACCCAGCCAAAGTTGTCCTAAAGATAATGTTACTCGCTGTTGTGTCCGACTCTTTGGGATCCCATGGGCTGTAGCCTGCCAGGCTCCTCTGTCCATGGAATTCTTCAGGCAAGAATACTGGAGTGGGTTGCCATTCCCTTCTCCAGGGATTGGACCTGACTCTCCCACTTTGCAGGCAGATTCTTTACCATCTGAGCAACCTGGGAAGCAGAGTTGTTCTAGGTTTCCAAATCACAGAGAAACCACGAAATTCTGTGTGAGATCCTGGAGAAAGAACTGGCTGTGAGTTCAGGTTCTTGTTTGCACAAACCACTTAGTTTCTCTACACTACAGAGTTGGCCTCCATAAAACAATGACAGCCATTGTTTAGAGAGCATTTATTAAGTGCTAAGCACAGCTTTCTAAGCATTTTATACACTTTACCTTGATCCATTTCCAAAATAACCCCATGAGCTGGGTTTAATCATCACTGCGATTTTAGAGACAAGGAGCTGAGACTTAGCAAAACTCAGTGTTTACTCAAGGAGGTGAGGAACAGAGACAGGTGTTCTGACTTCAAGTCCAAACTTTCTTCTTCTGCTATGCTATTCTGTCTCTACTAGAGAATTCTTAGCTCCCTTTCCCCAAGAAAAAATGAATGTGAAAGTGTTAGTCACTCAGTCGCGTCTAACTCTTTGCAACCCCATGGACTGTGGCCAGCCAGGCTCCTCTGTCCATGGGATTCTCCAGGCAAGAATACTGGAGTGGGTTGCCAGGCCATCCTCCAGGGGATCTTCCCGGCATGGGATTGAACCCTGGTCTCATGCATTACAGGCTGATTCTTTACCTTCTGAGACACCAGAGAAGCCTTCTCCACAATAAATGCCAGTGATTCTGTGGGTGTTTGTTCTGTTAATTAGTGACAGGAAGTTCACTTCGGAGCTGAGAGTTTTGAGGAAAAGTCTTGTCTAATTTGGTCTTACCTTTTATTCTCCTTTGAGTTCTTCTAATGGATGTAGTCGGAGAAGGCAATGGCACCCCACTCCAGTACTCTTGCCTGGAAAATCCCATTGATGGAGGACCCTGGTAGGCTGCAGTCCATGGGGTCACTAAGAGTCGGACACGACCGAGCGATTTCACTTTAACTTTTCACTTTCATGCATTGCAGAAGGAAATGGCAACCCACTCCAGTGTTCTTGCCTGGAGAATCCCAGGGACGGGGGAGCCTGATGGGCTGCCGTCTATGGGGTCACACAGAGTCGGACATGACTGAAGAGACTTAGCAGCAGCAGCAGCAATGGATGTAGCATAAGAAGACACACAGCCCCACTAATGAAATATTTATGTATGTTTCAAAGTTTAAAAAACCAAACTTTGTGGGCACAGGATTTTCCATTTAATCTTTATAGCAGACAGTTGAGGTAGGAAATGAGCAGAGTTAATGTTGTTGTCCTCATTTTTCCAGGGACTTACAGAGCGAAGACATTCAGCTCATGTTACTCATCTAGTAAGTTCTGGAGCCAGGACTGGAATTCTGGTTGTCCTAAACTACCCTGTTATGCCAGGAAAACCCACTTTGTCTTCATTAGTAAGTGTTAAGTGTTAGTTGCTCAGTCATGTCCGACTCTTTGCAACCCCATGGACTGTAATCTGCAGGCTCCTCTGTGCTTGGGATTCTCCAGGCAAGAATACCGGAGAGGTTTGCCATTTTCTTCTCCAGGGATTGAACCCAGGTCTCCTGCATTGCAGGCAGATTCTTCACTGGTCCTGTCCTATAGCCCAGGAAAGAGCTTGGACAAAGCTGCTGCAATGATTTCTTAGTGAAGACCAGAAAATCTTTCTTCTTCAGCTTCTCAAATGCATCCGAGGGCCTCTGTGTGTTCTTCTAGGACAGAATTCTGTGAAGCTCAACGAGTATTTGTCAGGTGGATGGGCCCTGCATGAGAGGTGTACAGCGCTGGGAAAGTGAAATAGAAAGAACTGTATGCCAAAGGAGTTCTGACACGGTCTCTCCAAGGCAGGTGCCCATCATTCCACAGTGTTCCTCATTGGGGAACACAGGCTGTCTGGCTGTGCAGCTTCGGTGTGCTGAGGTCTGGACACAGTTCAGTCACCTGTCCTCAATCACATGGAGAATTGAGGTTCCCAATGCCAGGGCAGCTGCTCTCTGGACATCGTTCTTCCTGATGGATTTACTGACCCCCAGGCAGCCTCACTGGGTTTCTCTGGTGGCTCAAACTGGAAAGAATCTGCCTGCAATACAGGAGACCTGGGTTCAATCCCTGGGTCAGGAAGATCCCCTGGAGAAGGGAATGGCAACCCACTCCAGGATTGTTGCTTGGTGAATCCCATGGACAGAGGAGCTGTGGACTACAGTCCATGGGGTCACAAAGAGTGGGACATGAGTGAGCCTCCCTCAGGCAGCCTCATTACCTTTTGGTGACACACTTTGAGCTTTCCACCAACCATCGTGGCTGGAGGTCACCCATGCCTTTCTACCAGACTCTAGCTCTGTAAGCTTCCAAGGTGGACACTTGTTCTCCCTGGATCCTCTCCAAATGCTCCAGGGCCTGCTGGTGTTCGTTCTGGACTTCTCATCCCCTGGCAAGCATTCTCTTCATCCATCAGAAAAAATCCGGGATAGCAGAGCACCCTGAGGATTTGCTTTAACAGTGTCTGTGTTGGTCTTTGCCAGCTTTGTGCTGTTATTTGGCTATGCACATTAATAAGGACAGTCCAAACCCAAATCTGATCATGCCTGAGAGATGAAGATGAATCTCTCCCATATAATTTTTCACCTTTGCCACCACCCCATGTGTCCTGGAGGCTTTGGAGTCAGAGGGTTTGTTCATTCTTGGCTGGAACTAGGAGGGCCCTTGTACAGATGCAGCTGGTGAGTCTAACTTGGCCTTGAGCTCCGACACCCCACATCCCCACCGTTATTCTTCTCTGTCCTGGACTTGGGGGGCAGCTCTTTGTGGGCTAAATTCAGGCCAGTGGCAGGGACCAGGTGACATTTCCTTTTCAGGCTGGAAAAGCCTTGTCTTAACTGACAAAGTACCCGTGTTTGCCAAAGCCTTAGGCATGAAAATGAATGCTAATTTATTCTCCCCAGCCTCGAAGGCAAGGACAGTCTCTTGCATCCAGAAAGTTTCCCTGATTCCAGCACTCCTGGCCACGTCTCTCCATAAATACAGTCATTAGTGGCATCTTAAAAAATGGTGATGACTACGAATAAAAGTCCCTTACTCTCTGGATTTGATACTTTCTAAAGCACTGGCATATACTATTGTATTCAATTCTCAAATGTGTTAACAATATTTATAGTTGCTAAATATTCTGGTCTTACCCTCAAAGCCCAAAACACTTTCACGCATATAGCCTGTCAATGTCTCAAAATTCCCAAATTTTCATCACTCTCTTTTTGCCATTTTCATTTTCCTCTTATCTATGGGTTCTCAGCCCTTGGGTTGGCTATTTATGAATTACACAGGATCTACTACCTCAAATGATTTAAGTATCTTAACAGTTTAAAGGCATGTGAAGCAAGGGAAAAATAAGTGCTGAGATGTCCCAAACCCCATAAACCAGTTGAAATGAATTGGATCAAACTACAGTATCTTAGGGGCTTCCCAGGTGGTGCTAGTGGTAAAGAACTTGCCTGCCACTGGAGGAGACACAAGAGATGTGGGTTTGAGCCCTGGGTCAGGAAGATCCCCTGAAGGAGGGCATGGCAACCCACTCTATTATTCTTGCCTAGAGAATCCCATAGACAGAGGAGCCTGGTGGGCTACAGTCCATAGGGTCACATAGAGGTGGACACGACTGTAGCTATTTAGCATGCACATACATACACATGCACGCACAGTACCTTAGACTTGGAAGGTTTTTCTCTTTGGACAGAGTGGTTGTCCTTGCTCAGTGGAGAAGGAAAGGCAGCGAACTAAGAAGCAAGATAAGCTATTAAAAGCACAGCTGGGTTTTCTTAAAGGAACAGGGAAATAAGAGAGGTAAGTAGAATACCAGAGGCATATCCCACTGCTGCAAGAAAAGATGTGACATATGGAAATATTTTTCTGGCGTTGAAATGGTTATTCAAGGCTCAGGCATTAAAAGACTAAGCAAAGGCTAAACTTTTGAAAAGAAAAATGGCAGAAGTTTGGTTCTCATTGAGCCCTTGGGGCACAGGTTTCTAGAACCATCTATGACAACTTTAGTTCAGGAATCTGATAGAGGTGGTTCTCAAACAGAAAAATAATATAGGTATAAAGAGGCAGGTTTTCTTGCCTCTAGCAGTTCCAAAGCCTTCGGCACAGGACTGAAAGAATCTGTACTCAAGTCTAACTCACTTGACAGGGCTCACTCTTAATTTAGCACTGATGTGTTTGGAACACAGGGCTCAAAAAAGAATATAGAAATGAAGAAGACTTAAATCTACTGAATAAGGTCATGAAGCATCACTAAAGGAAAATCTGGTGATTGCAAAAAAATATGGTTGACATCATTGCAAATTCTTAAATTTTATAAGACATGAGTATCTCAATGTTATTCTCTGAGAGGAGAACCTATTCCCCCATGTATGCTGGCCATAATGTTATAATCAACATGTAATGATTAACATCTTTTTAAAAAAGTTATGGTGTCTCAGATGGTAAAGGATCTGCCTGCAATGCAGGAGACCCAGGTTCCATCCCTGGGTCGAGAAGATCCCCTGGAGAAGGAAATGGGAACCCACTCTAGTATTCCTGCCTGGAGAATTCCATGGACAGAGGAGCCTGAAGGGTTATAAACTATGGGGTCGCAAAGGGTCGGGTGCATGACTGAGCAACTAACACTTTCACTTTCATAATTGCTTTTACTATATTGTATTAGTTTCTACTGTACAACTAAGTGAATCAGCTATATGTGTACGTATATTGCCTCCCTCTTGGACCTCCCTCTCCCCCGTCTAGGTCGTCACAGAGCGCTGAGCTGGGCTCCCTGTGCAGTACAGCAGCTTCCCTCCAGTAACCTATTTCACACGTGGCGGTGTATACATGTCAGCGCTACTCTCAATTCATCCCACCACTTTCTTTTCCCCTGCTGCGTCCACAAGCTCATTCTCTAGGTCTCTGTCTCTATTCCTGCCCTGCAAATAGGTTCATCAGTACCATTTTTTTCTAGATTCTATATGTATGCATTAATATACAATAGTTGCTTTTCTCTTTCTTTTTTTAAAAATTTTATTTTATTTAACTTTACAATATTGTATTGGTTTTGCCATATATCAAAATGAATCTGCCACAGGTATACATGTGTTCCCCATCCTGAACCCTCCTCCCTCCTCCCTCCCCATACCATCCCTCTGGGTCGTCGGAATGCTTTTCTCTTTCTGACCTACTTCACTCTGGGTGACAGACTCTAGATCCAGCCACACTAATGCTTAACGTCTTCTTGTGAGGTTTCTCATACTTGAGTGTAGCGTCAAATGTAGAATTTTCCAAACTATGATAGACTCCCTGGCATCCTGCTGAGGTTGAAAGGGAAGGATCCTTTCAGCCTTCCCTCCTTACCTTAGAGACTCTATTCTGATCTCTGTCAACAGTAGCATGCGGTTAGATTTCTTCAGGAATGGGTTTGGGAAATGTCATGTTACATATGTGGCAAAAGGTGAGATTGACTTGTGTTCTGTTACATGTGGGAATGTAATTTGAACTTGTTACCTTCCCACATTAAATAGAGTGGTTTTATATTGCCTTTTGATTTCTATAGGACATTTGGGGAGTTAGCTATTATGAATAGAGTAACTGCATAATTTGGGATGGGAATTTAGCTTAGGATGCAGCATAGCCTTGAATTTAATTTAATTAGTGTATTAGTCAGCTATTGCTGTAAAAATGTGTATAACAAACTATGCCAAATCTCAGTAACTTATAGCAGTAAGCATTTATTTTTCTTACTCAAGGGCCTGCAGTTCTGCTGGGGCATTTCTTCCTCAGGATGCTGTTTGGCTAGTTTGGCACCAAGTTGGCTTTAGGTCTGTTCCATGCGTCTCCGTATTCTTCCTGAATGAAGCACCTGCCATATTCTTCTCGTGATTGATGGCAGGTGCTTAAAAGATAGAACACCCTCCTAAAACTTTGGTTCTGGACTAGACACTGTCATCCTATCCACATTACTTTGGCCAAACCCAACATCAACGGAGTGGAGAAGTGTACTCTGCCCACTCTTGGGCACAGCAAGATCTTATTACAAGAGACAGTGAAGAATTGAGAACAGTTACCTAATTTATCACAGTAACATATTCTTGTTGTACTTGTCTTATCATATTTTATCCATTCAGAAATATGGTGAAAAGTTTCCTCAAGATCTCTCAAAAAATCTTCCACGGTTCCCACATCTCAGGCTCATTAATGGATTGCATTGAGATTTACCTTAAAATTATTAAATTGGAATCTTTCTGGGATGGACATCAGGAATTCAGGTTTTTTTATGATCTTGGTAGATGACATCAATGCAATGCTAGATTTTAGCAATTAGTCCACTTCACTTAGGAACTCTGCTCCTGTTGAATAATGAGATCACCCTACTCAATTTATTATCTACTTGTTAATTATTAACTGGCTGAAAACCTTTCTTCTTGTGTGTTTGGCAATAGTTCAGGCTATGTTAGACCTCTGAGAATTCTTTTACAGTTTTCTGCCTTATCCATGCTGCTCCCCATTCCCAAAACACTTTTCACCCAAGTGTTTCTACCTAAAGTCCACTCCAAAGCAAACCATGTATATCTTAAAGTTAATTTCAAAGGCTACTTTTTTCAATTCACATATTCTTATGTTGTGTTCCTGTATCATCAGGTCAAAATTTTTGTTAAAGGTAATTGTATCTAGATCTTCATGTACAGATTAAAGGCATCTTGACGGCAAGGACATGCCTCATTTATCTCTGTGTCCTCTGGGTTCCTTGTAGATTACCTTTGCTCGCTTTTAGAACTTTCCTATGTTCCCTTTGAGTTCTGTCCCCACCTGTGGCTTTTTTTCCCTCACCAGCTCCCCATCCATCCTTTCTTCCTTCAATCCTGCTGATTTTAAGACCCTGTAGGTGGTGTCTTTAGGTTTCTGAGTCTTCCTTCTTCTGTTATTACTCTATCTGTACAAACTTCTCACTTGCTCTTTGAGTTTTCACTATTCCAGCTCCAATTTTGCCATTTTTGTCTCTTCTGGTTCTTCACTAAGTATGTTGCGGCAGGGGAGACAGCTGTTTCTCTTTGAAGCCTCTGGCTTTAGTCTTCTCTTGAGAGCTTTCTCTGTATCATTTTGAAAAAACATGCCCTGCTGTCCTCTACCCCTTGAAAGAGGAGGGAGGCCTTCGCATTCCTGTTTTGATCATTGGTTTTAATCATATTTGTAAATTTCTTCCTAATTCAGTTGGAGAATTTTCTTACTGTGCATCCATTGATGGCAAATCCTCCAGCTCTGGAGCAATTGAAAAAGTGAAAGGGTTAGTTACTCAGTCATGTCTGGCTCTTTGAGACCCCATGAACTGTGGCCCTCCAGGCTCCTCTGTCCACGGAATTCTCCAGGCAAGAATACTGGAGTGGGTTGCCATTCCCTACTCTAGGGGATCTTCTGGACCCAGGGGTCAAACCTGATTTTCCTGTGTTGCAGGCATATTCTTTTACTGTCTGAGCCACCAGGGAACCTCTTGCTATGTTTTAATGTGATCTGACAGGGAGTTGATGCTTTTGAACTGTGGTGTTGGAGAAGACTCTTGAGAATCCCTTGGACTGCAAGGAGATCCAACCAGTCAAGCCTAAAGGAAATCAGTCCTGAATATTCACTGGAAGGACTGATACCGAAGCTGAAACTCCAATACTTTGACCACATGCGAAGAACTGACTCATTTGAAAAGACCTTGATGCTGGGAAAGACTGAGGGCAGGAGGAGAAGGGGACGACAGAGGATGAGATGGTTGGATGGCATCACCAACTTGATGGACATGAGTTTGAGTAAACTCCGGGAGTTGGTGAGGGACAGGGACGCCTGGCATGCTGCAGTCCATGGGGTCGCAAAGAGTCGGACACCACTGAGTGACTGAACTGACCGACTGACAGGGAGTTCTCTCTCACTTTACATTTGACTTCTTCTTTTTTTGCACATAAATCTTAGTGATGCTAAAGAGCCCCATTCTTCCTTGGTAAGGATATTCAGGGATCGTTGTCTCTGGTGTTAGAGTGCTCGTCAAGGATTCTGAATATTATGCTTTCCAAGATCACTTCTGGATCACTCTAGCGTTGTCACTTTGCACTACTGCTGCTGCTAAGTCACTTCAGTCGTGTCCGACTCTGTGCGACCCCAGAGACGGCAGCCCACCAGGCTCCCCCGTCCCTGGGACTCTCCAGGCAAGAACACTGGAGTGGGTTGCCATTTCCTTCTCCAGTGCATGAAAGTGAAAAGTGAAAGGGAAGTTGCTCAGTCGTGTCCGACTCTTAGTGACCCATGGACTGCAGCCTACCAGGCTCCTCCGTCCATGGGATTTTCCAGGCAAGAGTACTGGAGTGGGGTGCCATTGCCTTCTCCTAAGATATTGTCATAATCTCTTCCCCAAACCACAGTTCTTATTGTCAGTACAGAATGTATCATTCCTTAATGTATTTCATCCTCTTTCCCATTTTGCAGAAAATAATTGTTGGGGTGGGCACAGTCTTTCCCAAATTTTACAATCTTGAACAAGACCAATGATATTGTAACACAACTGCAATTTTACTTTTATGTGTGTGTGTGTTTTTTTTTTTTTTGTCTCTCATAGTCCCTTTGAAATTTGTTCAGTGGGGGAAACCTCTCCCTGCCTCCTTATGCCCATGACTATTATCCCTTTCACATAACAGAAAGTTCCCAGATTGCTTAAGTTGGAGACAAGGGTTAGACACAGGAATGAGAATGTCAGCTCTGAGATTAAAATGATGAAGTCTTTAAGTCAAGTTCTCCCTCCTTGTTCATTGGGGGCCAGCCAGCCTCAGGCTGGCAGCTGGCAGGGATCCAGGGGGTTAGTTGACTTTTCTCTGTTTCTACCTTCTGCTTCTTTCTCTACAGCTTGCTGGCTCAGCACTGACTCTTCCCAAGTTCATTGGTGAGAGAGAAGAGTGGAAAAGGGGAAGGAAATCTCTTACTTGGCCTGTGTATCTGAGGCTGGGTTCTTACTCTGGGGTGGTGACTACTTAAAGCTGAGTCTTTTTCTCTAGAGTGACAGTGAAGTTAATTTCAGAGGCCTCATCCTGCGGACCTTACTCCGTAGTTCTTTTGACTGAGAAGCATACATTTCCTATTCCACCGGTGGGTCCTTCTACAGTCCTTGCCTAGAAATCTAGCATTTACACCCCATTTCTGTGGAGGTTCCTCTGCCCTTTTATGCAGCCCCAGTGGGCAAGACCCAGGGCTCCCTCAAGCTGGTGTTCTTTCACGTGTGGTCCCATCTGGTAATGCCAGCCATCCACTCACCCAGATCACTGCAGCCTACTTAGCTTTCTCAGGCATGCATCCGGCACCAGCCATCTGCTTCAACAGCAGGGAGCACCTTCAAGCCACTAGCTATTTATTATTGAATGGTCAATTCAAGGGTGATAAAATTGCTCTTCGAGGGTTGTCTGGGGAAAGGGCCAAAGGAGGCAGGTGCAAAAAAACCAAAATCAGGCTCAAGAAATCCAAGATCCCACTGTTCTTCTTTATCTGTTGTCCCTTGTGAATGTTTTCTTGTTCCCCCAGGCCCAGGCAGGCTTGTCCTCACTTCCCTACCACTGGGTCTGCAAGAAGCCCTTGTAGCCTCCACTGAGCGCCCAGCTTCCTTTGTCTCCCCCTAGCGGCCAAGCTGGTTTAGTCCCAGTCGGCACCTCCCAGTCCCACGTGAGGTTCACAACTACCACATGACATGGGGAAACAAACACAAAACTTTCACAGACACGTCCCCTGAGAACGAGTCTCAACTCTTGGTTGTTTTTCCCCCCTTTTTTTGGCTGGCATGGCATGTGAGATCTTAGTTCCTGACCTGGGATCAAGCCTGAGCCCCTTGCCCTGGAAGCGTAGAGTCTTAACCACTGATCCACTTGGGAAGTCCCATCAACTCATGGATCTGAGCTCTTTATACCGACCTACTCTCTGATACTACTCAGATCCCACAGACCCTGGCCCGGGTCTCTGGCTCTCAGAACACGTGAACAGATGGATTGAGAACCTGGAAACTGCCAAAACCATATATTTAGTATTTTCTTCCAGGTATAGCAGCACAGCCCTTTCTTGTGGCTAGGTGATGACTTGATTTAAAATTTCACTTTTTTTTTTCCATTCAGAGAGCTCATCCTAATTGCTTCCAACTGGCCTCCTCCTAGGTCTTTAAGAGCTCACTCGTCTGAACACACTTGCTAAGGGGAGGGGGTAGGGAAGAGGTGGACTGGGAATTTGAGATTAGCAGATGGAAACATATAGAGAATGGATAACAACTGTGCTACTGTATAGCACAGGGAACTGTGTTCAGTATTCCGTGATAAACCACAATGGAAAAGAATATGAAAAGAATGTGTATCTGTGTGTGTGTGTGTGTGTGTGTGTGTGTGTATAGCTGAATCACTGCTATAACAGTAGAAATTAGCACAAGATGGTAAATCAACTATACTTCAATAATACAAATGTTTTGAAAAAGCTTCAATAAATTTTTTTTAAAAGCTAAAAAAATAAAGAGGACTCTTCCCCTGAGCTCCTCTCTGGTTACGCGGTCTGTTCAACAATACATTTTCCAGGTCGCTCTTCTTCCCAGGCTGCTGGCATGCCCATGTGGTCTGCGCACTGCACAGCTCCAGGGGGTGCTTTTCATGTTGCCTGTGATGTGAGCAGAATCCTCTGGAGCTGAGCAACCCGGCACTCCCGTGTCTCCCTGCACTGCCTTATCCCACGCGCAGGTACAGCTGGTTCCTCTGGTTCTCAGAGAACCTTAACACAAAGCTGGTTTGTGCAGTAATAGAACATAGATCTTAAAGTTGGTTGTCAGCTATCACCTTACATGTTGATCATTAACTTTTTGCTCTTTTGGTGGTGCGTCTCTGGCCTCAGAAAGCCTCCCCCACCTCCAACCAGCCTGCCCCTATGTTGTAAGGTCAGTTTCGCCGTCAGGTCAGAATCTTCTTTCCTCTAATTTCCTGAAGAATAGATCAGTTAGCAACTTAATCCCCTTCCAGAGATGCTAGCTATGCAAAATATTGCTTCCTCTCCCCTCCCCTTCCTTTCTCTCCCCTTTCTTTTCTCCTTCCCTTCCTTCCTCAAATTATCTACTGTCCCATATGTGTAAGGCTTGATTCCAGGTTCAAAGATTCAGTGTTGAACAATCGGACAATGGCTCTGCCCCCATGTGACCTGCATTCTGCTAGCAAGGGCACAATGCACAAAGATACCATTGCAGATAGCTGCAATCGTTATGAAGAACAAGCTGGATAAGGGCCTAGAATGATGATCCTCAGCCTGGGCCTCCCACTGGAATCTCCTGTGGAGCTAGAGTTTCTGATCTGAGTGGTCTAAAGTGAGGCTTTACTAGATGCTAAAGCTCCCCAGGTGCTTCTAGTATGCAGCTGGTTTTGAAAACCATGAGGATAGAGAAAGACGGTGGATGTGTTATTTTCTACCAGGTAGTTAGGGAAGGTTTTCTGAGATGGCACTTACATAAAGCAGGGACAGGGCCAAAGGAAGATATCTGGGATAACAAGGGATTTCTGGTTCATGTTTAACCACTGGCTCTCCTAGAGCAAGAGCACTCATACGTAGGCGTTGCACATTTCCAAGATGTAAACATTCTCTCTGCAGCCAATTTCAAACAACCAATGTGAGTGCATTGAACAGAGTTGGGAATAGATGCTAGCAACTGGTTTGTGTGAGCCTGTTTAAGAACTGACACCACCATGCCACTGGCGGAGATCAGGCTGTGCAAGGCCCTGGCACTTCCACTGTCTCATAGGGTAGTTCAGCATCGAGTTGGCTCTACCTCTGCTATAAGAAAGAAAAGTGAAAGTGAGAGTCGCTCAGTCGTGTCTGACTCTGTGACTCCATGGACTGGATAGTCCATGGAATTCTCCAGGCCAGAATACTGGAGTGGGTAGCCTTTACCTTCTCCAGGGGATCTTCCTAACCCAGGGATGGAACCCAGGTCTGCCGCATTGCAGGCAGATTCTTTACCAGCTGAGCCACCAGGAAAACCCAAGTATATTGGAGTGGATAGCCTATCCCTTCTCCATGGATCTTCCCGACCCAGGAATCAAACCTGGGTCTCCTGCATTGCAGGCAGATTCTTTACCAACTGAGCTATCAGGGAAGCCCTTAGGGCCAGGCTTTGAGCATTTCCTCTGTAGAATCAAACTCTCCACTTAAAAAGCCCCCTCTCCCTACAAACAACCCCCAATGAACAAACAGGAAAACCAACTTGGCTTTTCCTTAAGGTAACTTCTGTGTCTCCTCCAGACTTGAGATCTCAAAGTGGCACCGTTTGGTTTTTCGTTTCCCTTTTGGTCTGTCACAAATAGCATCCTGCACATCTTATCTTCCACCTACTAAGTCCAGGCTTGCTGTTTCCGCTACTCCAGTTTCTACAGAATTTTGACACTTTGAGTAATGAGTACGTAAGTTCTCCTTGAGTCTATGGTGGTAAAAACAAAAAACAGAAACAAGAGCTCCAACAGGTGTGTGTATGTGTGCGTACTCAGTCCTGTTTGACTCTTCGCGACCCCATGGACTGTAGCCTGACAGGCTCCTTTGTCTGTGGGATTCTACAGGGAAGAGTACTGGAGTAGGTTGCCATTCCCTTCTCCTGGGGATCTTCCTGACCCAGGGACTGAACACAGCTCTCCTGTATTGCAGGTGGATTCTTTACTGCTGAGCCACCGGGGAAGACCCCAGACAGAGATGCAGCCTTTATCCTCAGGTAAGAAGGAAAAAACAAGCCTCCATTTCCTCCTCTGAACAGAGTGGTTCTTCTTTCTGGACCTCTTCTTGGAATGACATAAATCAAATAGGCTCAGCAAGAAATGGAGAGTCATGTACAGGATGAGACATCATCAGAAGCAGGTGGAATTAGAGTGAGTGGTTCTTCGATTGTGGAAGACCGACAATTTTTACTGCTGGGGAAGTATGCTTATTTTTCCCCCCTTGAAAGCAGACAGAATGTCAAACACGGGTTGTAACTGGGCCATGTGATTTACATACAGATTAATCCGTTATTAGTCTAAAGGAGACTCTTGATTCAACAAGAGGATATTTATCATCCAGTTGCTTTGTCACATAATGCAAGTGACTTTGTAACTTTAATTGTATTGCCTCTTCTAGAAATATGGCCCATGATTACAAGCTGTTTGAAATAATTAGGCAGTAATCAGCATCACAGGTTTCTTTAAAATATTCTATCATTAGAAAGATTGCTAAGTGATTTACGTGGGACCACAGACTAGATTTTCTTGGCATAAATACCTTTCTCCACAGAAGGGGCAGGGATGTTGAAAGGCATTCTTAGGGCCTGTCTTTGTTTGAAATCACTACTGGAACAGATTATCTCCCATTTCTTATCTCCCAGTTTCTGTGGAACAGAAGTCTGGCGGCCTTGACTGGGTCCCTGTTTAGAGGCCCAGAAGACTTCCTGTCTGGAGGCACTAGGAGATATGGCATCTGCTTGCTCCTTCAGGAGGTTGGCAGAAGTCTGTTCCTTTCTGTTGTCAGACTGAGCTCCTGGCTTCCTTACTGGGTGTTGGTGGAAGTCTTTTCCCACGTTTCAGAGGCCCCCAAATGCTTTGCTCACGCTCCCTCCATCTTCAGACCACCAGTGACAGGTTGAGTCCTTCTCATCCTTCAGATTGCTCCTGCCTTTTCCTCTGTAGCATCTCTGACTTCTGAAGCTCTCATTTAAGTCTCCCATTGATGGCTCACTAGTAAAGGATCTACCTGCCAGTGTAGGGGAAGCAGGTTTGATCCCTGTGTCTGGAAGATCCCCTGGAGGAGGAAATGGCAACCTCCTCCAGTGTTTCTTGTCTGGAAAATCCCATGGACAGAGGAGCCTGGCAGGCTGCAGTCCATGGGGTCACAAAGAGTTGCACGTGACTTAGCTACTAAACAACAACAGCAATGGATTATATTGGGCCCACCTGAATAATCAGGATACGCTCCTTATTTTCAAGTTCTTTAACCATAACCACATCTGCAAAGTCTCTTTTGCTGTTGTTTAGTTGCTAGATTGGGTCCAACTCTGTGACCCAATGACTGTAGCCCGCCAAGTTCCTCTGTCCACGGGCTTTCCAAGGCAAGAATACTGGAGTGGGTTGCCGTTTCCTCCTCCAGGGGATCTTCCCTGATCCAGGGATTGAACCTGGATTTTGTGCATTGCAGGTGGATTTTTAGTACTGAGCCACAAGGGAAGCCCTCTTTGCTATAGTGGGGAGCATTTACACAGGATCCAGGGACGAGGATGTGGACACCCTGGTGCGGGGCAAGGGGATTCTCAGCATGTCACAGAGCCTGGGCCACATGGGTGTTTCATTCAGAATATTGTTACTTCTCAGAAGTGGTAGTGGTATAGCAGTAATTTCTCTCTCTCTTTTGGGATATTGACTGCCGCACTCAGAAAAAAGGACAACTGAATGCTTGAATACTTAGGGTATATCAAGATGCTATTATAGGCAGAGAAAAGAGAACTTCTGTTAAGTTTGACTGATATTTTTGGGAGAGGGTGTGTCTTAGCAAGCTGCTGATTTTTACAATATTGGCTTGTATAGTGATTGAACATTTACTTATTGAAGGGATGGATATTCGTTTAATTGTATGTTGTCTATATCTTCCAGCCAAATATAAGTCTATGAAAACAAGGACACTGCCTGTCTCTTTCATGATTGTGTGCATAGAACCAGGAGGAAGGTCTTGCATGGAGTTGCTTAGTAGCTACTTGATACATATTTATTGAATGAAATCCTTGTCTAGCAATCACTCTGAGAGTGCTTGGCCATGCTGGCCGGTCCAGCAGTGAAGCTGACAGATATGGCCCTTGCCTGCCTGACCTTAAACAGATATGAAAAAAATATGTATACAAACAGTTAATTGTAAATGAGGGAAAAAAATGGGAAATCTTGAAAGTGGTCCACACATACCTTAATCATTCTATTTTTAACTTCATATTGTTCACCAATATTTGGATATAGAGTCAAGACATCTTTCAGTAGGGTTGGCTGAGTGAAATTCTACATCTTCTTTCTTATATAAATCATGCCTTCTATAATTTGAGTTTTTACTTCTTTAAAATGGAGTGAGGACTCAAGATTAGGGGTTGGCACATTGTGGCTTGAGCTAAATCAGCTTTGCCATCTGTTTTCATAAGGCCTTGGGCTAAGAATGGATTTTACATTTTTTAAATGGTTGAAAAAAGTTGAAGGAAGAATAATATTTTCTAAAGGGTCTTCCCTAGTGGCTCAGCAGTAAAGAATCTGCCTGTAATGCAGGAGATATGGGTTTGATCCCTGGGTTGAGAAGATCCCCTGGAGAAAGGAATGAGGACCCACTCCAGTATTCTGCCTGGGAAAGCCAATGGACAGAGGAGCCTCATGGGCTACAGACAATGGGGTCCCAAGAAGAGTCAGACACAACTTAGCAACTAAACAACAACAACAACCTTTTCTATCATGTTAAAATGACATGAAATGCAAATTTTGTGTTCTTAAATCAACTTTCGTTGGATTATAGTCACACTCAGTTATTTAGGTTTTGCCTGTGACTGCTTCCACACTATGGTGATGGAGCTGAATAGTTGCAACAGAGACGCTATGGCCTGCAAAGCTAACCTAGAGCCTATTATACAGAATGAAGTAAGTCAGAAAGAGAAAAACAGATATTGTATACTAACACATATGTTTGGAGTCTAGAAAGATAGTACTGATGAAATTATTTGCAGAGCAGCATTGGAGCAAAGACATAGAGAACAGACTTATGGACACTGGGGCTGGGGAGGAAGGAGAGGGTGGGATGTATGGAGAGAGTAACATGGAAACGTACATTACCACCTGTAAGATAGATACTCAATGGGAATTTGCTGTATGACTCAGGGAGCTCAAACTGGGGCTCTGTAACAAACCAGAGGGGTGGGATGGGGAAGGAGGTGGCTGATGCATGTTGGTATTTGGCAGAAGCCAACAAAATTCTATAAAGCAAATTATCCTTCAATTAAAAAATAAGTAAATTTAAAATAAAAAAAAAAATAAAGTTCATGCAGTCTGACCCTTTAAGAAAAAGTTTGCTGACCTCTGCTCAAGATACTTGAGAAGTAAATTGAGTTCAGAAAACTATTCGACTCCTCTCCCAATTAAATTCTTGGTGGTATGTGCACACAGGGAGGGGTGTTTGGGGGGGTGGGCATTAGACTATTTTCTAGGATACTCCACCTTAACTATCAATAATCTTTTTGTGACTCCACTTTATCAAATCTTTCCGAGCATTCAATTTATTTTTCATAGGAACATCTCTCTTTCTTGTTTAATTCATGTCATCAATTTACACTGTCCTTAATTAAATTACACAGTGATGTTAACAGATGCAAACTACTATAAATTGGATTGGAGATGTGCACGTTTATTAAGTTACCATGATGTATACTTCAAATGCCTTACAATTTTATATGTCAATTATACCTCAATAAAGCTGAAATTAAAAAAAAAATAAAACTCTTAGAAGAAAAAAGAGATCCGTTTGGAGATGAACATAACAGACCCCCCAGTGCAGATCCATCTCTAAGGGTGGGGACAACAGTGAGCATCATCCCGAAGAGCAACCCAGTGGCCGTCAGTTATAGACCTAGCGAGGGCCTCTGCCCCAGCGTTTTCCAGTGGAGTGGAGAAGTCTGCTTAATATCACGGTCGTGCCAAGTGGAGGTCACTAATAAGAGCTCCTGCTGCATAGAAAATTTGGTCCAAATTAAACGTAGATTTGCACATTATAATTAGAGCCAAGCGTTTGTAACTGTCACATAGGTATCCCTCATGCAAGATGGCTTGCATATAGAATTTTGAATTTTCGGCATTATTAATATGGGAACTATTCATGTTACAGAACCTGAAATCTCTATCTTAAGAGACTTGCAGAAGTTCTGAGAACTCTGATTTGACTTTCACAGAAACTCTGTTTTCTAACCAATATCAAAGTGAAATACTTTACCCCCACTCTCTGTAGACTCCAGTCTCAGTGCTTTCCTGAGAGAATAGTCCCCCTAAAATCTCTAATTCAATGTAGAGTAGACATAACATCTGGGGCTTCCCAGGTGCTTCCGTGGTGAATCCCCCTGTTAATGCAGGGACTGATGGAGACACAGCTTTGATCCCTGGGTCAGGAAGATCTCCTGGAGAAGGAAATGGCAACTCACTCTAGTATTCTTGCCTGGGAAATCCCATGGACAGAGGAGTCTCGTGGGCTACAGTCCAAAGGGTCCGACATGACTAAGAGGACTGAGGATGCAAGCAGACATAAATCTCCACCAATTAAAAAAAACAGGCTTCGGCATTTATTTCTGTGCTCCCTTAAAGCAATATTCTTTCTCCTGAATATTAATTGCAACTCATTAAAATGAAGGTAATCATTGCAAAATGTAACAGGGAATTAAAAAGTAACATATCAGTGAGATACAGGTGTTAAAAATAGCACTGATGCAGATTTAGTATCACTTCCAGTTTAGAAACTTTGTCTTTGCATATTTCAATAGGTCCTTTAGCCCTGAAACATCACCACTTCAATGAGCAACTGGCCCATTTTTAGGCCATAAGGCCTTGGGATTCCAGAGGCAGAAGCAACTTCTAGCCATCTTTTCTAATTTGCTTCAGTGGATGCAATATGAAAAAACACACAACAACAACATAGCACTAAGGAAGGATCTTTTCTTTCTTTTTTGTTTCTTTCCCAGAGACAGAGGAGCCTGGTGGGCTGCTGTCCATAGGGTCGCACAGAGTCGGACATGACTGAAGCAACTTAGCATGCATACACGCATTGGAGAAGGAAATGGCAACCCAATCCAGTGTTCTTGCCTGGAGAATCCCAGGGACAGCGGAGCCTGGTGGGCTGCCATCTATGGGGTCACACAGAGTCAGACACGACTGAAGCGACTTAGCAGCAGCAGAAGTTTCTCTCTCTGGAGCCGAGTTAAAATAGAATACAGTAATTAAAAGGTGATCTAGTGTAACAAGCTCCCCACCAAAGGCAGAGCAGAAGGTTGTATTCCTCTGTGAGTTGTTATATGAAGTAGCTCATGCCTGACAATCAGTGAACTAAATCCTTCGACAATGAGAGATTTATAAGGACTTGTCTACAGAGACGAAGTGTTTCTATAGATTTGAGCAGAGCTGGGACCAGGGAATAGGAACCTTGCACATAAATACAGTTTGTGGCTTTGGGATTCCATAGCTGGGAGCTCTCAACAACCACTGTGTATAAATATGCCTATGGAGTTGAGTTCTAAATAATGACAGTCCTACATTCAGGATTCACATGGCTTCCAGGACCTCAGTCAGTTCAGTTTGACTCTTTGGGACCCGATGGACTGCAGCACACCAGGCTTTCCTGTCCATCACCAACTCCTGGAGCTTGCTCAAACTCATGTCCATCGTGTTGGTGATGCCATCCACCCATCTCATCCTCTGTCGTCCCCTTCTACTCCTTGCTTCAGTCTTTCCCAGCATTAGGGTCTTTTCCAATGAATTGGTTTTTCGCATCAAGTGGCCTATGTATTGGAGTTTCAGCTTCAGCATCAATCCTTCCAATGTATATTCAGGACTGATTTCCTTTAGGATGGACTGACTGGATCTCCTTGCAGTCAAAGGGACTCTAAAGAGTCTTCTCCAACACCACAGTTCAAAAGCATCAATTCTTCAGTGCTCAGCTTTCTTTACAGTCATTCTCAACATTCATACATAACTACTGGAAAAACCATAGCCTTGACTAAATGGACCTTTGTTGGTAAAATAATGTTTCTGCTTTGTAATATGCTGTCTAGGTTGGTCATAGCTTTTCTTCCAAGGAGCAAGCATCTTTTAATTTCATGGCTGCAGTCACCATCTGCAGTGATTTTGGAGCCCAAAAATATAAAGCCTGTCACTGTTTCCATTGTTTCCCCATCTATTTTCCATGAAGTGATGAGACTGGATGGGTTAAAAAGGTGTTCTCCAGACACATATTGCAACCATGGGGCTCATTTTGTTGATCTCTTTGGAAGCTATGGTGCTTAAACTGTAACTGGCACTAGGAGGGGGCTATCTGATATAAGTTTTCACCACCATCTCCTTTTTCTGACCCTCGACTGTGTGAGAGATGTCTCCTGGCAAATTTGTTAGCTGTTAGGGGTAGTGAGAATGGTGAGTGAAGCATGCGCATGGACATTTGCAATGGCCTGAATGATTGTGTCACGGCCCCCCAAATTCATATATTGAATTCCTAATGCCCAGTGTGATAGTCTGCAGTACCCAGTCTATAGTAGGTTATAGCAGCCCAAAGGGACAAAGACAATATTCAATTGCACGACCTTGTTTTGATGGGGTGCCTAATATTAAAAAATTAATTGTTTTAGGTCCAAATGAAAGAATTGAAGATCAGAGATTAATTGTGCCAGGGTCTTTGTTGTTGTTTAGTTGCCAAGTCATGTCTGATTCTTCTGTGACCTCATGGACAGTATCCCGCTAGGCTCCTTTGTCCATGGGATTTCTCAGGCAAGAATACTGGAGTAGGTTGCCATTTCCATCTCCAGCGGATCTTCCTAACTCAGGGATCGAACCCAGGTTTCCTACATTGTCAGGTGGGTTCTTTAACACTGAGCCCCCTGGGAGGACCAGAACCTTAAATGCATAGAATAACATAGCTTGAAAGGATATTAAAAGATTATGCGGAACATCTCTGTCATTTTTTCAGTGAGAAAACTAAGGCCCCAGAGGGCGAATGACTTGTCCATGGACACAGGGATAGTCTAGTCCAGTATGGGGATTAGGACATGCAGAGTATGATGGATGGCACTGCTTGTCTGGGATCCAGATGTAGTAATTAGAAACAGGTGCTTTGGAGCCAGGTTTCCCTCCTCTGTCATTTACTATCTGCACAACCATGAGGAATGTGTTTAACTCGTTGATTAAATCCTTTACTTTGCTGATTCAGTGGCCCCCCTGCCATAGTAAATTCAAAGATCAGATGACATAAGGAGAAAGCGTGATGGCATATGCCAATTTTACTCTGTTCTAAAGAACTTCAATTCATGGTCCTGCAAAAAGTGTCTATTATGAGAATGTTTCCAGTAGCTCTGTTAATCAGAAAGCCTGGAAGCAACCTAATGACTATTGAGACAAAAGTGGAGAAACAAATTACAATATACGACAGGACAGTACATGGCAGTAAAAACGAATGAACTATAGTAATATACAGTAATTTAAATGAGTGGTGGTAATGTATAGTGAGTAAAACTGCAAATTCCAGAAGATAATGGATAGAATGGCATCCTTATAATGTTTAAAAACAAAACTAAACAATACATTACTTAAGAATATACATGTGATGAACTCTGCTGATGCTTAGTCGCTCAGTCATGTCCGACTCTGTGTGACCCTATGGACTGCAGCCTGCCAGGCTCCTCTGCCCATGGGATTCTCCAGGCAAAAGTGCTGGAGTGGATTGTCATGCCTTCCTCCAGGGGATCTTCCCGACCCAGGGATTGAACCTGGGTCTCCTGTATTGCAGACAGATTCTTTACTGTCTGAGCCACCAGGGAAGCCTGTGATCAACTCTATCCCTATACAAATACATATATTTATATACCATTTCCAAGTAATAAGTAAATGGATAAATAGAACATGTATTGCCCAATGGCAGTATTTCTTGTGATTAATCCATGCATCTGAGGTCCAAAGCCAACAACAACAACAAACACTTTAAAAGAGAAAGATCTCACAGAGCCATTGTTGTGCAAGAAATAAGACTTCCAGGTGCTGTTTGTACTAAGCAAAAGCCACAGAGTGCGACTTGGGAATGGGAAACTGTTATTTAAAAGTCTTTAAATTTTTGTTTTGTTTGATAACATCTGTCCTCTGTAGCCTTTTTCCACTCTGAGATTTCCTGCCAAGACATTGCTATTTGTATTTGAGACCATGGGGTAAGGCTAGGAGATAGCCTTTGTAGGACTCTGTTTGAAAGAAATAAAATTCAAGCACATTTCTATTCCCTCCAGTCCTGCTGCAGCCCAGAGCGAAAAAAAGGCAACAGATTCTGAGGGCTCATCCTTCAAATACATGGAAAAAAGTCAAGCTTGTCCTTTCTTCTACCACTGGCTCCGCTTTCATCGCTGCTGTTTGTTTTCTTACTCGGGTGTGCAGTGGGAGGATGAGTCCCAGAGCAAGGACAGGCCTAGAGAAGATGCGCTGTTCAGGCTTCCAGCCACCTGAGGGCCACATCATGTTTGAAGTGTGTCTGGGTTTCTCTTCTCCACAAATGCCTGGCCTTCGTTGACTTTCAAGTCGAATGACTGCTGCTGAATAATAACAAGGGGCAAAGTTGCATATATCATAAAGGGCAAGGGTGGGCTTGGAGGAAAGGGCTAGAACTTAGAGCCTGTTTTCTCTCTTTCACCTTATCTCCTCTGATGACAATAAAGACATACTTTATCCTAAGCGGCTTCCAGTGTTTTGACCTGGAATTTTCCAACTTGGAAAGCTTCCTTCTTCAAAGCCTGATATGGATAAATCTGAATGAATTTCCTCTGTCTCTCTGCAAGATTGAGAGAAAACTACCTGCTAAAGGGCACCGGGGAAAATGAAGCCAAGTGCTTCTCAAACATTTCTGCTCGAGTTCCTTTAGCTGCAAAGTGCAGAGGATTTGTGCCCCCAGGGCCCTGGGAGCATAGTCCAAATCAGCCTGCTACCCATAGTTTTTGGAAGCAAAAGGCAAAGTTGACCTTCCACTCAGAAATATGTCTGTGGTTGTTTTAATAGAATAAGTTTTTTTCTTGCCCACTTGGTCAGGGAAGAACAAAGCTTCTGGAAGATGTTTATCCTGTGACTTCTGGAATCAGTGGGACACTTTACTATGTATCTCCTGGGGTATTCATACCTCAGTTTGAAAAGTATAGAGTTAGGCAGCACCAGAAAGTCTTTCTTTATTTTTATGTCAGGTTGTTTTAATCACAAAGTTAATTTTTAAAATGAAATTGATTCATTCGATTTAAATTGATAAATTCCTCAATAATTATTCAGCTAAACTTAATATCAAACCACAAATGTGTAACCAGTACTAAGTGGATAATTATTACTTTGTTTTATGGATGAGATGTAAAACAGGCAAAATGCGGCTATAATAGGCAGACAGTTCTTAGCATATGACACATTTTTGTCAAAATCACCTTACACTCATTTTTCTTGAACTAATGTGTGTGTGCTCAGTCATGTCTGACTCTTTGCGACCTCATGGATTGTGGCCCACCAGGCTCCTCTGTCCATGGAATTTTCCGGGCAAGAAATACTGGAGCGGGTTGCCATTTCCTCCTCCAGGGGGCGTCTTCTTCACCCAGGGATCCAACCTATGTCTCCTACACTGCAGATGGATTCTTTACCACTGAGTGACCTGGGAAGCCTGGAGTGTAAATAGGTAAAAACACATAAAAACATTAACTAGTAGAGCAATTACCATAGTGGTGTATGACTGGGATGTATATTACTGAATTAATTATCTAAGAGACTCACTAAAATTAACGGTCTGCCTTCCATTTCTCCACATTTCTTCTCATTTTTTCACTTTGTCATTGAAATTATCTAAGAAGGAGTTATACTACTATCTGTTTGTATGGAGCAGCCAAATTTGTATAATCAGCTTTCACCTCTCTCCTGAGCAGCAGATTTTGCATAAATATCTTTATGATGTTTAAGAAGTATCTTGGACTTAAGGTGGCAAAGCAGAACTCTGTTTTCGATTTCAGTATATGGCACTACAAACTACCCAATTACTAAAGTCCCAAACAAGGTACTATTTGATTTTCTGCCCCTCACCTACTTCATATCTAAATCAACAAGTCTCTTAACTTTCTTGATCACACATGGACAGAATCTGTCGACATCTCTCCATCTCCATTATTACTACCCTGCCTAGGACACCATTTTTTCCTTTCCTGGATTAAACTCTGGGTTGTACTTTCAGCTCCCCCTTCCTTTCCATTTCCCCAGAAGCCAGGGTGAACTTTTTTTTAAGTTCTTATTTTTATACAGTTTTAAAGGTTACTTTCTATTTACAGTTATTACAAAATTATTGGCTATATTCCCCATGTTGTACAATACATCGTTGAACTTATCTTACCATGTAGCAGTTTATATCTCCTGCTCTCCCACTCCTGTATTGTCCCTCCCCCCTCCCCACTGGTAACTGCTAATTAGGTCTCTATGAGTCTGCTTTTTTTGGTTATATTCTCTAGTTTGTTGCATTTTTTATATTCCATGTATGTGATATCATATAGTATTTGTCTTTCTCTGACTTATTTCACTTAGTATAATGCCCTCCAAGTCCATCCATGCTGCTGTACATGGCAACATTTCATTCTTTTTCATATTGAGTAGTATTCCATTATATATATAATGCATACATGTACATACATACCATATCTTCTTTATCCATTCATTTGTTGATGGACGCTTCTGTTGTTTCCATGTCTTAGCAATTGTAAGTAATGCTGCTATGAACATTAGGGTGCATATATATTTTCGAATTAGTGGTTTTTTATTTTTCAGATATATACCCAGGAGGGGAATTGCTGGTTCATATGGTCATTCTATGTTTAATTTTTTCAAGGACCTCCATACTATTTTCCACAGTGGTCACACTAATGTACAGTTCTGCCAACAGTTACAATGGTTCCCTTCTCTCCACATCCTCACCAGCGTTTGTTACTTGTAGACTTTCTGAGGACAGCCATTCTGACAGGGACGAGGTGATGTCTCCCTGTGGTTTTGATTTGCATTTCCCTGATGATTAGCGATGTTGAGCATCTTTTCATGTAAAAGTATAAATCAGATCATTTTGCGCTCTCGCTCAGAGCCCTCCACTCATGTGCGTTATGGTTCTGTATAATACCAACCTTCCTTCTCTAGCCACAAGGCTGTGCAGGGTAGTTTCCTTGCCTCCCTTTCTTATCCTCTCCCTGCTCGTCTCCTCCTCGTCATTGTACTTCATCCCCTAATGGCTTTATTTCTGTTTTGGGGAGTTTGGCTTTCACCCTGGGGACCGTACTTACTGCTTGCTTTGCCTAGACTTGAAGCTCCTGGATCCTTCTGTGGTTAGGTCTTCTCCATCACTCATGTCTCGTCGGCTCTAATGTCACTTCCTCAGACACTTTTCATGACCAGTCTAAAGCAACCGCATCCTCTAAGTCACACTTCAGGCATTATCCAGTTTTAGTTAAGATTCTCTTCTTGGTATTTATCACCTCTAAAATAATTTTGTGTTCATTTATTTGCAGACTACAACATGATCTTCATCAATGCAGGGACTTTCTCTTTGCTATTCAATACTGTATCACCTGGTTCAGTACATATCTAGCATTTGTGAATGTCTGGACAACACTTCATTGACTTCATTTGGTCCTCATAGCAAACTTCTGGGGTAGTGTGAATGAAAAATATTGCCTGCAAATTAGTAAACAAACGATGTTGCAGCCATCAAAGCCACTACAGCCGCCTGATGATGGGCCCTGAGGGAATTCAGGATGGAGGCAAATGGGCTGCCCACTGCCAAGCCCTCAGTCCTTGCAGCCACCCCAGATGGTGTGCCTGGAGGGGGCTCGGAATGGGGAAGAACAAAGTACTGGCCCTGGGTAGCTAAAGTGAAAGTGAAAGTGGCTCAGTGTGTCTGACTCTTTGTGACCCCATGGACTATACAGTCCATGGAATTCTCCAGGCCAGAATACTGGAGTGGGTAGCCTTTCCCTTCTCCAGGGGATCTTCCCAACCCAGGGATCGAACCCATGTCTCCCGCATCGCAGGCGGATTCTTTACTAGCTGAGCCCCTAGGGAAGCCCAAGCATACTGGAGTGGGTAGCTTATCCCTTCTCCATGGATCTTCCTGACCCAGGAATTGAACCAGGGTCTCCTGCATTGTAGGCAGATTCTTTACGGCTGAGCCACCAGGGAAGCTCAAGAATACTGGAGTGGGTAACCTACCCCTGCTCCAGGGGATCTTCCTGACCCAGGAATCGAACCTGGGTCTCTTGCGTTGCAGGAAGATTCTTTACCAGCTGAGCTACCAGGGAAGCCCTCCCTAGGTGGCCCAGGTGCATACCAAAAGAATGATTTCAGTGAGCCCAGAGCCTTTCATCTCCTTATACATAGAAAAGTGCTAAATTCGTTAACTTGAGCTGTCTAGTTTTCTTTAACCAGCAGTAGTCTTTTCAAGTTTCAACTTCCTGGTCTTTGCTGCGAGAACTCCTCTCTGTCCTCTTTTCCTCCTTTACCTTTTTGGAGCAATCCCTCAGAACTACCTGAGAGGCTGTATCCTGGGTTTAAGTCCTCAATATTGTCTGCCAAATAAAACAAAATTCTCAACTTTTAGGTTGTGCTTTTTTTTCAGTCACCAGTAGACACTGCTATTGCTTCCTCCTAGAGATTGATGTCTTAATTACTGGTGTGTCTTGAGGACCTTTTAACTGGTCCACAATACATGTTTGTTGAAAGAATGCATGAATCTCATTTTACAGGAAGGGAAACCTCACAGTTCATGGAAGCCATGTGACTTTCTCCAACATTATTAATTATATAAATAGCACAGTTGGATCTCAAACATATGTCTTTGGTCACTCGGCTCCTAGTTATTTGCTATTTCTGTCTTAACTTGTTGGTTCCTGAATGGAAGTGTCTCTTATAAAACTCTAGAAGAAAAATTTGGATGGAACAACTTGTAAGGTGATGATCTACTGTATCCCGCAGTAACTGATGAGAAGGGGTATATTTAGTTAGATGCTCAGAAATGAAAAAGATTTATTTAAAGCATATAATCAATATAGTTTTCATTGAGTGCCTTAATTTCCTTATTTTTCACATGGCTTTTGTATGAGCTTTATTCATGTCCTAGTGGAAAAATGTTGGAAAAGTTTGGAAATGTCATTTTGAAAGATTTACCATTGTCTTTGGTAAATCTCTTTTTTGCTCTCTCTGCTTAGCCAAAACCCACTTCTCCTTGACTTGGTACATAGCAAGCATTTTGAGTATAAGACCTTTTCTTGTTAGCAATATGTAATAGAGATTATCCAGTCACTCTTTGGCTTAACATCTTTTGGTTTCAAATTCAAGCTCCATTGTTTACGGACCCTGAAAATAATCTTTATGTCTCATTTTTCTCATCTGTTAAGTAGATATAATAATAGTACATATCCCCCAGCATTGGTAGAAGAATTGAACTTTGTAGTGCACGATAAAGCCTGAGTGCAGTATGTAGTACATATTGAATATTTCAAAACTTTTAGCTATTATTTTCCATTTTTGTGTTTCTAGTGCATCAGCATAGACATTAGCATTTAGGAGAGATCTAAAATGCTAGTTAAATTAATCCGGGGGCTGGGCTATCCTCTGGATCTCTGACTAATGGGTTTATCCCTTTCCTCCATCTCCTTAAAGTAGAATCAAGAATTGTATCCATTGCTGTCATACATCGCCTATCCAAACCCAATTTCTGCCCTGGAGCTATTTGACAGAATTTCCAAAAATATGGATTCTTTCAACTAAAATTATTGTTAACATGAAAAAGTATATTGTTGAGAGAGCCTCTGCTTTTGGCTTGGATTTTGAATCGCCAGTTCTCATTTATGTTGGTGATGACACTCCTCCCCAAAGCTGGTCATTTTTTCTGATGCTAAATTACTCAGTATTTGTCTCTTTCCCATGTACCTACCTCTTAATCCTAGCATGCTCTGTTATCTTGTTGCCCCTGTTGATGGAAATGTCATTTTTCAATATCGCCTTGAAGCGGAGACATTCAAAGGTGCACGTGGATTTTCAGAGTCAGGAGGGCCATCTGCTGCCTTCTTTTGAGTTTGTGGCTGCTGAACGGAAGGCCCAGCATGCTTTCTGCTGGCCAATTATAAGGAAGGTGACTGGTGAGTCTTCGGAAAAGAAATGGCATTATCATTTCATGGGCATGTGTTCACACCGACAGGGCATCTCCATTTCTCAAGCCATCGGTTTCAGTACTGTGTTTCTCTAAAGTGGAGATACTGAGATGGCACCAATCTTGTCAGAAGAAAGTGTGCCTTTCCTATCTAAGATGTTCATCCAAAAAAGATAGAGAAAACAAGTGAATCAACAGTGAGGACTCTGTAGGAAAAATCCCTATGTTTTTAACCTCCTTCTCTTTATCAGTCAGTGTCTTGTTGCTGTGTAAGGTGGAGAGGTCTTTTCCTTTGTAGTTGCAGGCTATGGGATGATAGCTTCTCTTTTCAGGTGGATTATAGGAGGAGAGTTGTATCATATGAGGGGAGTGATACTGGGTAATCAAGTTTTAAACAACATGGACAGTGGCATCAGGTGAACTAGTCTTCCCGGAGAATGAAAAACAGGACTACTGACAGCAACATAACCCTAACCCCACGGACCCAGGAAAATCAGGACATACAATCACCCAGATGTAGCTCACCTGCATCCTTCTGTGGTTTCATAGGTTCAGGAATGTTCTCTCAACTGCTCGCCAAGCCCAGCAGTTGGGCTTAGGCTGTCAGATGAGCTTCTGATGTAGTTTTCAATCTCTTCCCACTCCAGCTTGGTCCCGATGCTCCACTTCAACCAAACTGCATCATCTACCTTCCTACTTGCTATGCTTTTTCTATTGGAAAGACACTTGAGCTCCACTTCTTGGCTGCACACAGCTTGATCCTTCCGTATGTTACACGGTTTCAGACCTCAGTGATTTTCAAGCTATATTTGGTGTAATTCTCAATTTTAGATGTTTAGTAAATGCTTGGTTTGCATTTCATTTCAGGTTTGGGAAATATACCATAAACTCATCCTTATTTGGCTGTCACGGGGACTGGAAAGGGCCTGTGGTTCCCTGGCTTGTTTCCGTCTTCAGTGAGAGCAGCTATTTGCTTCCTCTTCTGGCAGGGCTCCCCGTCAGGCAGCTGATGAACGTCCTTTGCCCATGTTGTCACCCTGTCCCCAAACTCACGAGCGACAGGAGGAAGGGAGCCTAGTCCAGGGCCTGGGCCATGGTTGGATTAGGGGGCCAAGGATAGGTGTCCATCATCTCCTGGGCCTTACTCAGTGCTTCAGGGAAAATAATTCTGCTTTCACCTGTTTTAAATATTCTGTTTGGAAAGATTTTCCCTATTAAGTTTTCTAGAAGACCATGGTTCTAACTCGTATCTCAGCAACTGACTTCCTCTGGGTTCATCTCTCAGACTCCCGTGTCTGTGTCTGTGGTTGGCAGATTCTGGAATGAATTCCCGTGATGACTGCCTGCTGGCATTCACCTCTCCCACCCGCCACCAACCCTGTGCAAGCATGTCCCTCAGTCATGTCCAACGCTTTGCCAGCCCCATGAACCATAGCCTGCCAGACTCTCCTCTGTCCATGGAACTTTCCAGGCAAGAATACTGGCATGGGTTGCCATTTCCTCCTCCAGGGGATCTTCCTGACCCAGGGATTGAACCCATGTTTCTTGCATCTCCTGCATTGGCAGGTGGATTCTTCACAAATGCGCCACCTGCTAAGCCCATTCACCTCTTAGGTATTTTGTGTTCTTATGTGTGACATATGTCTTTTGTATCCCCTCCCCATTGAGCATGGGCTGGACCTAGTTACTTGTATCTAATATATAGAATAGTACAGCAAAGGTGGTAGGATATCCCTTCCGAGATTAGGTTACAAAAGGCCCTTACTTCCATCTTGCTAGCACTGTCTTTTCTTCTCTCTTGCTCTCCTGATGCATCAGCTTTTATGCTGTGAGCTACTCTATGTGAAGGCCAACAACTCATGAGGAGCTGAAGTCCTCAGTTCAAAAGGTCCCCAGGGACTGAATCCTGCCAGCAAGAACATTGGTGAGCAGAAGTGGATTCTTTTTCCCCCCATTTAAGCCTTGAGATGCCTGACTGTACTTGTGTGAGAACCCAGAGGCAGGGGAACCACTGAGGCTGTGCCCAGATGCCTAATCTAGTGAAACTATCAGATTAAAATGGTGTTGCTTTAAGCCACTAAACTTTGGAGAAATTTGTTACATAGCAATAGATAGAGTTCTCTGGTGGCTCAGATGGTAAAATCATCTGTCTATAATGTGGGAGACCTGGGTTTGGTCCCTGGGTCGGGAAGATCCCCTGGAGAAGGAAATGGCAAACCACTCCAGTACTCTTGCCTGGAAAATTCCATGGATAGAGGAGCCTAGTGGGCTATACAGTCCATGGGGTCGTGAAGAGTCAGAAGCTACTGATCGACTTCACTTTCACTTTCAATAGATATCTAATAGTGTTGATCTTGGAGAAGGCAATGGCACCCTACTCTACTACTCTTGCCTGGAAAATCCCATGGGCAGAGGAGCCTGGTAGGCTGCAGTCCATGGGATCGCTAAGAGTAGGACACGACTGAGTGACTTCACTTTCACTTTTCACTTTCATGCATTGGAGAAGGAAATGGCAACCCACTCCAGTGTTCTTGCCTGGAGAATCCTAGGGATGGGGGAGCCTGGTGGGCTGCCGTCTATGGGGTCGCACAGAGTCGGACATGACTGAAGTGACTTAGCAGTAGCAGCAGCAGTGTTGATCTTGGTGAGGCAGCAGTGAATGCTGGTGTGAGGTGAGATCTTAATTCCCTGCCCAGAAATTGAACCTGGGTAGCCTGGATGGGATTCAGGAATCCTAGCCATCAGACTAGAAAGAGTTAGAGGCTAGAAGTAATTTTTCCCTGGATCTTTGCTGCCAGAGAAAAATCATTTATCACAGAGGTAGAAGCTGTAAATGAAGGTACAAAGTTTTCTATTAGAGAGACAGCAGCAGCAAGTGGGAGAGTACACAGAGAAACAGTTTGTTTAGATAAGACAGAAGTAAGGCAGAGACGCACACCCAGAAAGAAAGAGTGGGTTTCCCCCCTAGGGAGGAGGAGAGCAGTAAAGAGGAGGTTATGTCATTCATATAGGTCAGTTAGTCTGGGTCTTTGTCTTCCTTCAGGCCAATAATCTGCTTTCTTTTTCCATACCAGACCCATCCTGGGACCCTCCTCTGGGTGAACATACATTCCTCAGCCAAGATGTATCTCGAGGTGAAGGCTTCTGGGAGGAGCAAGACTCATTACGGCCTGGCATTATCCCTTGACTTTTGACCCACAAGGAGCCTTTCTTCACATGTGTAGTGTCTCCCTTGTCCCCAAAGATGGGGGAGTGGAGATGCCTTAATCCTTTACTCAAACAGAGTTTGCCCCTCATTGTCCTTGCCATGGCTATGACCTTGACTATGGCCATGACTATTACCTTAAGGGTGTTTACAAGAGACAAACTCTGGCTATTTATCATGTTTCTGTGCAACTTCCATTTTGGAGAGCGAACAGGAGGCTGATTATAAATGCCTTAACTGGAGCCCACCTGTCTCTTGTCTCAGAAAATGCTACCAGCTCCAAGTATCCAGTCTGAAATCCACTTCTTCTGCCCATATGAAATATAAACAGGAGGCCAGTTGTAAATGTCTAAGCTGGAGCCCATCTATCGCCTACATCAGTGTCCCATTCACAGGGTCATTTCAGCCATGGCCTTGCTTCCTTATCTTTTACCCTGGTGTGGTGCACCAGTCACCAACATTGCACAGCTTAGTTAACAGGATACAACTAAAACTGTCTTCTTAATCCTACATCTAAGTTTATTTCTTCCTCTCTTCCCTTCTTTCTCTCTGCATTACTTATATGCAGAACTCTGCTAGTTTCATCAAACTCTCATTCAAGTATTTAAGCTAATTAAAAATGACTGAATGGGGAGTAAACCTAACAAAAAACCCCCAACTTTACCCTTTTGCTTCCTGTGGTGTGCTCTCTGTATCTCAATCAGATGACAAACTATGAGTTTCAATTTCCTTAGTAAAATGCTAGTGATGCTGTCTACATTTTGGAGCTTCTGAATCTCCTAACAGCAGCACCAGGCTCTTGCATGGAAGGACATCACTGTGGATTTGACTGTCACACGTTGCTTGACAAAAGCCCTACTGAGAAATCCATATTCCAATCTTAGAGACAGTTGAACCATTTATCTTACCAGATTCTCTAGGCTTTATTGGTTTCAGAGCACACCAGGAGTTAGCCACCTGCTGGAATTTATTACTCTGATTCTCTGTAGACATGCCTTGACAAAACTACAAGTTAAAATTATTCCCTAAATTTTGAAGTAAGAAATGATCATGAATAGAACTGTATATATAAGCTTTTAAAAAATCATTATCAATTTTATCATCTGTTTTTGTTGTTCATTGTTCTTTCATTATGATTATTTCTTTTCAGCTCAATGATCACATGGACCATAGCCTTGTCTAACTCAATGACTTAGCTGAGTGCTGAATAATTGATGACTTTAAACTGTGGTGTTGGAGACTCTTGAGGGTCCCTTGAGCTGCAAGGAGATCCAAGGAGATCCAGGAAATCAGTCCTGAATATTCATTGGAAGGACTGATGCTGAAGCTGAAACTCCAATACTTTGGCTACCTGATGTGAAGTTCTTCACCTGATGTGAAAAACTGACTCATTGGAAAAGACCCTGATGCTGGGAAAGATTGAAGGCAGGAGGAGAAGGGGATGACAGAGGATCAGGTGATTGGATGGCATCACTAACTTGATGGACATAAGTCTGAGCAAGCTCCGGGAGTTGGTGATGAACAGGGAAGCCTGGCGTGCTGCAGTCCATGGGGTCACAAAAAGTCAGGCACGACTGAGCAACTGAACTGAACTTGCAGCTCAAAGTGAGGAAATTGATATATTCCCTTGGAGAACTGGATACCTATCTGTTTAATAAGTAATAGGAAACCTGTAACATTGCTTTACCTATGAAGAAACACAGCTCTTTTATGATTAATTATAATAGATATCCTTAGCCTAACTTTCCTGCTATATTCTTTCTCATTCCTCATTTTATTACCTGGCCCTTTTAAAAATTTTCTTTTAATATTTTTGTGGTTTTATTGTTTTGGTGTCTTCATATTTTAATTTGTGACATTTTAGTAGGTAGGTGGTGAAATTTTCATTCTTTTTTTTGAAAAATTATTTCATTGAAGTATTGTTTTTTTTTTTTTTTTTTTTCAGTTGCTAAATCGTGTCTGACTCTTTGTGACCCCATGGACTGCAGCACGCCTGGCTTCCTTGTCCTTTACTATCTCCTGAAGTTTGCTCAAACTCATGTCCATTGAGTTGGTGATGCCATCCAACCATCTCATCCTCTGTCAGCTCCTTCTCCTGCCCTCATCTTTCCCAGCATCAGGGTCTTTTCCAATGAGTCGGCTCTTCGCATCAGGTGCCCAGACTATTGAAGTTTCAGCTTCAGCATCTATCCTTCCAATGGTTAATTTCCTTTAGGACTGACTGGTTTGATTTCCTTACTATCCAAGGGATTCTCAAACTTTCTCCATAGTTGATTTATAATGTTGTATTAGTTTCTACATTGCAGAAGGAAATGGCAACCCACTCCAGTGTTCAGCAAAGTGATTTAGTTCTACACACACACGCACACACACACACATGCAGGGCTCCCTTGGTGGCTCAGACAGTGAAGAATCTGCCTGTGATGCAGGAGACCTGGGTTCAATTCCTGGGTCAAGAAGAAACCCTGGAAAAGGGAATGGTTATCCACTCCAGTATTCTTGCCTGGAGAATTCCATGGACAGGGGAGCCTGGAGGCCTACAGTCCATCAGGTTGCAAAGACTCAGACAAGACAAGCAACTAGCACTTTCCCTTTCACTGTGCAACTGGATAGACTGTGTGTGTGTCTGTGTGTGTGTGCATGCACGTGTGTGTGTACACACATTCTTTCTCATATTCTGTTCCTTTGCGGTTTATCACAGGATATTGAATAGAGTTCCCTGTGCTTCACAGTAGAACCTTATTGTTTATCCATTCCATATGTACCAGTTTGCATCTAATAAACCTACACTCTCAAGCCATCCTTCTCCCATCCACCTCCTCCTTGGCAACTGTAAGTCTGTTCTCTGCGCCTGTGGGTCTGTTTCTGTTTTGTAGGTAAGTTCATGAAATGCGCATGAACTTAAAATGCTTTCTCAATCTTAAATGCTTGAGAAAAGGTTTTATGAAATTAAATAAAGGAATATTTGTTTCACTTTTTCCCACTTGCACGTGAAAACCTAGTCACAGACTCTGTAACATTTTCTGTCGGTAATTTTATCATGTATAAATTTATAAAATAGACAGGTGGGTCTGCCTTGTTTGTTTTCACCCACCTTGTTGAGTAAAATGTCAATAGGATCCTGGTTCTGCCGGCAAAATTGCAATTGGAAGTGAGCAAAGTGAAGTGGTGGCTGTACAAGGAGTCACACTAACGCCCAGAGTGGTGGTGGGGAAGCCGCCTCTGGAAGAAAGTGTGATGGAGCTGCGTGTGTGTGATTCTGAGCGCTCTTTCTGTGGAGTGGGGTCCAAGTGGCATCTTCAGGAGAGTAACTCCATCTGTGGTTGCCTTATTCCGGCTTGAGTAGCTCCTTATTCTCTTCCTCTCACCCTCTCAGCTCATCCATCCTCAGCTAGGATACTAAGTTATCCTTTAATAAATGCTTTTTTTTCTTTTGAAAAAAATTATTTTAACAGGTTTTTTTTTTTTCCTGCATAGACCTATCACAACAGATATTATTTTGTGGGCCTAAGAAACCTGACCAGCTCAGGCTTATAAACACACATGCCCTAGGGACTGGTCAGTTAACAAAAATGCCTAATGTGGGTCAGCTTGAGCAGGGGGAAATGAGCAGAGGTGGGAGGAAAGTGCGTGCCCCTCCTACCTGCACATGCTCAGTCACCTCCATCTCTTTGGGACCCTTTGGACTGTGGCCCCCCAGGCTCCTCTGTCCATTGGATTTCCCAGGCAAGAATACTGGAGTGGGTTGCCACTTCCTCCTCCAGGGGATCGTCCTGACCCAGTGTTGAACCTGAGTCTCCTGAATCTCCTGCACCGAAGGCAGATTCTTTACCCAATGAGCCATCAGGTTAAGTATGCCTCTCCTACAAAGGCATTCAATTCAGCTTTTTCCAAACATCATTTTTATCAAAACTAACTTGGTTGTGCCTGCTCACTGAATTTCACTTTTGGGTCTCCCTGTGTGTGACTTTTGACACTCACATTTAATGGAGTTATTTGAGAATTTTTTCCCTGAGCTTTTATAAATCCTTGCTTGTCTATATTTGAAGTTTGCATTTTCCACCTTCATATTTTGCCCTCTTAGCAGCATGACCTGTGACTGCAGATGCTCTTGAGTTTCTGCAAGGTCAAATTGTTCTGATTTTCCTTGTGGTGAGGACAGTCCTAATCCCAAGAGAGAAGGAAAGAATCATCTCTGACATTGTCAGCCAATCGCAGCAACATTTTTCTCTGGCAAATCCTTGTCCCCATGTCTCAGAGAATGGGATCCCAGAAAACTCTCTTCTAAGTGGAATTCAGTGTCCCCACTCGTTCCTGACTTGCAACTTCTTTTAAAACAGCCACAAAACTGGAAACCTAGCGGACATTTCCAGCCTTGAGATACAGGAGAAATGGGAAGTTCTGTTGCAAGTGATATGCCTGACAGTTACATGTAAGTGATTTTATCAGAGGGTCTGGTGGCCAGTTTTCAGAGTGGCAGGCGACTGGGGTGGCACTTGGGGGAACCTGTCCTCTGTTTCATCCTTGGTCTCAGCTGTGGTTTGAAAACTGTATTTGGATTGCATTCTGTGTTGTGATTCATTCCTTCTTGTTGGAACGGCACAGCGACCACCCTCGTTAGCTCTAATAGACCTTTTAGCACTCTCAGGGTTATGTGGTTTCCAAGTATTACAAACTCATTCATGTCATTCTAATTTAAACATGATGCTGTTCTTATTACTGCATCTCTTTTATAAACTACCCCTCGGCTTCCTTTTCTGTGTATCGGGTGAATGAGAAGTGGAAGATAGCATTCCAATCAACTTTGGAACTAAAAAGTCTGGGTAATTGCATTTGACAAATGTTGAAACCTCAGCTCCTGAGGACTTGCAACACGTTCCTTCTTGACATTGGCAATAATGGAAACGTCGTGGTGCTAATGAAGGATTTCTACTGAGGGCCCTTGAACACTGTCCAAATAGTCATCGTCAAGCATAAACCATTCAGATTTCTTGGTATTGCTTTGCCCTTCAGCTCAAGGCAGGCCTCTGTTTTTTTCAGGATGACAAAGATGTACTTATTCTAGACATAAGTCCTGAAATCTTTGAGAAAAGGCCAAAAAGAAAAAAAGTGTGGGAATAAAATGAGATGATGACGGCTGTATGCATAGGAAAGTCGTTTTAATCTTATGTGGTTGGCTTTTTTAGCTCCCACAGACACAAGGGGGAGAAATGACCATCTGGGGTATCATTTTTGAACAGGGAAGTGTTTCTCTGGAGCTATACATAAGCAGAGTTGGGAGAAAGTTTAGAGATGGTCTTCTCTGATGCCTTTGATTTGCAGGCAGGGCAGTGTGGTTTAGAAAGTAGCAGTGACTTGTCTGGGAAGGTCGTGATTGTGAAGAAGGAGGAAGTTGATAGAGAAACAGATCCTCCGTGAGAACGGAGCACCCAACTTCTAGGAGAGAATAAACAGTAAGTGAAAGTGAGTACCTTTAGTGAGGGATATTAATCACCAGTGACAGAAATGTGGCAGATCAATGTCTTTTGAAATACCTCCTGATCTTCCCTCCCTTCCTCTCTCCCTTCCTCTCTCCCTTGTGTCCTGCCTTCCTTCCCCTCCCTCCATCCTTTTGTTACTCTTGGGTTTATCCTCTGAAGCTCTTTCTCCATTAATTCTAGGTCATGGTTTTCAACTGAGGGTATTTTGCCCCCAGGACACATTTGCCAATATCTGAAGACATTTGTTGCCATGACTGGGGAGATTGCTATTGGCATCTGTTGGGTAGAGACCAGAGATGCTGCCATGCATAGGACACCCCTGACCCAGAATTAAAGATTTTCTGATTCAAAATATCAGTAGAGTTCAGATTGAGAAACTCTGTCTGTACTGATGCTTATTGGAAAAGAGGCAAGGCCAGGGGATACTTATTTGGAAGGCAGGAGGCATGCTATGGGCAGTAACTAGTGTGTGTCTGTCATTAGACACCGTCCATGAAGCTCATGACTTCTCTGCTAGAGAGCATGTCTCTCATTGTTTTGGAAATCTAACTACATTTCTGAATCCACTAGGAGATGTACTCAACCCTCAAATGCCCTAAGAGACAGATTAAAAAAAAAACCCAAAAAACCTAGTAATAAAGCTGTGGGCAGCATTAATGGAGATGAACAAGGGATGGAGAAGGGTCTTGAAAAACCAATAGTGATCTGGAGAGGGAAGAGGAAGGTGTGGTCACTGGAAGCCGTGATATCTCTAGCTGTAGGAAGAACTTTCAGTAGAGGAAGGAGTTACCATCAACCTGTGGCCCAGCAGGGAGGAAACCAGTGTTTGCACACCCTGATCTTGGTCTCCTCCTACCCTCAGATCTCTTGTTGGTATCTCCTTTTAATCAACCCACCTGGAAACCAGAAGGCAAAAGAGCTTTAGCCCGGGGGAGTCCATAGTGGTCAGCTTCCTGGGACACAGAATAGGATGGAGAGGAGGTCTGAGGGGCAAATGGGGATTATCCAAAACAGCTGTGTTTATGGATTTCCTTTGGGTGTGATAACATGGAATGTGGGCTCTGCCACACATTGGAAGCTTCCCTGGTGGCTCAGTGGTAAGGAACCCACATGCCAATACTGGAGACATGAGTTTGATCTCGGGGTTGGGAAGATTCCCTGGAGAAGGAAATGGCAACCCTTTCCAGAATTCTTGCCTGGGAAACTCAGGGACAGAGGAGCCTGGGGGGCTACAGTCTATGGGGTCACAAGAGTCAGACATAACTTAGAGACTAAACAACACGTAATTTGGGTGACCTTGAGCAGGTTACTTAACTTTTCCATAAATTAGTTTCCTTTTCTGTATTTTGGTAGTAATAACAATATCTGCCTTATGTATTAATAGTTTATTTCAAAGATTAGGGGCAATGATGCATGTAAAGCACTCATAACATTTACTAGGCACATAATAAGTTCTTGGCAAATGTTGGTGGTTAATTTTCCTGGTCATTTGTTCTCCCGCAGGACAGATAGCAGGGGCTGTGATTTCAGGCTGTGAAAATGCATTTGCTGTCCATGTTAGGAGTATGTCTTGCTAGGGGAATCCTGAATGTGAGGAGAATTGGTTAAAGTCTATAGTACCATTGATTTCATACTTAATTAATTTTGCTTATGTAATAAGCCTGCTTCCATATTCATTAGAGGATAATTTTGAGGAATTGTCTCACCTCCCCCCCCCCCCCAAAAAAAATCAGCACAATTATGGCAAAACTTTTATTGTCCACTTGTAAGTTAAGTGATTCATGTTAGGATCTCATAGATGTTTTAATGTTCAATGATTGAATTGTGTGGCTTAAAAATTACTGGCCCTGTCACTTAATTCAATACAAAAACTAGTTCAGGGCTTCCCTGGTGGTGCAGTGGTTAAGAATCTGCCTTGCAATGCAGGGGACACCAGTTCAATCCCACCAGTTCGATCCCTGGTCCAGGAACATCTCACAAGCCTCAGTGTTACTAAGCCTGAGAGCTGCGACTACTGAGCCCATGTGGCACAACTACTAATGCCCACGTGCCCTCCATCCTGTGCTCCACAAGAGAAGCCACTGCAACGAGAAGCCCTCAAATCAGATCTAGAGAGCAATCCCTGCTCGCCATAACTAGAGAAAGCTCATGCTCAGCAGTGAAGACCCAGCACAGCTCAGTTCAGTTGCTCAGTCGTGTCCAACCCCATGGACGCAGCCTGCAGCATGCCAGGCTTCCCTGTCCATCACCAACTCCCTGAGCTTGCGCAAACGTATGTCCATCGAGTTGGTGATGCCATCCAACCATCTCATCCTCTGTCATCCCTTCCTCCTCTTGCCTTCAATCTTTCCCAGCATCAGGGTCTTTTCTAATGAGTCAGTTCTTCGCATCAGGTGGTCAAAGTATTGGAGCTTCAGCATCAGTCCTTCCAATGAATATTCAGGACTGATTTCCAAAATCAAAACAAAACAAAACAAAAATTGGTCCATATTTTTTCATGTAGTGAATGTATGGTGTGCCACCCAGATCTCCCTTGCCCTCCTTCAGAATGGAACTACCTATTTCCCCAACTGTTTAAATGCTTGTGGTTGACAACTTTTAATGTCTTCCTTTCTGTGGATGTGAGAGTTGGACTGTGAAGAAAGCTGAGCACCGAAGAATTGATGCTTTTGAACTGTGGTGTTGGAGAAGACTCTTGAAAGTCCCTTGGACTGTAAAGAGATCCAACCAGTCCATTCTAAAAGAGATCAGTCATGGGTGTTCTTTGGAAGGAGTGATACTAAAGCTGAAACTCCAGTACTTTGGCCACCTCATGTGAAGAGTTGACTCATTGGAAAAGACTCTGAGGCTGGGAGGGATTGGGGGCAGAAGGAGAAGGGGACGACAGAGGATGAGATGGCTGGATGGCATCACGGACTCGATGGATGTGAGTTTGAGTGAACTAATCTGTTTCCAGGGAAACTCTTACCTGCAACCTTTGGGGTCAAGAAATCTTTGAGGTCAAGAGTGATTTTTTTAAATAAGCCTTTCCACGGACAGCTGTGCCATCTGGAATGCTCATTAAGTGTTTATTGAGCTGAGCAGCAGCACTTGAAAAGCTGACTCAATAGGACCCTGGATTTAGGGTAATAATGATTTTCACGAAGGTCACCACTGTAATTTCCAGGAGTTACTGGGATGGCCAGGTTGGTTTTAGACATCCTCTGTCCTCTCTTTCTGGTCCACATGTGTTCCACCAAAACCACTTTCTCTATCTGAAAGGACCACTTTTCCAGATAAAGGAGAGCAAGTCCTTAGTTTCATAGTGGTTAGGTTCCCACTAAAGAACAAATATATTGGAGACCAACTTGACTTGGAATTTTTATTATGGACTTATATATTCCAAATTACCAGTGCATAGGCAGTAAAGCAATATTTTGTACCCTGCACAGTGAATCCTTGAGTTGGTGCTGGATTTTATAGTGTTAATGCTCTTAGTCTGCTCAGGCTGTTAAAATAGCACAGGCTGGGTAGCTTATAAACAATGAACAATTTTCCTACAGTTCCAGAGGTTAGGATCAAAGCTTCTTCAGATTTGGTGTTTGGGAAGGCTTCCTACATTCTCTCTGTTTCCTAATGTTGTGGGAGGGGCTGGAGAGCTCTGTGGGGTCTCTTATTTATTTTTGGCTGTGCTGGGTCTTCATTGCTGCATGGGTTTTCTCTCTAGTTGCGGTGCATGGGCTGCTTATTGAAGCGGCTTCTCTTGTCGTGGAGCTTGGGTTGTAGTGCGTGTGGGCTTAGTTGTGGCATGTGAGCTTGAGGTTGTGATTCCTAGGCTCGAGAGCACAGGCTCAATAGTTGTGGCCCATGGTGTTAGTTGCTCTGCAGCATGTGGGATCTTCCCAGACCAGGGATCAAACCCATTTCTCCTGCAGTGGCAGGTCGATTCTTTGCCACTGAGTCACCAAGGAAGCCCTGTGGGATCTCTTATAAGGGCACTAAATCCTGTTCAAGGAGGACTCGCCTCATGATCTAAACATCTCCCAAAAGTCCTACCTCCTGATACCATCGTATTAGTATGAAGATTTCCATGTATGAATTTTGAGTGGGTACAACATTTGGGCCATAACAGATTTCCACAGAAGACCGATTTGCCTTGGAATTTTATCATGGAATTCTATATTACAATTAACCAGTGCAAAGGCGGTAAAGCTCCACTTTCTACCCTGCACTGTGCCTCCTTGAGATGGTGCCAGATTTTCTAGTGTTAATTTGGGCTTAGTACTCCTTTGGCAGAAATGTCCACTGGAATGATGCACACCATAGAGCTATTGTCTCATGGTCTGATGTGGCTCATTAAGGCTTTTACTCTATCTTAATTCTGCTTTAGGAGACTTGTGTTTGGCAGATACTGCGAAAATGTAGCTCCATTAGCCATAGCTACCTTAAGTAACATCAGTGCCTTGGTAACTTGCAGATGTTAGAGGCGTTGGGTTGACTTTGCTCAGTCAGGGGACCCACTTCATTTGTGTTGGCTGGTTGCAGCAGGTGTTAACGTGATGGCATTACCACACTGCATGCTTTAGTGTACAAGCCAGGGGCTCTCCACTTTATGGCACTAACTTGATTGTACTCGTGACTGTTGTGAAGATCTGCCGGGCTTTCAGGGCAGTTTCTGTTCATGTGTAAGTAGCCCAATGATGCTTTCTCATATGGTTTAAAAGCTAGTCATATTCTGATATTTCCAACATGGCACCTGTGCCCCAATTCAAGCTTCTGAATCATATTCAATATTCAAGTTATATCATCCAGTTTTGAAAATCTAAGGCCTCCAGCTGCAACTAAGTTAGGTGATAGTATAGGGTTGATTGTGGCAAAGTCTGATTTACATGGAAGTCTTGGGGGCCCAGACTTCAAAAGAAAATTCTTCTGTGGGTCCCTAACAGGATAGAGTCTCACTGGGTTGGCCTAAGAATTAAATGAGTGAAGCGATCAAAAGCAAAAGCTAAACTGTACAACACTGTGGGAATTCCTTGGCGGTCCAGTGGTTAAGAATCCACCTGCCAATGCAGGGGACATGAGTTTAATCCCTGGTGTGGGGAGATCCCACGTGCCATGGGGCAACTAAGTCAGTGCATCACAGCCACTGAGCCTCGCGCCTAGAGGCTGTGCTCTGCAACAAGAGAAGCCACCATGATGAGAAGCCCACACACTGCAACTAGAGCGGAGGCCCCAGTATCCACAACTAGAGAAAACCTATGTGCAGTAATACAGACCCAGTGCGGCCAAAAACAAAACAAAAAACAAACGAAAAACATTGTGGGTGGTGTTACAAGGCAGATGCAAGTATCCTCACCTATTGAGGGAATAAGTGAACCCTGACTGCCAGGCTGAAGTATATATGACAGCTCCTGGTAGAGAAAGCAAAGATGTGACTGTGATTCTAGATTAAGTTTTCCAAATAAAATTAGGGATCGGTGCAATATTTGTAAAACATTTAGGGAAGTTTCTCCTTTCCAATTTTGCTTTAAATTGGCGTGTTGCCTCCTTTGAATTTGGGGGAAAATATACCCACAGAGACAGAAGCATTCACATTTTTGAGAGGAGATCAAACTAGTCAATAGAAAATCAACCCTGAATATTCAGGGTTGAATATTGGATTGACTGGAATTCATTGGAAGGACTGATGCTGAAGCTCAAATACTTTGGCCACCTGATGCAAAGAGCTAACTCATTGGAAAAGACCCTGATACTGGGAAAGATTGAGGGCAGGAAGAGAAGGGGATGACAGAGGATGAGATAGTTAGGTAGTATCACCAACTCAATGGGCATAAATTTAAGCAAGCTCCGGGAGATAGTGAAGGACAGGGAAACCTGGCGTGTTGCAGTCCATGGGGTCACAAAGAGTCAGGACATGACTTAGTGACTGACCAACAACATAAAGGGTTTGAAATGGGTAACTGGGTCTAACTGGGATCAGGTTTGAGAAATAGTTACAAGGGAGGTTTGTAAGAGAAAAGAATACAATCAAATTCCAAGTATATAGAACCCAAGCAAACTTGAATTGTCCCCATGACTCTCAGAGAGAGAGGGTGTTTCATGCCCTGGAAGGGTTTGACACATCAGCTCAATTCTGTACCTTGTGACTAACATGGACTGTTAGCGGAGGTACAGATGGTTGTTTCAGTCAGTATGAAAGACACATTCCCATTTAGAGTGCAAAGACTCACAGTAGTACAGCAGTTAAAAGTGTTAAATGTTCATCTAGAAACTGAGCCTGATACAAATTACATAAAATAAATGCAGAAATGTGTCATAGGCATACCTAAAATGAAATGCATATAATTGGTTATAAAACGTGGCCACATTTTATAAGAGTCGCATGAAAGGACTCGATGAGGTCATGGCTGACCAAAGGAGACAGGGAAAGGTGTGGTCTGTTACTAGAGCTGACTCCCAGGCAGACTCACAGCTTGAGGCTCTGGTCCGGGTTCAAGTGCTAACAGTAGAAATTCCAGCTGGAATTTCTATATTCCATGTCCATAGGGAGCACAGAAATAATCTGTTGTGGTCTAGGCAAGTCGTGAACACAGGCAGAAAGAGATAGCTGGGGTCCAGGGAAATTCAATGAGGTCTACAGGAGGGTGGACCCTAGAGATTGTGAATTGAATTTGGGTGTTACTTGAAAGTCTTGAAAGGCAGTTGGATTATAAAGCCTGTTTAGGGCTGAGGTCATAAGGCAAGGCTTCACAAGACTCTAGTATTAGTGAGGACAAGTGAGTACAACTCAGAGTCCCTGTTCTGAAAAAAGTCTGGGAGAACCATTCACACTTCAAAAATAGAGACCCCACACTGGTCTATGAGGCTGCATCCAGATAGAAAACAGACGGTGATGAATGAGGATGTCATCGAACCTGTCACAGTCTGTTTTCTATCTGGATTCCAAATCACTCCCCAAATCACCAGGAGTATATATATATATGTGTGTATATATATATATATATATATTTTTTTTTTTTACAAACTCAGGCACCCTTTGAGCAAAGTTGCCACAGATATACTCACTAATGATTGCAGCAGGCTGTCCTAGCAACCAACCCATTCCATCAGAATGACCCATTTAGTAGTCCTTAAGTCACCGACTCAGCAGTATAAGCAGAAATAACCTGATTCTCACTCTACCATTCACTTGTTAGCCTTTTCCATTAGTCCTTGGGATGCCTGACGACTCATTTAGTTTGCATCCATTTTCATTATTCTTCCAAGTAGTGAATCACTTGGCTCCATCACCAGCAGATTTTCTTTTAAAATGAGATCAATATGTTTAACAGGTTTTCAGAATGGGTACTTGTGATCAATGTGCATTATTTATCACGGAATTACCTGTGTGCATATTTTTATTTTGAAATACTTATTAAAAAGCAGTGCTAGGTGTGCATAGATAATATGCATAGTAATCAGAAAATTAATAACTTATAAATTAAATATGAAATTAGACTTGGAACTTCTCTCTTCTCATCACTTATGATGCTCTTATTGTTCTAAATGATGATGACTTAAACTAGATCAATAATAGCAAATGAAGACATATCTATATACTTCTTTTATATTATTTGATGATATGTAATAATTGCCAGCAGAAATGTATATATTTTTACATGGAGGATCATAGAAAAAAAAAAGAGAAGCTAGAAACCATATAGGGAAGGCTAGAATTAATGACATTGTGCACTGAAGTCATTCATGAGCTTCCTGGCTGTCAAGTGAAAAGGGAAAGGTTTCTCTCTGTAAGGAAAGCATGCAGGCAGATGTATCCTGGCACTGAAATTGAGATTGCATAGTGTGATGGCTAAAACTGTGGGTTCTGGACTCCACACTCATAGTTTTGAATTCTAGCTCTCTCAGTTATTAGTGTGATTTTAACATTCAGAGCCTCAGTGTCTTCATCAAAAATGTATGGAAATACCCACTCCTTAAGGCAGCTGAGAAGTTCAGATTAGAAAATACATATCTTGGGCTTCCCTGCCGGCTCAGTGGTAAAGAGTCCACCTGCCCACACAGGGGACATGGGTTCAGCCCCTGGTCTGGGAAGATCTCAGATGCCACAGGACGACTGAGCCGGTTCGTCACGACTACTGAGCCAGCGCTCTAGAGCACGAGCTGCAGCTGCTGAGCCCATGCGCCCCAGAGCCCACGCTCCACATTGAGAGAAACCACTGCAGTGAGAAGCCTGTGGATCACATCTAGAGAGCGGCCCTTGCTTGCGGCAACTAGAGAAAGCTCGAGCGCAGCAACAAAGAGCCAGCACGGCCATAAACAAACAAACAAAAGGAAATGCATATAAAGTGCCCAAGGCATGCCATAACTGCTTAATGTTAATAACTGTTAGAAGTCCACAATTTTTTTTTTTTTTTGCCATGTATATGCTCTTTAATCAAAGGATTGCTTTAGGTACATAAAATGTACTATCTTTAAATGTACAATTTTAGGAGGGAGGAGCCAAGATGGCGGAGGAGTAGGACGGGGAGAACACTTTCTCCCCCACAAATTCATCAAAAGAGCATTTAAACGTCGAGTAAATTCCACAAAACAACTTCTGAATGCCGGCGGAGGACATCAGGCACCCAGAAAAGCAGCCCAACTCTTCGAAAGGAGAGAGAAGAAATACAGCTCCATCCACCAGAACATCGACACAAGCTTCCCTAACCAGGAAACCTTGACAAGCCACCTGTACAAACCCACACACAGCGAGGAAACGCCACAATAAAGAGAACTCCACAAACTGCCAGAATACAGAAAGGACACCCCAAACTCAGCAACTTAAACAAGATGAAGAGACAGAGGAATACCCAGCAGATAAAGGAACAGGATAAATGCCCACCAAACCAAACAAAAGAGGAAGAGATAGGGAATCTACCTGATAAAGAATTCCGAATAATGATAGTGAAATTGATCCAAAATCTTGAAATTAAAATGGAATCACAGATAAATAGCCTGGAGGCAAGGATTGAGAAGATGCAAGAAAGGTTTAACAAGGACTTAGAAGAAATAAAAAAGAGTCAATATATAATGAATAATGCAATAAGTGAAATTAAAAACACTCTGGAGGCAACAAATAGTAGAATAACAGAGGCAGAAGATAGGATTAGTGAATTAGAAGATAGAATGGTAGAAATAAATGATTCAGAGAGGATAAAAGAAAAACGAATTAAAAGAAATGAGGACAATCTCAGAGACCTCCAGGACAATATTAAACGCTACAACATTCGAATCATAGGGATCCCAGAAGAAGAAGACAAAAAGAAAGACCATGAGAAAATACTTGAGGAGATAATAGTTGAAAACTTCCCTAAAATGGGGAAGGAAATAATCACCCAAGTCCAAGAAACCCAGAGAGTCCCAAACAGGATAAACCCAAGGCGAAACACCCCAAGACACATAGTAATCAAATTAACAAAGATCAAACACAAAGAACAAATATTAAAAGCAGCAAGGGAAAAACAACAAATAACACACAAGGGAATTCCCATAAGGATAACAGCTGATCTTTCCATAGAAACTCTTCAAGCCAGGAGGGAATGGCAAGACATACTTAAAATGATGAAAGAAAATAACCTACAGCCCAGATTATTGTACCCAGCAAGGATCTCATTCAAGTATGAAGGAGAAATCAAAAGCTTTTCAGACAAGCAAAAGCTGAGAGAATTCTGCACCACCAAACCAGCTCTCCAACAAATACTAAAGGATATTCTCTAGACAGGAAACACAAAAATGGTGTATAAATTCGAACCCAAAACAATAAAGTAAATGGCAACGGGGTCATACTTATCAGTAATTACCTTAAACGTAAATGGGTTGAATGCCCCAACCAAAAGACAAAGACTGGCTGAATGGATACAAAAACAAGACCCCTGCATATGTTGTCTACAAGAGACCCACCTCAAAACAGGGGACACATACAGACTGAAAGTGAAGGGCTGGAAAAAGATTTTCCATGCGAATAGGGACCAAAAGAAAGCAGGAGTAGCAATACTCATATCAGATAAAATAGACTTTAAAACAAAGACTGTGAAAAGAGACAAAGATGGTCACTACATAATGATCAAAGGATCAATCCAAGAAGAAGATATAACAATTATAAATATATATGCACCCAACACGGGAGCACCGCAATATGTAAGACAAATGCTAACAAGTATGAAAGGAGAAATTAACAATAACACAATAATAGTGGGAAACTTTAATACCCCACTCACACCTATGGATAGATCAACTAAACAGAAAATTAACAAGGAAACACAAACTTTAAACGATACAATAGACCAGTTAGACCTAATTGATATCTATAGGACATTTCATCCCAAAACAATGAATTTCACCTTCTTCTCAAGCGCACATGGAACCTTCTCCAGGATAGATCACATCCTGGGCCATAAAGCTAGCCTTGGTAAATTCAAAAAAATTGAAATCATTCCAAGCATCTTTTCTGACCACAATGCAGTAAGATTAGATCTCAATTACAGGAGAAAAACTATTAAAAAATCCAACATATGGAGGCTGAACAACACGCTGCTGAATAACCAACAAATCACAGAAGAAATCAAAAAAGAAATCAAAATTTGCATAGAAACGAATGAAAATGAAAACACAACAACCCAAAACCTGTGGGACACGGTAAAAGCAGTCCTAAGGGGAAAGTTCATAGCAATACAGGCACACCTCAAGAAACAAGAAAAAAGTCAAATAAATAACCTAACTCTACACCTAAAGCAACTAGAAAAGGAAGAAATGAAGAACCCCAGGGTTAGTAGAAGGAAAGAAATCTTAAAAATTAGAGCAGAAATAAATGCAAAAGAAACAAAAGAGACCATAGCAAAAATCAACAAAACCAAAAGCTGGTTCTTTGAAAGGATAAATAAAATTGACAAACCATTAGCCAGACTCATCAAGAAACAAAGGGAGAAAAATCAAATCAATAAAATTAGAAATGAAAATGGAGAGATCACAACAGACAACACAGAAATACAAAGGATCATAAGAGACTACTATCAACAATTATATGCCAATAAAATGGACAACGAGGAAGAAATGGACAAATTCTTAGAAAAGTACAACTTTCCAAAACTCGATCAGGAAGAAGTAGAAAATCTTAACAGACCCATCACAAGCACGGAAATTGAAACTGTAATCAAAAATCTTCCAGCAAACAAAAGCCCAGGTCCAGACGGCTTCACAGCTGAATTCTACCAAAAATTTAGAGAAGAGCTAACACCTATCCTGCTCAAACTCTTCCAGAAAATTGCAGAGGATGGTAAACTTCCAAACTCATTCTATGAGGCCACCATCACCCTAATACCAAAACCTGACAAAGATGCCACAAAAAAAGAAAACTACAGGCCAATATCACTGATGAACATAGATGCAAAAATCCTTAACAAAATTCTAGCAATCAGAATCCAACAACACATTAAAAAGATCATACACCATGACCAAGTGGGCTTTATCCCAGGGATGCAAGGATTCTTCAATATCCGCAAATCAATCAATGTAATACACCACATTAACAAATTGAAAAATAAAAACCATATGATTATCTCAATAGATGCAGAGAAAGCCTTTGACAAAATTCAACATCCATTTATGATCAAAACTCTCCAGAAAGCAGGAATAGAAGGAACATACCTCAACATAATCAAAGCTATATATGACAAACCCACAGCAAACATTATCCTCAACGGTGAAAAATTGAAAGCATTTCCTCTAAAGTCAGGAACAAGACAAGGGTGCCCACTTTCACCATTACTATTCAACATAGTTTTGGAAGTTTTGGCCACAGCAATCAGAACAGAAAAAGAAATAAAAGGAATACAAATTGGAAAAGAAGAAGTAAAGCTCTCACTGTTTGCAGATGACATGATCCTCTACATAGAAAACCCTAAAGACTCCACCAGAAAATTACTAGAACTAATCAATGACTATAGTAAAGTTGCAGGATATAAAATCAACACCCAGAAATCCCTTGCATTCCTATACACTAATAATGAGAAAACAGAAAGAGAAATTAAGGAAACAATTCCATTCACCATTGCAACGGAAAGAATAAAATACTTAGGAATATATCCACCTAAAGAATCTAAAGACCTATATATAGAAAACTATAAAACACTGGTGAAAGAAATCAAAGAGGACACTAACAGATGGAGAAATATACCATGTTCATGGATTGGAAGAATCAATGTAGTGAAAATGAGTATATTACCCAAAGCAATCTATAGATTCAATGCAATCCCTATCAAGCTACCAACAGCATTCTTCACAGAGCTAGAACAAATAATTTCACAATTTGTATGGAAAAACAAAAAACCTCGAATAGCCAAAGCGATCTTGAGAAAGAAGAATGGAACTGGAGGAATCAACCTACCTGACTTCAGGCTCTACTACAAAGCCACAGTTATCAAGACAGTATGGTACTGGCACAAAGACAGAAATATAGATCAATGGAACAAAATAGAAAGCCCAGAGATAAATCCACGCACATATGGACACCTTATCTTCGACAAAGGAGGCAAGAATATACAATGGATAAAAGACAATCTCTTTAACAAGTGGTGCTGGGAACTCTGGTCAACCACTTGTAAAAGAATGAAACTAGAACACTTTCTAACACCATACACAAAAATAAACTCAAAATGGATTAAAGATCTAAATGTAAGACCAGAAACTATAAAACTCCTAGAGGAGAACATAGGCAAAACACTCTCTGACATACATCACAGCAGGATCCTCTATGACCCACCTCCCAGAATATTGGAAATAAAAGCAAAAATAAACAAATGGGACCTAATTAACCTTAAAAGCTTCTGCACATCAAAGGAAACTATTAGCAAGGTGAAAAGACAGCCTTCAGAATGGGAGAAGATAATAGCAAATGAAGCAACTGACAAACAACTAATCTCGAGAATATACAAGCAACTCCTCCAGCTCAACTCCAGAAAAATAAATGACCCAATCAAAAAATGGGCCAAAGAACTAAATAGACATTTCTCCAAAGAAGACATACAGATGGCTAACAAACACATGAAAAGATGCTCAACATCACTCATTATCAGAGAAATGCAAATCAAAACCACTATGAGATACCATTTCACACCAGTCAGAATGGCTGTGATCCAAAAGTCTACAAGTAATAAATGCTGGAGAGGGTGTGGAGAAAAGGGAACCCTCTTACACTGTTGGTGGGAATGCAAACTAATACAGCCACTATGGAGAACAGTGTGGAGATTCCTTAAAAAACTGGAAATAGACATGCCTTATGATCCAGCAATCCCACTGCTGGGCATACACACTGAGAAAACCAGAAGGGAAAGAGACACGAGTACCCCAATGTTCATCGCAGCACTGTTTATAATAGCCAGGACATGGAAGCAACCTAGATGTCCATCAGCAGATGAATGGATAAGAAAGCTGTGGTACATATACACAATGGAGTATTATTCAGCCATTAAAAGAATACATTTGAATCAGTTCTAATGAGGTGGATGAAACTGGAGCCTATTATCCAGAGTGAAGTAAGCCAGAAAGAAAAACACCAATACAGTATACTAACACATATATATGGAATTTAGAAAGATGGTAACAATAACCCTGTGTACAAGACAGCAAAAGAGACACCGATGTATAGAACAGTCTTATGGACTCTGTGGGAGAGGGAGAGGGTGGGAAGATTTGGGAGAATGGCATTGAAACATGTAAAATATCATGTATGAAATGAGTTGCCAGTCCAGGTTCGATGCACGATACTGGATGCTTGGGGCTGGTGCACTGGGACGACCCAGAGGGATGGAATGGGGAGGGAGGAGGGAGGAGGGTTCAGGATGGGGAACACATGTATACCTGTGGCGGATTCATTTTGATATTTGGCAAATCTAATACAGTTATGTTAAGTTTAAAAATAAAATAAAATTTAAAATAAAATAAAATAAAATAAAAAAAAAAGAAAAAAAAAAAATAAATAAATGTACAATTTTAAAATCTTGCACACATCAGTTTGCCACCGATGTGGCACTACCATCAAGATGTTGAATATTTATTTTACATATGAGTACAAATGACATGTTATTTGCCATGTAAAGCCTCTTAAGGGTTACAACCTGTGCTGTATGTTTCATAAATATGTTATAGCTTGATCTCTCTAATAAAAGTGTTGCTCCCTACTTCTGTTTCTATGACTTACGGTTTCCATTATCTTTAAACTCTTTTATCCTTCATTTTATACAAAAGTGAGTATCCACAAGATTGTTCAAGCCAGAAAATTCTCCTACAGGTAAGATACTAGTTTAGGGGAATATAGGAGAAGCCAAACTATTTATTTAAAACAATGATGGAAACTTAATAGACACAAAAAGGGTTAATTCTTTTCCCCCTTGAATTTTTGTAAAGGTAAGATGAATCCCAAGTGGGCATTCATGGCTTGTGGTAATTATTAACTATCACTGATGTGAACAAAAATAAAGGAAATCTCACTTAAATCAGAGTCAGGATGCTGGAGGCGGGAACTCTCATGCCCACCACTCATTGCTATCTACAGACCCCAAACAGGAAGAGATGTACCTTGTGTTGCCAACAGGAAGGTTATTGCTTTACTAGTCCAGCAAGAAGAAGGGAGGTTTTCTCTCTGCCCAACAACAATTCAGCCAATTAGAGACTATTGCAAATCAGCCAATAAAAAGCCACCCGAGTTCAAACTTCCAGTTTCCTCCTTGTTTATAACAGCTTCCCTCAAATTTTCCTTTTCCTCTATAAAAGAATTTTCTTCTTTCTTGTTTCTCCAGATTTGCATCACTTTTGCTAGAGCGTGCTTGTCCTGAATTGCAATTCTCTGCTACTTTGAATAAATTCATTTTGCTGGTGAAATAACTGGCTGTTTTAGTTTTGGTGTCAACACTAGTTTATCCTTTTTATATGTGTTTCAACACTGTATAGAAATAAAAATGTTTGCTATATTTGAGCTATTTTCCAGTGTCATATTCTAAGAACAACACTTGGGCTTGTTCATTACTTAAGAGGAATAAATTGACAGATATTTATAGTTGAGTATTTAAATTTTTTTTTTTTAATGTATATCAGCTCCAAGTTAGAAGTTAGTGGTATGCTTAATGCTTGAGAAGCTACTAGACTTTCTCTCCTTGCTGCAGAGGAACTGGAGCCTCAAATGGTGTGCTCATTGTACAGTGGCTGTGAATACTGTGTTGGATTGCCTGATGCCAAGAAGGGTATTCCCAGGCTCTTTTTTTCTGTATAATTGTCCCAGTAAAACCTGTCTGCCGTGAGTGGCACCTCATGTCAGATAAGGAGGCAGAATAAGAGAGGCTAGTATGGGTTGCCATTTCCTGCTCCAGAGGATCTGCCTGACCCAGGGTTCGAACCCACATCTCTCATGTCTCCTGCATTGCCAGGCGGATTCTTTAGCACTGCACCATCTGGGAAGCCCAGTACTCTGAGGCAGTTGCAGCCACGATCGGTGGTCTTTTTTGATGTTTGTAGCAACTTTCCCCACTTGGTGCCCAAAGTGAGTTTTACCAGTGGTACTTCCCTAACCTTCAGTCACTGAGCTCTTCCAGTGATTGGGTAAACCTGTAAAACCTCTATGTAAATCCTCTTATAAGGAATGGGAGCTGGTATTCAAATCCAAGTATTTGTTTGGAAAGGAATATGGATATTGACTCAATAATGACAGTGTGAGGACAGAGAACATGGAAAGACACTGGCAAGGGTTAAGTGGAGTTGTGATTACCTCTGAGTTCGCATTTCCTCATCTGTAAAATGGCAGTATTAGTAGGGCTGTGGGGAGGCTTACATGAAATAATTTTGTAAAATGCTTAGAATAAATCATGTTGAAGGTGCTTAGTAAATCCTCTTATAGAGTGAGGAGCATCTGTTATCTTCCTAGCCTTGACTGATTCATATACACACTCATACTCATTTACTGAACACCTACTACGTGATTTATTCTAAATACTTGCCAAAATTATTTCATGTAAGCCTCCCCAAAGCCCTAATAACACTCCCATTTATAGATAAGAACAGGGAAACTCGGAGATAATCACAAACCCATTTAGCCCTTGCTGGCATCTTCCCATATTCTCTGCTCTAACATGGTCACTATTGATTAAATGTCCATATTCCTTTCTAAAAAGTGCTTTTATTTGTATACTAGGCCCTATTCCCTTCAGCCCACCTGAGACTATTACAATAACAATTCCTTTCTCTCCTACATCATCATATATCTCCTTCAGTGAATAATTCCCATCACTGTTAAAAAAATAATTCTTGGCTTATCACAAGCCAGGAACACAGTGTACCACTAGAAGCTGGAAGAGGCAAGGATGGGTCCTCTCTTCTAGCCTCCCAAGGGATCATAGTCCTGCCGACATGTGGATTTCAGACTTCTGGGCCCCAGAACTGTGAGAAAACAAATGTCTATTGATTTAACCCACCAGGTTTGCGGTACTTTGTTACGGCAGCCCTAAAAAAATTCACACACCTTCCCCCTTACTTCCCGTGGATAAAGTCTGTCTCCTTAGTTTAGCACAGAAAGCATTATTTAGTTGACTCTATCCTTGCCTGCATCTCTGCGTTTTCTTCTGCCACATTTACTGCTCTCATCACTCTGAATCTGTCCTCCTGCAGGCTGATGCTTCTGCCTGAAATGCCTTTCCTGCCTTTGTGTTAACTCTCGGTCATTCATCTACACTCAATTCAGGTGTCATTTCCTCTAGCTCCACCCTGCCTTACACAGTAGCCGCCAGTCACACACGACTATTGAGCACTTGAAGTGTGGCTTGTGAGAAGGACGAACTGAATTTTTCATTGCTGTTAATTTTAAAAACTGAAGCACAAGGAGTTTGAAAAAAATATCAATTGCATGTTGAAACGATATTTCAGTTATTGGATTGCACAAAATATTGTTAAAATTAATGTCTTGGCTTTTTATTATCTTTCTTAACCTGGCTATTAGAATATTCAAAGTCACTTATGTGGTGATCTGTTTTCTGTCGGACAGCACTGTGTTTAGGGCTCTTCATTCCTCAGTACCCCTACACCACATTTATCGGAAGTCATAGTCTATGTATCAGCTCCTCCATTAGGAAGTCTTAGATAGTGGGTCTGTAACTCATCTTTGTACCCTCATGGCTAGCCCAGTGCTTTGTAGAGAGGAAGTACTCAAGGAAGCTTGGCAGAAAAAGTATAGGTGAGAAGCCCTTTTCCAGCACTTCCTTGGCATGCCCCAAATAAAGCAGCCTTCCCCTGAATGGTCGTTGTTGGCTTGGTGGTCTGCCAGGTGGGGTTGGGCTATAAGGAGGGCAGTGAGCAGCCTTCTCTGACTTTGCATTCCTGTTGTCTTGGGACCTAGACTGTGTTCAGTACCAGTCTGTATGATGTGAATTTCTGATGGATGAGTGGTGGCTAAATATCTTTCCTTTCCTCTGACTGCAGTCCACCTGGCTGAAATGTAAGCTGCCTGTGTTTTGGCTGGCCTCCAGTGATGAGGAGCAGCCCTTCAGTAATGGACATCTCCCCAATGACTCTCTTGTGCTCGCTTTTGCCCTTTGCACTTCTGCTCCCTCATGGGTTCTGAAGCCACGCACGGTGCTCTGGGAAGAGTCCTGCTGGTACTCACCAGCCCTTTAGTCTGCTTTCTGTTCAAAAGCTTCCTTTTCAGCCTTGGACTGAGTAGGTGGTGAGGCTGTGTTTTGAGGAAGGAGTCTTCTCAGATAAGTTGGCCAAAGTCAGCCACCCGTACCTTAGTTTAATGCCCCTGCCAGGATGTTGTACCTTAAACCTAAGGAGATTATTTCAATTTATGAATCAACTCAGCACTTAAGAGTGAAGACTGGGATCTGTTCAGCAAATGCTGATCAGTGTGGCCACGATCCAAGATCTCTCAAGGCACTGGGAGGGCATGGGGGTCACCAGGTGAATGAACCACTGTCCACGTCCACAGGTTGTCTGAAGTTACTGGAGGAGACAGGTCAGCAAGTCAGTGTGGCTGGTGCTGTGGCAGAGAGAAGCACACGGGAGCCTGTGGGCAGGACACTCATTCAGGTCTAACTACCTATCAGAGTCAAGGGGTCACCTGAGTTTGAAATTGGATCCTGTCGCTTATTAGCAGTGTAATTTTTGTTTGTTTTAGGCCACGCTGTGTGGCCTATGGAATCCTAGTCTCATGATTAGGTATTGAACTCAGGTCTTTGACAATAAAAGTGCTGAGTCCTAACCACAGGACTGCCGGGGAATTTCCGAACAGTGTACTGTTTAAAAGCATTTTTGAAATCGTAGTTTTCTTATCCACAGTAACCAGTAATGTAATTCCCATCTGTAAGAGTGTATTGAGCATGACATGAGATAATTTGTACAAAATGTTTACCATAGTGACTGCCCAGTATTCAATAAACTGTCATTGCATTATCTTTTTTTCTTAGTTGGGCCATGCCTGTGATCCCTGCCCTCTGAGATGATGCCCCCATGTCCTTTCGCAGCTAGCATATGTTAACAACCAAGTCCTTGTTGTTCACAAGAATAGTGCCAGGGGCTCAATGATATCCAACACCATCCCTTTTTGCAGCCACATTGGTTGACTGCCTTTCCCAAGTTGTCTTATAAAATTAAATCAAGCATCATTGTTTCCATGACTTCCCTTGCTTGGAATGTTCTTCTCCATCCACTTAAATCCTGTGTGCCTCTGAGTTTGACTGAGGAAATCCCCCCCACTGCCGTGGTCCACAGCAGCCTCCCTCTCCTGGGAGCCCCTGCATCAGCACAGGGGCTGTGCTGATTCCACAGCCTCGCAGCCTCTTTATCACAATTTCTCTAATCCTCTGAAGGGACTTTGCTTTATACATGTTCCCTATCCCTCCCATGCTTTGCAAAGACCAGGCAGTTAATACATCGTTGTTGCTTGAGCAAGAACCCTACACACCTTCTGCCCTGTTTTGCCCAGTGTGAGCTGGAAATAGTCGTGGCTGCAAGTGTAACTCAACCAACAGTGGAGGAACCCAAAGGACACTTGTTACCAAAGAAGAAATCTGGAAGCAGGCCGTCCTGGTGTTCACATCCTTAGCTCCATGATGTCAGTGTGTGGAGCTGACATCTCAAAATTCTTTTGGCTTATCATATTTGTCTTGCTTACTGGATTTTTTTTTCTGTAGTTCCTGAAGATTTTTATGTATGTAGTGTGTCCAGAGGAGAAGGCAGGAGGGTAACTGCATATGTGTGTGTCACTCTCACACCCACAAGGGGTTGGGGAGAGAGCCAAAGACAGACACATATACACACAGAGAGGGGTTGGGGAAGAGGGGGAGAGAGTGGGAAGGAAGACCTATTGAAGGGCATTCTCTTTTATTTTCTGGGAGAGGAAAAAAGCTATCTCAGAAATTCCCTTATGTCTGTCGGCAACAATGGAATCCTTGGAACCCTTAGCTGCAAGAGAGGCTGTAAATACAAGTTCCTGGCCTTTTCAGTTTCTGCGGTTCTATGGGGGAACCAAGGTGGATAAAGCAAGGTGGGGGAAGCAAGGGGTGCTGGCAGCGGCCATTAGTAGCTAAATGATTGTGTCTCCCATGTGTTCTTAAGCATGGAGGTGACATCAGTTAGTACTGCTGACATCATGACCCCTTGGGGAAAAGCTCCTGGGAAGAAGTATCTGGCAGGAGAAACTAGTGAGCTTCTGGGAGTAGAACATACAGCCAACTTCATTCTTTTACAGGAAGCCTAAGAGGCATTAAGACTAAATGAAATAAGATACAACTGAGGTTAGGGAATGTAAGATTTGAGGAGAGGGGCTGGTTCTGGGGAGAATAGGTGAAGGAACAGGAATGGTCTGAGTTTGGGAACTTGGATCATGTTCGGAATCATTCAAAGCAAGATGTCAAAGCAAGATTTTGGAGTGGGAGGTATCAGCAGATTGGGGACGGTCGGTGAAATGGTCCCTTGATTTTTACCTTTGTTTTCACAAAAACAGACCCTGAGACAAGGTTGTGGGTACAAATAGTTTCTTTGAGAGTTGATAGCAGGAAAAGTCGGAGAAGGTGATGGCACTCCACTCCCAGTACTCTTGCCTGGAAAATCCCATGGACGGAGGAGCCTGGTGGGCTGCAGTCCATGGGGTCGTGAAGAGTCGGGCACGACTGAGTGACTTCACTTTCACTTTTCACTTTCATGCATTGGAGAAGGAAATGGCAACCCACTCCAGTGTTCTTGCCTGGAGAATCCCAGGGACAGGGGAGCCTGGTGGGCTGCCGTCTATGGGGTCGTACAGAGTCGGACACGACTGAAGCGACTTAGCAGCAGCAGTAGCAGGAAGAGTGGGAAAAAAGTGAGAGGGGCAGAGGAGAAAGCTAATAAAGGGTGTATTCCCGTAGGTATATTCACTATGGGCAGTTGAAACCCAATCCTACTATGGACCCTCCAAGAGTTTGTGTAGAACAAGCCCCAGAATGGTTTCATCAATGAAGTGAGGAAACTGAAATATTTATCCACCAGTTTCTCTCTCTCATTGGTGGGAGCCAGTTCTGCAGGCATAGTCTCCTTGGCACTTTCGGCCTGTCTTGTCATGTGGGGCAGAGCATGGCTCTGTAGCCAGGGAATTCTTTCTGGCAGCCAGTCACAGGATGTTATTGGCAACTATGAGAATTGATCTCAAGTGGGATCTGGTAGGGGCTGACATAATATGAGCTGGGCACCAACAGTTTCTGCTATAGGTAGCCTCCGACTTGAAGGAGGAAGAACAGACCTGAGGGGTCCAGGAGAGTTTTGCTGATCCAGGAGGACATCGGAGAGAGGGTGCCATAGCCTGTCTGTTGCAGGCACAGAACAAACATTTTGGCGCCCCCTAGGGGTGGAGGGAGGTACAGCCAGCTCCCGTCTCCTGAAAGACATTCTGAGCGGATGGTGCTGTTTAGAGACAGGTGTCAGTTCCATGCAGTCTCTCAGTCATGTCCTACTCTTTGCGACCCCATGGACTGAAGCATGCCAGGCCTCCCTGTCCATCATCAACTCCCGAGTTTACTCAAACTCATGTCCTTTGAGAGACAAGTGTGAGTACATGTAGAACAGCTGGGTGAACTTGGAATGGAACTAGAGTTACAAAATTCTCCTTGAAGGTTAGACATCCATAACATTGTCTTAAGAATGGTGCAGGACACTTTCACATTGCTGGCTTTCCTATAGCGCCTCTTAGTGAAGCTAGCAAATCTAGAATACTGCTTGCTGCTGCTGCTGCTGCTAAGTCGCTTCAGTCGTGTCCGACTCTTGTGCGACCCCAGAGACGACAGCCCACCAGGCTCTCCCGTCCCTGGGATTCTCCAGGCAAGAACACTGGAGTGGGTTGCTCTTAGGACATGATTTATGAGGTCAGAGTGGGCAAAAACCCAGAGTTGGGTCAGCGTCCTATGGCATTAACTGCCGTGAAATGGTAAGAGCAGGGATCAGACTTTCTTCTCAGAACTGAAACTTGAAACATCCATTTTAAGTCAGTTTCTGCCAGGATTAAAGCTGAAATGGAAGGAAAGGCCTAATAATCTTTCTATCTATTCATTATCCGATAAATGTCTACCCTCCATTTTTAGGGAAACAGTGGGTCTCTGGTGCTTATAATGAAAGAGCAAAACCAAAAATATATTTGTGGATTCATCTTCTACTTAAATAGTTGATCAAGGGGCATTTTGATTGCTTTACCTTAAAATATTTGGACACATTTTCAACCAGAGGGATAAAAAGAATCAGTTGATTTGGGTAAGAGGTATTATAAACTGAAAAGAATTTTTTTTCTTCCCCCTTTCTCTACACCTAGGGATACTCAAGATTCATTTGTTCTCTTATTGCATGCTTAGAAACTACTGCTTCCATCCACTTCTCTGATTTTAATCTCCACAGGTCTCAAGATTGTATTTTGTGCAGACTCTATTAGGTTGAGATTTCTTGACTTTTTTTTTTCAGAGTAGTCTTGATTTCAAGGATTCTGCCCTGTTATTTCCATATATTCAATGCTCTCAGTGTCCCAGAAATGCCAATATATTTTGGCATTTAAACTGCATCTCTCAGAGAGCCTAATTCCCAGAAAAAGTTCTTTGTTGGACTTTGTGTCCTGATTTTTGGTTTGGAAAATAAGGTCATTGTAGTCTTATTCCACTATTCTTTCAGGTCAGGTCTTAACACCTGCAAGTTGTCACTACTTCCCCCTGAGCAAGTACAACCCATGCAGGTCTCATCATTGGAGAACCTTATTATATGGAATAAGACATATGTTAAAATGTATTTTTTTCATGCTCCTTTAAGATACTTATTTCTGGAGATCAGTGTACCCTATGGAGTCTTCACTGAAGGAGAATATGGAACACGAACCTCAGTCCCAAGGAGCCAGTCAGTCTCCTGATTGGATGGGAAGAAGAAGCTGAGTTAGGAATAATATACCATTTTGCTGCTGCTGCTGCTGCTAAGTCGCTTCAGTCATGTCCAACTCTGTGCGACCCCAGAGATGGCAGCCCACCAGGCTCTCCCGTCCCTGGGATTCTCCAGGCAAGAACACTGGAGTGGGTTGCCATTTCCTTCTCCAATGCAGGAAAGTGAAATGTGAAAGTGAAGTTGCTCAGTCGTGCCCGACTCCTAGCGACCCCATGGACTGCAGTCCACCAGGCTCCTCCGTCCATGGGATTTCCCAGGCAAGAGTAGTGGAGTGGGTTGCCACTGCCTTCTCCAATATACCATTCTAAGGACATACAAACATAATTTTACCTCTTAAAAACTTTTGTGTTACTTTCTGTGGTCCTTGGAGATAAGACAATTATTCTTATTAACTGAATGGTTAGGGGAAAAAAGTGGAGAAGGAAATGGCAACCTACTCCAGTATTCTTGCCTAGAGAATCCTGTGGACGGAGGAGCCTGGTGGGCTGCCGTCCATAGGATCGTACAGAGTTGGACACAACTGAAGTGACTTAGCATGCATGGATGCATTGGAGAAGGAAATGGCAACCCACTCTAGTATTCTTCCCTAGAGAATCCCAGGGACAGAGGAGCCTGGTGGGCTGCTGTCTATGGGGTCGCACAGAGTCAGACACGACCGAGCAACTTAGCAGCAGCAGCAGCAGCAGGGGAAAAGAGTACTTTATTATGACTGCTATGGTCCTGTGACTTTCACTGTACCTGTTGAAATATCTTGTGTTAATTGACTCTCTCTGACAAGATGCCAAGTTTCATGAAGGTGGTGTTGAGCTTGTTTGGTTTGTGGTCCTCCTGCGTGTCCGTATTGGTGCTGGTTCATGGCAGGTGCTCAATACAGATGTGAAAGGCAGCGTGAATGTGTTCTTAGGGGATTAGTACTTGCAGGAGTGCTCTCTCTGGGTGTAACTGTTGGCTAGTACTTAGTAGACCCTTGGATTTTATTGGTCTTTGCTGTTTTTGAAGGACTGCTGACAGATGATGGCTGATGAAACAGAAGTTTTGGTCACAATCGACATGCTGCCTTGATTTTCTTTTAAAATTTCCTATGCCAGCAATCAAGGTAAATGTTTACTTGTGGGCTGAAATTGGTGATCTAAAAGAATAGTAAGTAAATTAGCTTATCAATTAGGATCCTCAGATTTCTATAGCCATTCGAAATAATGGTGTGTTTGGCTTTTTTTTCTTACCAATTAGTATCCTGAATGTTTGTTTACAAACAATAATGTATATGTGGGTTCCACAGTTATTTTGCTTTGGTCTATCTCATCTAAGTCTTTAAAGATGGGACTGGTAATGACTCCATTTCCACTCAGATGGCTCATAGAATGCTGAAATGATCTGAAACTAATCATCTGGAAGATTCATCATTATATGAAGATGACTATACTAACAATAGCTATTTTATTGAGAGGTAAATATGTGCTGACACCATTATAAACTTTAACATGTAATAACAAATTTAATCCTTGTACTACCTGTATTGCAGATGAGGAAAATGAGGCATGAGATGTTTAACTTGCCCAAGGTCACATAGAGAAGTAGTAGGTAGAGGAGTAGAGATTTAGGGAAGAGTGAGTAAAAATTGTTCAGTCCTGTCCAACTCTTTGCAACCCCATGGACTTTACAGTCCATGGAATTCTCCAGGCCAGAATACTGGAGTGGGTCGCCTTTCCCTTCTCCAGGGATCTTCCCAACCCAGGGATCGAACTCAGGTCTCCCACATTGCAGGCGGATTCTTTACCAGCTGAGCCACAGGGAAGCCCAAGAATACTGGAGTGGGTAGCCTATCCATTCCCCAGCTGATCTTCCCGACCCAGGAATCGAACCAGGGTCTCCTGCATTGCGGGCGAATTCTTTACCAACTGAGCTATTAGAGAAGCCCAAAGAGATTTAGGTGCTACAGAAATCTAGGCAGGTGCTATGAATGAGAAGAATTGATTATGTTACAGTTCCAGGTAAGGGAACCAGAGGTTTATAGTTGGGGAGTTATCATTTTAAAAAAATTTACTTGTTATAAGATACGGGAAAGGAGTAGGTCAAGGCTGTATATTGTCACCCTTCATTTAACTTCTATGCACAGTACATCATGCAAAATGCCAGGCTGGATGAAGCACAAACTGGAATCAAGTTGGCTGGGAGAAATATCAATAACCTCAGATATGCAGATGACATCACCCTATGGCAAAAGAAAGCAAAGAACTAAGCCTCTTGATGAAAGTGAAAGAGGAGAGTGAAAAAGTTGGCTTAAAGCTCAACATTCAGAAAACTAAGATCATGGCATCTGGTCCCATTACTTCATGGCAAATAGATGGGGAAACAATGGAAACAGTGACAGACTTTATTTTGGGGTGCTCCAAAATCACTGCAGATGGTAACTGCAGCCATGAAATTAAAAGATACTTACTCCTTGGAAGAAAAGCTATGACCAATGTAGACAGCATATTAAAAAGCAGAGACATTATTTTGCCAATAAAGGTCTGTCTAGTCAAAGCTAAGGTTTTTGCAGTAGTCATGTATGGATGTGAGAGTTGGTCTGTAAGGAAAGCTGAGTACTGAAGAACTGATGCTTTTGAACTCTGGTGTTGGAGAAGACTCTTGAGAGTTCCTTGGATTGCAAGGAGATCTAACCAGTCAATCCTAAAAGAAATCAGTCCTGAATATTTATAGGAAAAACTGATGGTGAAGCCGAAACTCCAATACTTTGGCCACTTGATGCAAAGAACCGACTCACTGGAAAAGACCCTGATGCTGGGAGAGATTGAAGGTGGGAGGAGAAGGGGACAACAGAGGATGAGATGGTTGGATGGCATCACTGATGCGATGGATGTGAGTTTGAGTAAGCTCTGGGAGTTGGTGATGGACAGGGAAGCCTGGCGTGCTGCAGTCTATGTGGTCTCAAAGAGTCAGACACGACTGAGTGACTGAACTGACCTGAGCTGAACATGCAAGGTGCTACAAGTTATCTGAACTTGAAGATGGTAGTTTATGGGATTTTCATGATTTGTTTTTAAAATTAGAGTGATAATTAAAAGCTTGGTGGCCTTGGGAGAGAAAAGAGAAGAGAGTCACATCACATTCAGCCCAGGGTTAATATGGTGAAAGCCAGGAAGCACTGGCAATGATAGCTCTTTCATGTCCTTCTCCTCTCTGTTTAGTTATTTTCGTCCGCAGGTTCTGTCACTTTTCTAAAGACACTAGGTTGGAGTCCAGCTTATCTAATAAGGACAGGTGGATTTGTTCACAAAGTCAAAGCTCTGGTTAGTGCCACCTCAGTACTTACACAGGAGCCACACCTCCACCAGTGATTGTGCGTGTGCGCTCACTCAGTCGTGTCTGAATCTTTGCGACCCCGTGGTCTGCAGCCTGCCAGGCCCCTCTGTCCGTGGGATTTTCCAGACTAGAATACTGGAGAGAGTTGCTATTTCCTACTCTAGGTGATCTTCCCTGCCCAGGGATCAAACCTGCGTCTCCTGTGTCTCCTGCATTGGCAAGTGGATTCTTTACTACTGAGCCACCTAGGAAGCCCCATCAGTGACTGCACATTGTTTTTAATGCGCTCCCACTTTAGCTTTTTCCAAACTATGACTTAGAATATGCAGTTCAGTTCGGTCGCTCAGTCATGTCTGACTTTTGAGACCCCATGGACTGCAGCATGCCAGGCTTCCCTGTCCATCACCAACTCCAGGAGCCTACTCAAACTCATGTCCATAGCATCGGTGATGCCATCCAACCATCTCATCCTCTGTTGTCCCCTTTTCCTCCTGCCTTCAATCTTTCCCAGCAATCACTAGTTTAAAGAAATGTGAATAGGTGTTGGGTTCAGAAAAGGGTTGCCTTGGTCAAATAAATTTGGAGAAATTAGGTCTAACAAAAGTAAATTCATTTTAGAACACAATGTTTAGGGTTCCATAATATTTTGTGATGACCCCTAAGTGTTATAAAGTAGGTAGAATTTCTCAAACCTATTAATGGCTTTTTTTTTTTTTCCTTCCAGAGAAGCTTATTAGACAGTAACCCACAGAACAGGCACAATTTTGGAGATGTTCTTCTTTCCACGCTGAGGAAATAAATATATTTTTTGTAGATAAAGCCTATCTAAACTATATATGTTGTGTAAGAGAGATCTCAGATAACTCATAAGGCAATGTGATCCACTGCAAAGAGATGAGAATCCAGAAATTTTAGGAATTTATTTTATTTATGTCTCTAATTCTAATTACGTGTTCAATAATAGAAATATTTACATTCTGTATCTTAGTTTTTCTATTTAAAAATGATGAGTGGAACAGGGAAATGGGAGGAGAGTGGGGAGGGAGATGGGAGGGATAGGGAAAAGGCATTTGTGGAGGACAAAAGGAAAAATCGTATCAGGGAGCTAATGATCACCATTGTCTCCAATTTGTTCATTCACTTGCTTTTTCATCCATGCATTCAGCAGTTCTTTTGTGTGTGCTTGTTGGTGCTGGAGGTTAACAGATGAATAAAACAAATAAGTTTCCTGCCCTCTTGGACCTCTTAATCTGGGGGCAAAAGTGAAAGTCGCTCAGTCGTGTCTGACTCTTTGCAACCCCATGGACTATACAGTCCTTGGAATTCTCCAGGCCAGAATACTGGAGTGAGTAGCCAGTCCCTTCTCCAGGGGATCTTCCCAACCTAGTGATTGAACCTAGGTCTCCCGCATTGCAGGTGGATTCTTTACTGTCTGAGCCACCAGGGAAGCCACCAGGGAATCTAGGGGGTGGGGAAATAGAAAATAAAGAGGGAAACAGGTAAGAAATCAATGATGACAAGCAGTGAAAAATGAAAAGAATGAACTGGGAGTGGGTAAAAATGATGTAGGATAATTGAATTATTTCTGGTGTTACAGGATGTGTGGAGGTGTTCTCCAGAGACCCAGATGGGAGCAGGCTTCCCATTGGTCTCTGTGATCAGGGAAATTATTGATTTTTCCCATCCCCGCATAAGCCTTCGTGGGACTTCGCATGCCTTTAAAACGATCCCACATTTCATTGCTGGGATCATAAAATGAAAATGAGAAAGCTATGATTATAATATATTTCTGATAACTTCCTGCCCAATTGTGCCTTGAAATATTTCCAACTCCAATAAATATTCTTCTGTAGTTGGAATAGAGAAAGGTCCCTGTTTTGGGTGCCAAGAAATTTCTATCTCAGCTCTGCTGCTAACACACGTGGAGCAATCCGGCCAATTCCTCAACCTTTCTTGGCTTTTTTTTTTTCTTTTTTTTTTATGAAGGAATAGGATATATTGTCCCAAGCACCTTCCAGTTCTTAAACATCCATCCTGGGTTCCTGAGGCCCTTAGTCTTGCTTCACTCTTGTCTTTGGTATTTGCAACCCAGCTTGAATACTGCATCTTACTCTCCTGACCCATCACTCATGATTTAGCTCATCCCAGAGAGTTTACAACCTTCAGGGAAACCACCAACTGTCAGGCTTCTGGAGTATACAAATAGAAACACTAAGAAGTCATGCCCCCTGCCCTGTGTCAGCCCCTTGATGTCTGTGAAAGGCTAATTTAATCCTGGAAAGTTTAGGGAACTTCAGAATCAGAGGTGCACACTTACTCACTGCCATGGGTTGGGCAGCTCAAGTTAATATCCAAACTAACTGAACACATGAATCAGAGGAAATGATTTGTTCCGAACATACGTGTGCTTTAAAAAAAAAAATGGGAATAATGAAAAACTAACACAAGACAAATTGAGCTGTAGAAATTTTCTAAATGAAAATTTCTGCCCAGAAAAACAGTAAGAAATGTATCAAGGAGCCTTGAAGATTCCTAGCTGAGCTTCTCATTTTTTTCTGACTGGGCTCTTTTTCTTTCCAAGTATTGTTCAGTATCATAAATAAAGTTGTCTCTGCTGGAAAGCTTCTGAAGGCCTAGAGAGAAAAGAAGAGCTGCCGGCTATACCCAGTCAGAATGAGAAGGTGAGGCTTTCCTGGGAATTCTTTATTTTTAGACACTGGTGTGTGTGTATGTGTATGTGTGTTAAACTCCTGTGTGAGCTGCTTTGCCTGTCTATACACACCTGGAAGGGCATCTGAGGCCTCTGGCTCAGTTTTCCTGGTTTCCTGGTGGGTTATTGTCATTCTTTGTCTTTAATAGAGAAGATGTGGTGGACGTGGAGATGCACCCACACCCTCTTTCAAAGAGGGACTTGTTGTCCCAGCGATTGGGAGTGATATCTTCAGTATCCTTCAGCTGTCAGCACAGTGTGCCTTGGCTGCAGAGGTAACCAAGGTCAAGTTCAGCCCCCCTACTATGGGTGGCCCATGTCTGTGACTGTAGGACGCAGGGTGTGATGTCCTGGCTCTCTCACCTCAACCTGGGGCACCTCTGCAGGCCCTTCTGGCTCTTCATCACCCTGAGGGCCAGGAATGCGTGTAGATACAGCCTTGCAGCACGACCCCCAGCTTCCATCCGTGACTTTTCACAGGTGATGATCTCACAAGGATTCCTTAATAAACATCTGCAATCTGCAGCTTAGAGCCCCTCCCTGGGAAGACGGCCGGTGAATGTTTGTTGAATGAATGAATAAATGTAAGAATCATTTTCCCCCAGTCTTAGTGCTTCACCTTGAGTGGAGGAGGAGGAGTCTCAGAGGATTAGCCTCTGACCTAATGTCTCTGGACATTGCCTGGGTTCTTACTTCTTCCAGGAATGATAAAATATCAGAAATTGAAAGTGCAGACAAGATGAAGAAACTAGAGATGTGGAGTGACTTGCTCAAGGTCTCTCAGTCTTCTCAAGTCCATTCCCAGTTGGACCCCTGAATTATTTTTTGTGTAAAATGGAAAATCTCAAGAAGGTGACCCCGATTCTGCCTTAGGCGTATTCCAGACTAGGAAGGGGTAAAAATCCCACTTATCACACCTCCCTGCCTGCCCTGCTTGACCTTTGCTGTTCCCTTGAAAGGTGATCACTGCTACCTGGGGGCCTGTTCTGCTTGGCTGGGGCTGTCTCCAGAGCTGGAGATAACTGAGGATGAGCTATTGATTTCTAGGGAAAACATCTCCATAGGCTAATCTGGTGTCAAGGTGATTTATACTTTTCACCAACAGATAAAAGTTCAAGAGTCCCAGGGTATCCAGTCACCTTAATGCCATTAAAGCTGTAAATACCCTTTAAAGACATAGACTGTTGGTATTAAAATATCAGCCAAGTGATCTATAAAGGCTGTGGAAATTTACCACTTCCCTTGAGAAGTGACTGCTCGCAGTCTGTGAAGCCTCTGTGGCTGCAGCTCCCATTCAAATTATCCATCCTCTCCCAGGGTTCTCAGTAGAACCTTTGCTCATCTTGAAGGCAGGGCAGCCCCAAAAGAAATAATCCCTTTGGAGGGGGAGGACGACTTTGTCTATGGTACCTTCATTAGTTTCTATTATTTGCCCCTGAATTCATTTTCTCTTATGAAGAAGCCGTTATTGCAGTGTCAAGAGCCATTTGTTTCAGCCATTTTCCTGATTATGTTAATTCTGTGTATTATTAGGATCAGTTTCTTCTAATAGTTTCACTGGGTCTTATGACTGGACATTTTCCAGGAAAAACTCACAAAAGCAACCACATGGGCCCATGTGACACAACACACCAGCTCCTGGACTTGTAACATCTGTTGTTTTATGGCCTATCGATGGCCTAGTAATCCCAGATGATGGAAAACAATCTAGGAATATGCATCCTTCTAAAAGTAGAACTGTATCTCTTTCATTTTTAAAACCCTCATGTCTAGACATGTGCTCAGGGTTTGTAATGAATCATTTAAAAATGAGCCCACCAGGCTCCTCTGTCCATGGGATTCTCCAGGCAAGAATACAGGAGTGGGTAGCCATTCCCTTCTCCAGGGGATCTTCCTGACCCAGAGATTGAACCCAGGTCTCCTGAATTGCAAGAGGATCCTTTACAGTCTGAGTAACGAGCGAAGCCTCCCAAATAGTATACACATGTATAAATCTATTCATTTGGGGTTTAGGCATGTGTGGGAATCTGGGATCTGGAACTGGTGAGGGGGATTAGGAGAGTGGAACCTGAGCACAGATGATGGAGTTCTATTTGATGAGGAGTTCTATTTGCATGAGGGAGAAGGTGATGGCAACCCACTCCAGTAACGTTGCCTGGAAAATCCCATGGATGGAGGAGCCTGGAGGGCTGCAGTCCATGGGGTCGCTAAGAGTCGGGCACGACTGAGCGACTTCACTTTCACTTTGCATGAGGAACATCCAGGGTGAGAACTTATATTAAGGGGAGAAATACCTATGCATGATGAATTTGACCCATTCATATGGTCATGGTCATTTGTCCCTGTGGGGGTTGTGGTTGTGAGCAGAATGCGGAGCTGATCCTTTAGGTCTACACTCAGCTCAGGCCCAAGGACTTGGAGCTGAGCTGGAGGGAGAGAGAGGAAAACCTGCAAGATGTTTCATTTGCACTTTCTCATTTTACGTTACATTCAACTGCAGGGTCCTGGCAGCACTGATTTTCCCATTTCCTGTACCATTTGGACTGTTCTCATTTGGACCCCTGCTCATTTGGACTGTTCCACAGTGTAAGTGATGTTGTCAGCTGAGCGACTGTGGTACCTTAGGGGAGACAGAAACAGAGGTGGGTTGGCAGTGTGCCTGGAAAAAGCCATGTGGTCCTGACTGGGTTTGCAGGTCTACCTATAAATGAACCCATGGAAATGCTCATGGGGTTTGGAGGTCTTTGTCAGAGGCTGAGGTTCTTGCATGACTGGCCATCATCAAGGACAAGGATGGAAATTTTTATTATTGCTATTAATGTAGTGTCACTTAAACTCACCAGCTGTTGAAGTATATATGTATATGTGTGTGCACGTGTGTTTTATTATTCAAACTCAAAGATAAGCAGTTGGCACTCCATATATCCTTAGGGGTTGGAGGCTCTTAGCTCCTCTGGTGCTTACTTGAAATACAGTTGGGGCAGTATGTCTGGATGACTTTCCAGTTGGCTTCCCAGAAGGAAGAAAACAGCTCAGAACACTTGTTAGTCCAAAGGTTTGAATGCACTAGAGGCAAGATCATTAAGGATCTCCAGGTGAGCACAGAGAAGAGTAATCGAGAGAAGCCAAATGAAAAAGAATGTGGGAAGAGAAGGAAGAAAGTGTCATAACTCAAAGATGTTGGCTGGGACTTGTTTAGATGATTAGATGTCATCTAAACAAGATGACAGAAGGACTGAGTCAATAACTAGAAAGGATGGGATGAGTTAGCCAAAGGAAATATCACTTGGACATCTGTCAGGATGTCCAGAGTGAGTGATTTATTAAACTGGGAGCACAGAAAGTGAGCCATCTAACGTGTTAGGGATGAACATTCTCCTGATGGTCATCAGAAATCAGCAGACTGAGGATCTGGTTAAGAAAACACCTTTGTTAGTCTCTGTTGCTTCTATTGGGCTCCCCTGGTGGCTCAGTGGTAAATGAATCTGCTTGTAATGTAGGAGACCCGGGTCTGATTCTTAGGTCAGGAAGATCCCCTGGAGAAGGGAATGGCTACCTAGTTTAGTATTCTTGCCTGGAGACTTCTGTGGACAGAAGAGTCTGGGGGGCTACAGTGCATGGCGTCACAAAGAGTCAGACATGTTGCTTCTATCATTGATAAAGTCAGAATAAGGCTGAGTTCTGCGAGGCAGAACTGATACCACAATGATGAGACCTGTGTCCTGCTCTGCAGTGCCATCCAGAGTTGTGCAAGTTAAAAGACTGAAGGGAAATGGAACCAGGTTGATGTTCTTAGGGCTTAGAGGTGGCTGGAGAGTGGCAGTCTGGATTGGGGGGATGGTGTTCTGCTGGGCTTCCCATCTGCTCGTCAAGATCAGCTTAGAGCTCAGGGGAGTGTGGCAGATTTCTGCTCACTCCTTCAACCAGAAGTCATAGGCAGGCAGGAAGGAAATGCCATTTGCTGGAAATCAAAACTGCTTCTGGATGAGTGACAGTTCCATACTAGGATGATGCCTTTCTGATATTGGACCACTGATCTTGAGATTTTCCCCTTCAGTCCAAACTGACCCTGTGTTAGATAATAAAAATGAATCTGAGGGGAACTGAAGGATGCTGCTTGGTTAAAACAACCATCATGTACTCCTTCTGCATTGTCTGGATTTCAGGGAATAGGCTACTTCGCTGCTGTCCTCTTTCCTTTGGGGTTATTCTGTGTGCATGGTAACCAGCCATCCTGGATTGCCCAAGACTGAGAGATTTCCCAGGCTGTGGCACATTCAGCGCTTACCAAGAGAGACCCTGGCAAACAGGCCATCACCCCCCTAGCATGGGAGAGCCTTATTAGCTACACCCTGAGCTAAGCATTGTTTGCTGTGTTAGTCACTAACTGGTGTCTGACTCTTCTGTGACCATGTGGGTACTGTAGGCTGCCAGGCTTTTCTGTCCATGGGATTTCCCTGGTAAGAATACTGGAGTGGGTTGCCATTTCCTTCTCCAGTGGAACTTCCCAGCCCAGGGATTGAACCCATGTCTCCTGTATTGGCAGGTGGATTCTTTACCACTGAGCCACCAGGGAAGTTAAGCATTTTACCTGACTTATTTCATGCATCTCCTCTCCTGCCAGCCTCTGTGTTTGTTTCCATTAGTAGTCAGGCCAAAAGAAGTTAGCTAACTTGCCCAGCAAAATGTTAATGTCATCTATCTTTGGGTCATGAAATTTTGAGTGAATGTTGTTGTTTTTTTCTCTTCTGTCTATATTGTTTGAATTTATTCAATGAGCACACATTATGTAATAATAATAAAATACCCAATAAGCTTATTTTCCTGTGGCAAAGTAAGTAATTTACCAAAGTCATGTGTTTAATGAGCTGAGTCTGGAACCCTGCTCTGATGAATTCCCAAGCCCTTGCTTTTTACACGGGCAAGACTGACTTAGAGAAGCAACTCCTTTGTTATAAGGTCCCTCTGGTTCTTTAAGACATTTCCATCTTCATCCTCAGTGACTGAGAACCATCCTAAACTGACATCTCTGTCATGAAGAATGTTAGAATGACTTCATTGTTTAACAGCTCCTCAACTGGCCTGAGTAGTCTCTTTTGCAGTGAGCAAATTTCTTTTCAGCTACAAGATGCCAGATATGAACATCTTATCCTTAGCATATTAAATTAGCACCCTGGGGCAAATGCTGATAAAGTTCTTCTCTTTCTCATGAATATGAGAGAGTATAAGGGAAGCCACTGCGGGGCTCCTAAATTTCTCTGTTTTATCACCAGGGCTGTCCGTTCCCTGCTGTCTGGAGCATCTGTCCAGCTTTGGTTGCTGCCTCTGAGAGAAAGTGAAATGAGGAGGGTCAGCTGACTGGCCCTGCTGGTGAGGGGGAGGGGAGGCTTTGAGCCTAGCTGGGCTGACATTCTCAGATTATTTAGTAAACAGTTGTCTTCTCAACAGTCCATGTCTGCCTTAAATGTAATTCCAAATTAATGGAACTCCTCTTCATTCTAAAGAAAATTCCTTTGCTGTTTCCCCTTATTAGGGACTTCCCTGGTGGCTTGGACAGTCAGAAATCCACCTGCAATGCAGGAAAACTGGTTTGATCCCTGGGTCAGGAAGATCTTCTGGAGAAGGGAATGGCTATCCACTCCAGGATTCTTGCCTGGAGAATTCCATGGACAGAGGAGCTTGGTGGGTTACAGGCTACAGTTCATGGGGTTGCAAAGGGTTAGACACCACTGAGCTCCTAACACATCCCTTTTTTAGCCTGAAACATTCAAGAGCACTGGAAATTTCCTTGCAATGCCTCTTTCATTCTGTTTCATATTCATTCATGATTTGGTGGGAGGTGTTTGATACAGTGATTGAGATTCTGGAGTCAGACTGGCTGCATTTGAACGGCAACTCTGTCCCCCTGTGAGCTGTGTGACCTTGGGTAATTCACTTCATTCCTCTAGGTGTAAATGATCTCATCTGTAAAATGGGGTAATAGGTCATACCTACCTCATAGGATTGTTGTGAAGATTTAATACGTATGTAAAATGCCTGCTGCAGAATAAATTCTGAAAGCCTATATCAGCCAGGATTTAACCAGGGCAGGCAGAGATCATGGGCAGGCTTGACCCCCGGGGCACAGAATCAGGAAAGGAAGAGCACACACAGGCTGGAACCTCACCAACATGGTCTGCAGCCATTGCCTCCAGAATTCCTTCCTTTGAGTAAAAGACTCATTCCTGCTTTTAAATCCTTCCAACTGAAATAGGCAGACTCACTCCAGGTACTCTCCTCTACTTGAAAGTCAACTGATTAGGAACTGTAATTACACCTGGAAAAATCTCTTACATTCCTAGCAACTAGATTAATGTCTGATGGAATAATTGATGACTGCAGCCTAGCCAAGTGACACATTAAAAAGTCACCACCCTCTGTTTGCTGTTTTTGTCTGTATTAGTTTCCTGTGGCTAATGTCACAAATTACCACAAACTTAGTGGCTTAAAACGACAGAAGTTTACCCTTTTTCAGTTCTGGAGATCAGAAATCTGAAACCTGTATTCACTGGGCAGAAATAAAAATGTTTTGCCTCTTTCAGTTTTTGGTGACTGCTGGCATTTCTTGATTTGTGGCCACCTCATTCAGTTTCTGCCTCTGAGGTCATGTTTGCTTTCTTCTCCTCTGTGTGTCCTCTCTCTTTGTCTGTCTGTCTGTCTGTCTGTGTCTCTCTCTATATATATATTCTCTATGGGTATATGCAAGGAATTGGCTTATGTGATTACAGAGGCTCAGTCCCACAGTCTGTTGTCTGCGAGTTGGAGACCCAGAAAAGCAGCCTGTGGTGCCAGTCCAAGTCCAGAGGCCTGAGAACTAGGGGAGCTGATGTTATAAGTCCTGGTCCAAGTCCAAGAGCAGGAGAAGACCACTGTCCCCACTTAATCAGTCAGGCAAAGAGAGTAAATTCTCCCTTCATCAACCTTTTTTTTTTCCTATTCAAGCCCTCAGAGATTTTTAAAAAATTGGGGTGTAGTTGCTTTACGATGTTGTGTTAGTTTCTGGTGCACAATGGAACGAATCAGCAATGTGTATACATGTATCCTCTTCCTCTTGAGCCTTCGTCCCACCTACCCCTCTCATCCCACCTCTGTAGGTGATCACAGAGAACTGAGCTGAGCTCCCTGGGCTACACAGTAGCTTCCTACTAGTTATCTATTTTGCACATGGTATAAAATAGATAACTAGTATGTATATATATGTCATGGTATATATATATGGTATATATATATGTGTGTGTTAACCCCAATCTCCCAATTCATTCCACACCCTTCTTCTCTCCTCTGTGTCCACATATTCATTCTCTATGTATGCATCTCTATTCCTGCCTTGTAAATAGGTTCATCTGTACCAATTTTCTGGATTCCACATATATACATTAATGTATGATATTTGTTTTTCTCTTTCGGATTTACTTCACTGTGTTTGAGACCCTTGGTTCCTTAATAAACTAAAAATAGAACCACCATATAATTCAGCAATCCCACTACTTGGCATATGCCCTGAGAAAACTAGAATTCAGAAAGACACATGCACCCTAATGCTACCACAGCACTTTTTACAACAGCCAGGACATGGAAGCAACTTAGGTATCCTCAGTCATTTTTGACTGGATGATGCTCACCCACAGGAGAGCAATCTGCTTTGCTCAGGCCACTGATTCAATATTAATCTCATTCAGATGCACCCTCACAGGCACACCCAAACCTAATGTTTAGCCAAATATCTGGGCACCTCATGGCTCAGTCAAACTGACATAAAATTAACCATCCCATGGTCCCTGCCTTAAGGGAGCTACTGGTAGCAAATGCAGGGTCTGTAGGCACGTGAGTGGTATCATACAAAAAGGAGAGTCAGAGTGCCTCCAGATGGTCATCTGTAATATGTTGCAGGATTTTCGAGGAGGAAAGGATCACTCACAACTGTGAAGATCCTAGAGGGTTTCTTGGAGGAAGGAGCATTTGAATGAAACCTTAAAGGATGATTGTCAAGAGCAGTTGACCTCAAACTTGAGCATGCATCAAAATCACCTGGAAAATGTATTGAAACAGAGAGGTTATGAAAACCTCTAGAGTTTCATGTTCAGGAGATCCTGAGTAGGGGCTGAGAATGTGCCTTTGTTAGTAGGTTCCCCAGTGATGCTGCTGTTGCTAGTCTGGAGACTGTACTTTGAAAACCACTGTCTAGATGTATAAAGATGATGGCAGTAGGGGAGAGGCCTATCGTTGTTGTTCAGTTGCTCAGTCACGCCCTATTCCTTGCGATCCCATGGACTGCAGCACGCCAGGCTTCCCTGTCCTTCACTATCTCCTGGAGTTTGCTCAAACTCATGTTCATTGAGTCAGTGATGTCATCCAGTCATCTCATCCTGTTGTCCCCTTCTCTTACTGCCCTTAATCTTTCCCAGCACCAGGGTCTTTTCCAATGAGTTGGCTCTTGACATCAGGTGAGCAAAGTATTGGAGCTTCAGCTTCAGCATCAGTCCTTCCAATGGATATTCAGGACTGATTTCCTTTAGGATCGACTGGTTGGATCTCAAGGGACTCTCAAGAGTCTTCTCCAACGCCATTTCAAAAGCATTGGGTTTTCGGTATTCAGCCTTCTTTATGATCCAATTCTCATATCCATACATGACTACCGGAAAAACCATAACTCTGACCATAAAGACCTTTGTCGGCAAAGTCGTGTCTCTGCTGTTTAATATGCTGTCTAGATTGGCCATAGTTTTTCTTCCAAGGAGTAAGTGTCTTTTAATTTCATGGCTGCAATCACCATCTGCAGTGATTTTGGAGCCCGAGAGAATAAAGTCTGTCACTGTTTCCACTGCTTCCCCATCTGTTTGCCGTGAAGTGATGGGACTGGATGCCATGATCTTAGTTTTTTGAAGACTGAGTTTTAAACAAGCTTTTTCACTCTCCTCTTTCACTTTCATTAAGAAGCTCTTTAGTTCCTCTTCATTTTCTGCCATAAGGGTGGTGTCATCTGCTTATCTGAGGTTATTGATATTTCTCCTAGCAATCTTGGTTCCAGCTTGTGCTTCATCCAGCCTGGCATTTCACATGAAGAGTCGGACACGACTGAAGCGACTTAGCAGCAGCAGCAGCAGTGTGCATATAAGTTAAATAAGCAAGGTGACAATATACAGCCTTGTTGTACTCTTTTCCCAACTAGTCCATTGTTCCATGTCTAATTTGAACTGTTACTTCTTGACCTGTATACTTAGTCTCCAGACAAGAATGCTGGAGTTGGTTGCCATGCCCTCCTCCAGGGCATCTTCCCAATCCAGGGATCTAACCTAAGTCTCCCACATTTCAGGAAGATTCTTTACCATCTGAGCCACCAGGGAAGCCTGGAGAGGCCTATCTCCTCCCCCAAATTAATTTAGGTCACAATTCAGAAGTCATTTTCTCAGAGACACACTGTTCCATTAGGATATAAGAAAATTTGTCAGCTGTTTTTCTTCATATTTACTTACCATGACCATCACAGAAGTGGTTGTCTATCTCTTCATGAGTGTAGAAGCTCTATTTTCTTGCAACATTTAAAACAGCACTTAGTGGGGCTTCCCTGGAAGCTCAGAGGTAAAGAATCTACCTGCCAATGCAGGAGACATGGGTTCGGTCACTGGTCTGGGAAGATGCGACATGCCACGGAACAACTTAAGCTCGTACACTGCAACTACTGAGCCTGTGCTTTAGAGCCCAGGAGTCACAGCTACTGAGCCCATGTGCTTCCAACAAGAGAAGCCACTGCAAGAGAAGCTTTTGCAGTGCAACAAAGAGTAGCCCCTGCTCTCTGCAACTAGAGAAAAGCCCGCACAGCAATGAACACCCAGCACAGTACATGCTCAATAAATAAATATTTGTTCAGTGAAAGAAGAAATGATCTCCCAGGCCCTATGTAGTTGAAAGTTTTTTTACCTTTTCTGACTTTGTCCTGCAGCACTTATCTAGTTACTTCATCCTGAGAACAATTCTTTAAATAGAATTAAATTGATCAGGTTGGCTATTTGAGAGGAGTTTTCCACTTTTTGAACAAGACATTCTGGTTGACATAGCCTATGTAGAACTTAAGATGGTTTGCTGTTTCCTTAAGCAGTGGAGAAATGCCTATACAGTAATCAGGGTGGCTTAAATTCATTTAATTCTTAATATTTCCATTTTTGAATAAATATTTCATGCATTGCTCTTTTGGGAGGCAGAGAGCCAGGAAATTTCAGCAATAATGTGTGTAAAATTTCTTTTTTCTTTGCAGTAACACATTTTTAAAGATATCTCAACAGGTTATGACAAGTAGAATAGGAAAATATTATTTTAATTTCCCTGTGTCAATTATTAGAATTACTGAAAAATATATTTAAATCACACTTTATCAGTGTGATCCACTGTAAGGAGGAAGGTTGTGAGAAAGAACTGGACTGGTTTATCATAATTAAGTTTGTGCCCAAAATGCCAAAACAAATCAAACATGTTGGATACGTCTGTCTTGTGGTTATTGGGTACAACTGTGAAATGGGGGGGATGGAGCCTGTCTAAATGTGGCTTGCTGCTTTGTAGCAGGTGGTAAAGTCTAAAGAAAATTTCCAGCAAAGTTCATCTTACAGGCTATGTTCTTAAAATGTTCCTTCAGAAACAGATGTCACATAATAAGCAGTAATGAAAACCTTGAACATGTGGAAGGTCATCTTGGATACTTAGAAATTCATTTTAGTGATTGGGTCTGATTACACCCCGGGCTCTACTCTTGTTCCTCTCCTTCTAGGCAGGACTCTGGAGGAAGTAATGGAGTCGGGCAAGGGGGCAGCTTGGTCTAAGTGGGGTGGTATGTTGTCTGCTTGGGACCATCCCAGTTTTAGCATCAACCATCGTGAATCCTGGGAAAGCCTTTTGTGTTAGACAAACCTGGGTAACTGGTCACCCTGGAACAAGTTGGTTCCCTTGCTGAGTGATGACACCCTGTTGCTAGGGGCAGAAAAGAGAAAGTGAATGGCTAGCTCCCTGCCTTGATAAAGAGGTGACTCCTGTGTGGGTTGGGGTAATGTCTAATCAGCTTTAGAGGCCAACTGGCTGCTGTCTTCTCAGTCTATAAATAAACAAACCCTGCACTGAAGAAGCTAAATGACTGATTGCATTTGTATAAAATAGTTTTTGCTTGTGTGGTTTCCCATCATAACTTTAAAACAAAGATGTATGAACTTATGAGCTCTTACGCTATCTAACAGATGACGACCTTTGCTTTTTAAGATCATTGCTATTTGATGAATAAGTCACTCCCCTGCCAAAGAATTATAGTTCATTGGTGTTTTAATCTCCAAATCCATGCTAAGACTTTTCTCCTTTTGTTGGTAAAATGATTATTTTAATTGTGTGTGTATGCACGTGTGTGCATGTGATAGAAAACAAGTAGTATATGATAGTGTAGTACTTTTTCAAAAACTTCTTTCAAATTTTTATAATTTATTAGCTCTACTATTGAAGGGATAGGCTACCCACTCCAGTATTCTTGGGCTTCCTTTGTGGTTCAGCTGGTAAAGAATCTGCCTGCAATGCAGAAGACCTGGGTTCAATCCCTGGGTTGGGAAGATCCCCTGGAGAAGGGAAAGGATACCCACTCCAGTATTCTGGCCTGGAGAATTCCATGGTCTGTATAGTCCATGCGGTCTCAAAGAGTTCGACTCTACTGAGTGACTTTGGCTTTTACATCTGAAACAAAAGCTAAACACGTTTTGTTCTGGAGACAACGCAACTGTCGTTTGTTTGTCTGTTCTCCATCCAGGTTATGGGTGATGTGTGGACATGGAGGAGTCAGATTGTAGCCTTGCACCCAGTTCACAGGATGATAGGAAGGGGAGGTTTTGAGTGAGGGAAGTGAGAAGCAGCACAGCCTAGGTGGACGATAAAGTTTACTTCTTCCCACCATCCTAGCTAACAGCAAGTAAGGAACTGGATTCAATAGCACATGGACCTCACCTCGGCTCTCTGTGATCACCTAGATGGGTGGGGTGGGGTGGGTGGGAGGGAGGGAAGGATATATGTATATATGTATACATATATATAGGAAGGATATATGTATACATATAGCTGGTTCACTTCATTGTACAACAGACTCTAAGAGAACATTGTAAAGCAATTATACTCTAATAAGAGAAAACTTTTGATTAAATTTAGATGAAGTCTTGCATCTGCTAGATTCTAAAAAGGATGAAACAGTTCCTAGGACAGTCAGTGTGTGTGAAGAAACTATAAACAACCTACTCCGTATTAATTCTCTCCTTAATTTTTGCTTGCAGTTGTTTGGTTGCTAAGTTGTTTCTGATTCTTTGAGACCCCGTGGACTGTAGCCCACCAGGCTTCTCTGTCCATGGGGTTTCCCAGGCAAGAATCCTGAAGTGAGTTGCCATTTCCTTCTCCAGCGGATCTTCCTGACCCAAGGACTAAACCTGCATCTTCTGCTTGGCAGACAGATTCTTTACCCCTGAGCCTCCTGGGAAGCCATTCTTTGCTTATAGATTCCCTTGGAGGCAGCAATGTGGATAGTTTTAAATATTCCATTTTACAGTCTCTCTTACAGATTGGGCAGCCTTGCAGTACAGTTCTGATCAATGCAGTACAGGCAGAAGAACCTTTTGCCTTTTCCCATACTCCGTTTTCCCATTGAAAGGAGGTTATAATGCCTGGAGATGCAGCAGCCGTATTGTGACCATGACACAACATGCATGATGAAAAGACCAAGGGAATATCCCATCAGCCCTAGTGTTGTTAAACTGCTGAACTAACACCTACTCTGAGAATTGTTGTCAAAGGCAGTGACTTGCAGTCAGTTGCTCCAGGGAGGACTTCTCCATTAATTGCAAGTAGTTGCTTCCTAACTTGGAGAAGGCAATGGCACCCCACTCCAGTACTCTTGCCTGGAAAATCCCATGGACGGAGGAGGCTGGTGGGCTGCAGTCCATGGGGTCGCGAAGAGTCAGACATGACTGAGCGACTTCCCTTTCACTTTTCACTTTCATGCATTGGAGAAGGAAATGGCAACCCACTCCAGTGTTCTTGCCTGGAGAGTCCCAGGGACGGGGGAGCCTGGTGGGCTGCCATCTCTGGGGTCACACAGAGTCGGACACGACTGAAGTGACTTAGCAGCAGCAGCAGCTTCCTAACTGGCCAAAAGATATAATGGAGAGAATACTACAGTAGGGAGCCAGGAAACTGTGTTCTAAGCCTCATTTTCTGTTATTTTTTTTCCTTAGGTAAGTTAACTTTGCATATTTGCTTTGTGGCACCCGATAGGACCTCTATAAACATGACTAAATTTATAAAATAGTATAATGCAGACATATAAACCAAATCATCTGTGAGGCCCTTTTTAGATCTAAGAGGTTAATCCAATTCCAAGTCATTTCTGAAAGAGAATTTACTGTTTCAAAGAAAATTGGTGTGTGTTTATGTGTGTGTGTGAGGTTTAAGTTTTATTTTTTAAATGCGTGTATGCATATGTAGGGGCTTCTCTGGTGGCTCAGCTGGTAAAGAACTTGCCTGCCAATGCAGGAGACATAAGAGACACAGTTTTAATCCCTGGGTCTGGAAGATCCCCTGGAGAAGGAAATGGCAACCCACTCCAGTATTCTTGCCTGGTAAATTCCATGGTCAGAGGAGCCTGGCAAGGGGCAGTCCATGGGATCAGAGAGAGTTGGACACGACTGAATGTGCACACATGCATGCAGGCACATATATGTATCTGTACACATTTGAAAGCCTATGATAATAGCTGTAATGAATTTTTTTTTTAGTTTAAACCAGAGCTGATTTCCTTGCTGTTCCTCACTGAGTTTCTCTGGCACAGCTGCTTGTCAGTGTAAATGCTACTTGCTTTGTATTCAGCTCTGGCAGCTCTTACCTATCCTGCCCTTCTACCCCAACTTGTGTTAAGATTGGTGGCTTCAATGTTGATGAAGTGCTTTGAACCACATTTAGATCTAGGATTGTTGCAAACTAAGCAAGGAGGGCATGCTGCGTGACCAAGACAAATAAGGCTATAATGGCATCTGCCCAATCTTTGTATTTCTTAAGCTGTGCCTGTAAAAGGACCCCAGTTCCTCCATCTTTCTGCCCAGTGGCATCATGGAGCTGAAGTACAATAAACTGGAATGGCTCTGCTTTGGGTCTGTGTGAAGTCATGGCCATTGCCTAGACAGAGAAGCAGGCAGAGCTTTGGGACTTCTTAGAGGTCATAAAACCCAGCCACACCAGGGTGACTTTGATGTTTTCCGGGACTCTGAGCCTCTGTTCAGTACCATTATCTGCAGCCAATGGGAATTCTCAAAAGGGATGGCCTCTTCCTCTATATTAATGCCTTCCTCCACTGAGGAAGGCAAGCCACCAATCAAGATAATTATCAATGTGCCACTAAAAATTGCATGAAGCTTTAAAGATATTTATAAGTGTAGCTGTTTTGTAATAGAAGGAAAAAAATATCAATTGCCACAGTTGCTCAAGCTGAGCATGAAATGACAGGGTGACTTCAGTCTCTTAACCCCATCAAGTCCGCTCATGAACTATGCTTCCCCCTCCTTCACTATAGCTTCACCCTCCTCTTCCTCTCATGCCCATTTAATATTAGTGGCTCTTTCCTCTATGCTGCCTCGCATGTGCATACATGCACGGTTGCTTCAGTCGTGTCTGACTCTTTGTGACCCCATGGACAGTAACCTGCCAGGCTCCTCTGTCCATGGGATTTTCCAGTCAAGAATACTGGGGTGGGTTGCTATGCCTTCCTCCAGGGGATCTTCCCAGCCCAGAGATTGAAGCCAGGTCTCCTTCATTGCTGGCCATTCTTCACCGCTGAGCCACTGGGGAAAGCCCTCCCTTGCATGGTCTGGCTACAAAGTTTATTTATCTCTGATTTCCTCGTTAGAGTTCCAAGTGGAATTTCTCTTGCAGTCAGACTCCGAAGGTAAAGTGATGGGGTGGTTAGGACAGTCACTTTAGGGGCATATTTGCCCTCATGGTGTGACAGGATAGAAACAAATGTGAACAAAGAAGATACTGTTTAATATTATCCTACATTTTTGCACCTCTAGTTAGAGCCATTAGAAGAGAACTCTGAAGTCAGGTCTTTGGAGCCCATCTGTTTCCCTCCAGTGATGCATCTTTGTTTAAATGAGCGTCTTGTCCAGTGTCCATCTTTAAGACATTGTTGAGGTGTGGTGAGTATTGTTAGGGCAGCAAGCTTTATCAAAAGATTTTTTTTTTCATTTTAATGTCTTCTTTGTATGTCATGTCATTTTGAAAGCAGGTCTCAAGAATTCTGAACCTGTGTGAGTCAAGTATGATAAGTCATCTTGGAAGGCAATATTGGCTCGATGTTAAAAGCACAAGGTTAAAAATAATTATGCCTGACTACAGTGTCTGACTCTGTCTCTTTCTAGTTGTCTGGTTTTGGATAAGTTATCCAACCTGTCTGGGTCATAATTTTAAAGTGGGGAAAACAATTCCCATCTTCTGAGTCATCACTAAGGGTTAAAATGAGATAATGTAGAAATAGCAGTTAACACAGGCCTTGACATAGAGTAAGAACTTAATAAATAAATGATGTGTTGTGGGTGTGTGTGTGTGTGTATGTAGGTGTCTGGGCCACCTCAGAGCCTGGAATCTAGAAATAAATTGGAGTCTATGTTAGATACCCATACAGTCAGATAGCCTCATTAGCATTCTACAGTTTTATTTACTTTCGGTAAACTGTAAGTATGTTTTTTAAATTGAGATGTAGTTGACATACGACATTATATTAGTTTTGTGTGTACAACATAATGATTTGTTTATATTGCAGAATAAGCACTACAGTAAGTCTAGTTAAAAATAAATATGTTTATAAATGTTCATATGTATGTTCACATAAATGTGAATACTTATAGAGGAACATTATTTTTATTTGGCATCTGGTAGTAAGTTGTTGCGGAGAAGGCAATGGCACCCCACTCCAGTACTCTTGCCTGGAAAATCCCATGGGTGGAGGAGCCTGGTGGCTGCAGTCCACGGGGTCGCTAAGAGTTGGACACAACTGAGCGACTTCACTTTCACTTTTCACTTTCATGCATTGGAGAAGGAAATGGCAACCCACTCCAGTGTTCTTGCCTGGAGAATCCCAGGGACGGGGGAGCCTGGTGGACTGCCGTCTATGGTGTCGCACAGAGTCGGACACGACTCAAGTGACTTAGCAGCAGCAGCAGCAGTAGTAAGTTGTTGCGTGGTATAAATTTTCAACCTTAAATGATCTCCTATGCATTTAGTCCTTTTTATTTTCTCTAGTCCATCTTACAACAAGTTAGTTTCATTTTTTTTTTCAGGGCATAAATGTGCTATATGCCAAAACCTTTATTAATTCCATAGCTTCTGCAAAGTAAGTCCTATCTTCATAGCATGACAGGCTTTCTGTTTGGCCCTGAATCACAATTCTAATCTTGTCACCTTCCATTTAGCCCTCTCCCACTAATTTAGCCATTAACCACATGTGGCTATTGAATGCTTGAAGTGGATAGAGTGACTGAGGAATGGAATTTTAAATCTTAATAATTTTAACTAAATTTAAGTTTGAATAACCGTATGTGGTTAATGCCTGCCATATTGGACAGTAAAAGTGTGTAATACTCAGTGAAAAGTTCTCAGGGTCCATGTATAGATTCAAGGGTTATGATGAGGAGTCTTAGATTCAGGAAGTAAATTAATGTCACCAATTGGGGTACCTGAAACAGAAAACAGCATCCACCCGAAGCTGCCATTTAGTCATTTTTATTTATAAGAAAGGTTAACAAACTTGTATAAATTAGTCTCTTATGCTTAGTGTCACTAAATATTATCTAATAGGGACCACATTTGGAAAGTGGTGTTTGTGTTCATTCAAATAGAATTAACCTCCTTCTTTTTCTCCCTCAAGGTTGGTTTAAAAAACGTTTGGCTTCTAAGCTCATGCTAATAGGTAATTGCCTTTAGTTCTTCAGAGAGCAACAACAAAGAGCCAAACTGTGGTACTTGAAGTGTACTATCCAACAGTATAGAACTCCAAGGTGCAATTTAATAAAGCGTAGACTTAGTGGAACCTTTTATTCCATTGGGGTCCCATTTGAGCAATTGAAGCAATAATTTCCTAAATTGTACCCTAGTGGTCTAAATGTTAATTCAGCTTCCAGAGATTTCTAGTTTAAAGTCAAGGAGTAGATTTAACACTATGAAATCCTGGCCTATATATTCTATTTCTTTTAAACATCTAGATTAAGAAATCACAGCTTTCAAAATGAAGCTTCAAATTAATAGATGGAGGAGGTGTCAACCATGAATCAACTGTCTAAATTACATACATTTTTCCAGGTGCTAAGAATTCTTTGAAACTTGAAGCAAATTTTTGTGACCAGTTTTGGTATTAACTATCTCAGGAGGTTAGTTATATAGCTCTTTGTTTGTTTTAATTTCATTGGTCTACTTTCACTTCAATTGCCCTGTTTCATAATGTGCTCAGTTTTGTAAGCTGTATCTGATCTAGTAGATGCCAGTTTCCCCTCCACACACTTTTAGGGAGCACAGAAATTTATGTGCTCAGAAAATGCATTTCTTTTCTGATTATTGAGTAATATCCCAAAGGTCCATCTAGTCAAGGCTATGGTTTTTCCAGTTTTTTTTTTTTTTTTAAAGAATATGGAATTTATTAGATACAGAATATAAAAGTTAACCCATCTAAACAGGGACCCAGAGAGCTCCCTTTATTCCTCCTCTAGGCTTTCCCACCAGAATTCCCATAAAAACATTTTGCACACACGCAATGGCTCGTAGAGACTAAGAAGATGTAAAGCTTCCAAAATGACAGATGCCTAAGGGGGCTGATGGTGGGGTCAAACGCACTTATGCCTGGAGGAGCTCACTGTTTGGTTACAGATCCAGGCGAGCGCCCAGCCTTCCAGATCCAAGGCTGACATCAGGACTTCCTGAGAGCGGGACTGGCTGGAGCCTCTGGCTGGGAGGTAGACACTTCCTCCTTCATTGCATTTTTTTTTTTTTAAATTACAGTACAACTTTATTAATACTGGGATCTTCACAGTGCATTTGTTACTTGTAGCAGTGACTATTTAAATCAAGGGAAGGGTGGGCTGCCAGAGGTGGGTGGGGGGGAAAGGAAAGGATAATTTATCCAAAACAGACAGAAAGAAGAGAAACAAAATGGTTTAGATGGCATGGGGGCTGGGGGCGGGTGGTAGAGGGGAGACAAAGTGAGTGGGAACCAGAAGGGGAGGCCTAGGGAGGAGAAATAAATTAAAAAAAGGAACAAGTTAACAACAGCACCAGAAAAGTTACTTCAGTCAAAAGACGCTTTGAATAGAATATTTCTCTGTACAAAAAGAAAAAAATGAAACAAACATAAAGAAGTTCTCCAAACCAAAGTTTGTGACATGGGATGGTTGGCTCAGATCCTGAAGGGGCGGGCCTACTTGGCGGTCACTAGAGGGATGAGGCAGTCAAGGGGGTGGAGGAGCTATGTACAGCCCTGGGGGTAGCCTGGAGGGGGGCCCCTGCAGTCTAGGTGAGGGGTGCCTGTGCCATGCCCACCCCCTCCCCCCGGGTCCCTGAGGCCACAGCCCTCCTCAGGGCATGTGTTTTAAAAAAGCCATTTAAAAAAAGCCATTAAGCTGTGAGAGTTGGACTGTGAAGAAAGCTGAGTGCTGAAGAATTGATGCTTTTGAACTGTGGTGTTGGAGAAGACTCTTGAGAGTCCCTTGGACTGCAAGGAGATCCAACTAGTCCATTCTAAAGGAGATCAGTCCTGGGTGTTCTTTGGAAGGAATGATGCTAAAGCTGAAACTCCAGTACTTTGGCTACCTCATGTGAAGAGTTAACTCATAGGAAAAGACTCTGATGCTGGGAGGGATTGGGGGCAGGAGGAGAAGGGGACGACAGAGGATGAGATGGCTGGATGGCATCACCTACTCGATGGATGTGAGTTTGAGTGAACTCCAGGAGTTGGTGATGGACAGGGAGGCCTGGTGTGTTGCAGTTCATGGGGTTGCAAAGAGTCGGACACGACTGAGCAACTGAACTGACCTGATTCCTTATGAGGCCCATGTTTTGGGTGGAATAAAGGGAATTTTATTTATTTTTATTTATTTAGTCTAATAAAAAAAAATAATAGCCCCATTAAATAAAAGTAGACTTTCAGATTCTTATTTTTTCTGATTTTCACACCTCCTCTATTTTACTCTTCCCAAAGACAGCTTGGGCATGTGAGTGTGGCTTATGTGGCCTTGAAGGGAGGAAGTACTTATAATGTCATGGGACCAAGTTTTACATGCCCTTTCCACAGGGTGATAGTGGTAGGAAGGCTGACAGGGCTGCTCTCTGGGTGGCTGAATGTGCTGACATGTGACAGGTCCCATCTATTGGAGAAAATGCTCTTCTCTACTCTTGATTTCCAGGAAAAGTGATTTTGCCAAAGCAGACTTCTGAGTCTCTTGCACCACCCCTTCCTTTCTTTCTAGCTGAGGTGGAATGAGGTACCTGGTTGGAAGGCAGCAGGTCACGCCATTGTTTGGAGAGGATCTGTCCAAGGTCCTGAATGTGGTCTCTCTTCCCAGAAGCAGCGTCTATGGCTGGTGGGTCTGCTTTGCAGACTCACACTCCTCTTGTGTGTGTTGTCTCAGGTCTGGACAGGGATCTGGGTAGGGAGATATCAGGCCCATTTGTCTTTCCTGCCTCTCTCTCTCATCCTCCTCCCTGCCCCTCCTCTCCCTCCTCTTTCTCCTCCCCCATTCTCCTTCCTCCTCCTCCTCTTCCTTCTTCTTCTCCTCTCCCCTACCCTTCCATCTTCTTCTTTTTGGGTTAAGGCCCAATTTAGACTATTTGCCCAAGCTTTAGACAATGCAAGAGCTGTACCCTTCCTATTGCATTTATCAGTCAGATGTGAGGGTCATTAGGAGGTATCTTTCACTTTGGGATAGTGTGCTAATATGCTAAGTCGCTTCAGTCATGTCTGACTCTTTACAACCCTATGGACTGTAGCCCGCCAGGCTCCTCTGTCCATGAGATTCTCCAGGCAAGAGTACTGGAATGGGTTGCCACGCCCTTCTGCAGAGGATCTTCCTGACTCAGGGACTGAACTCAAGTCTCCTGTAGTTCCTGCATGGAAGGCAGATTCTTTGTCACTGAGCCACCAGGGAAGCCCTTTTTGCATTTGGTTAACTTCTCTGACACTAGCTCTCAATCACTGCATGCAAATATTGTTTGCAAATCTCAGAGAATTACATGGCAGCTTTACAGAGATAAGTGAACTCTGTTAATGAAGAAAATAAAACGAAGCCCTTCCTGTGTTGGTATCAATCTCAGCTTCACTTGTGAAGAAAACTTGAAAAATTAATACAGATCCAAAGCCCAACAAAAGAAAAAGATCTTTAAAGAAAGCTTGAGTATGACCTCCTTACACCTGGGAATTAGACTGGCGTTGAAATAGCAGGCAGCCTCAGGAAAGCCAAAACTTATGAATGCCACAGAGATAAATACTTTGCATGCTGTTCTTACCTGTTAAGGGGGGAATGTTGTAATACCTACTTGACAACATTGTTTCTGACATTGAGTGAAATCACATTGTACATAAGAATCACCTCAGCGTGCGTGACTCAAACGTACCTCTATAACACAATAGATTATGCATATTATTTGTTTGATTGTGAGCACAGTGATTGAAACAATGATTGTTAACTTCACAAATGCCAGGAATTTGATATATGTATTATACATTGCATCATGATCTTTTGTGAAGCAAGTGATTCTTCTGTAATTTTAATAGGCCATTCCTGACTTTTAAACTTTTTGTGGTTTAGATAGGTTACTGCATTTCATTTTTCTTAAAAAAAAAAAATGACCCCTGACTTCATTTTGCCTTTGCTGAGTGCAGTGAGTACGGATATGCTGTACTCTGTAGGGTTGGAAGAGCCATACATGTTTCTAGAGACATTCTGCTATTATCAGGCTTATTTCACTGAGAGAGAAAACTCAGTTTAGCAAATCATTGTTTGTTTTGCAATAGATGCAGAAAATGGTAGTGAATAATGAACTGTCAGATTGGTGCTGGTCTGATATGTCTTACCAGTTAGCTCTTAAGCATTAATGAGCAGAGTGCAAAAATAGTTATTTTGAGGTACAGCGTATGGTTGCTTTAGAATAATATGGTCATTTCCATTCCATTTCAGGCAAATCAAACCTTTGAGCTAAAACTGCATTCTTATTTTCTGAACAGCCATATGTAATGCCAAGAGTTACTTAATTAAAATTCTGCAACATGACAATGGGAGAAATGATGAATTATCCATTTCTAATCTGTTCCCCTGCTACCGTTTCATCAAATATCTAGATGGATAATTACTAATTACAAATTCCCCTGGGGGAGTATTTGTTGAGCACCTATCGGTGCTTGGGACTTTGAAGAATACAGAAGCTTTCAACAAAGTCTTTACCTCATGGACTGTAATTGATAGGAAATGACATTCTCACAAGAGCAGTTAAGGAATGATAGAAGAGTTTAAAATTAAGTGTCAAAAAATTAGTAGAAACAATTTTAAGTGTTCCAAGGAAGTGGAAATTTCTGTGGGTTTAGGAAATTGAAGAAAACTGGGCTGTGAAGAAAGGTTAAGAGTGTTGAGGATAGGACACAGGATGAAATTCAGAGAAGACATGAGACATGAGAAGTAGAGAGCAGATGGAGGGCTAGAGTAGGCTTATGAGCTTGACTGATGAAGAACGTCTACGAGATGAGTTCTGGTTATGAGGCAGAGCTGAGCCAGCAAATGACTGTCAACATTTACAAGGTCAGGAAAGCTAATCTGCGAGGTTCAGCTTTCTTCTGTAGGTAGGTGTGAGCCCATGGAGAAAGCCAATAGCCATGCAGATAGCCACTATGTTCTGGGGACATGCTTGGGCATGAGTGTGTGGGGGCAGTTCCTTTGTCCCACTTAGGAACAAGGGAGTGGAGTATGCCATCGTAGAGAACAATTCCTGAGTTAAGTTTCTAGGAAATGCTGGCCTAGGGGTAGAGATGGTGGAGGTTGGCAAAAAGAGGTAGGAAGGTGGTTTACCCATGATGCAGGGTCTGCCTAAGGGAAAGAGAAACCTCTCTGGGTGACTTTAGTTCTTTGCCAAGGAACAAAATCTGAAGACTCAGTTGTGTGCGGAATGTTCTTGTGGCTGCAACTCAACTTATGTGGCCAGTTTCTCCACCGGCTCTTTTTCCTGAATCGCAGTTGTCTTGAGGTTGCCTATCCCCAGTCCAGGAAAGAGGAAAAGAATAAGAGAGCTCTTCTTAGAACTTCGGAACTTCAGATACCAGGCCAATGTGCTTCATATACCACGTCTATAAAGTCATTTTTCTGTGAACAAACCTAAAATAACTCTTTAATTCCAACTTTACTCTTTTGAGAGTCCCTCTAAGGATCAGAACCTACTTTGCCTGTCTGCCTGTCTGTCTCTCTATTAGATAGTATCATCGTCTGTCCTCATCATCTCATTGTGATTCCATCATCATCAAATTTCTATTTGATTATATATATCTATATATATCTATCTCTGAATCATTTAACCATATGGCAGAAATCAACATGACATTGTAAATCAACTATACTCAATAAAACAAATTAAAAAAAATTATTTATTTATCTAGCTGCACCAGGTGTGACATGCAGAATCTTTAGTTGCGACCTACAAACTACTAGTTGCAACATGTGGGATCCAGTTCCCTGACCAGGGGTCAAACCCAGGCCCCCTTGCATTGGGAGTGTGGCTTCTTAGCTACTGGACCTCCGCAGAAGTCCTGTCAATTTCTCTTTATTTTAGTTAGGATAGTCTTCACACCAGCTTCCATGGCTTTATAACGATTTCTGTTTCCATGGACCCACTGTTATTTCTCTAGCCTGTTTCCATGGACCCACTGTTATTTCCAAGCCAAAAGTGACAAATTTTTGGCTTGGATTCAAATTCTACTTATTCTCCAAAAATCTGGCTCAATTTCCACCTGCTCCATGAATTTTCATCTCTCCATTTGAGCCTGGAATGGTCTCTATATTTTCTGAACCATTAAAAAAATAAAATAAAAACATAAAGCACAGAATTAGAACAGACCAAAGCGCTAGAATGTTGAAAACTCAAGAACATAGCAAGTTACAATCTTTGTACTCACGGTTCTATTTTAAAGGATTAAGACTATTAACCTGCAGAGGCTTAGCCTCTGTTTGATATATTTCTAGTATCAGGGAAATGCCAGCCCACTCCATTTTGTTTCAGAAGGACATTCATTGTTTTCCTGTCTTTCTGTTAGACTATATAGAAGCAGGACAGAAAATATGCTTATATGTTTTTGTAATTTGTAACGATGATGCTTCATAAGTTTATTTAGCAGCAGCTATCTTTCGGACTTTGTACTAAGCATTGGGAATCCTAAGATGAAAAAAACAAAACACACTCCCTTACTCATTTCCTGTGAAAGTGAGCCTGGCTTGTAGTAACAGGTGATCAGTAAATATTTGTTGAAGAAGAGAAGAAAAAGAGGCAATAAAACCAACTATTATTACTGGCTCTTTAGAATATGGTTTCCTGGGTTAGATTGCCTGGCTTTGAACCTTGGCTCTGACACTAGCTGCTTACTAAACTGTGTCTCAGGTTACTTATTATAAAATAGTATATTAGATTTGAATGAAATAGAGCGTATAAAGTACATTATATGGCATCTAGCACATAGCTCTCCAAAAATGTGATGACAATGATGATAATAAATCGGAGTTATTGGGTGGTGGCATTCACACAATACTATGAGAATACAGAAGAGGGGCATTCTACTCAGGCCAGTGCATGGGAGGGTGAGAGGGACGGGTCAGGGAAGAGGTGTATGAAGGACAGTCTGAGAATTCTGAGCTAGGAGCTATGCTGAACGTAAAGGAGAGTGCATAATACTGATTGAGCACAAACAGACTTGACCTTTACAAACTGGAAGATGGTACCAGGTGCTCTTAAACTCAGATATGTCATTGGTAATGTGATATTATTCCAAGAATTCCAGAGAAAGTACTCCCTTTTGAGACAATAATGGACATAATTTATCATATATGAGCTCTGCATTCAGCATTTTTGTAAGAAAATATCTGAAATTTTTGAGTATTTCAGATGTCTGAAAATATCTGAAAATTTCTGTAAATGTAGTGGATGAACAGCTAAGAAAAGCCCTGGGCAATGCATCCATTGTTCCCCAGCACCTGTTCTTCTAACATGTTATTCAATTAAAAGAGTGGTTGCTTTTGTCTGTACTGATCTCTTGGGCTTGTTGGGAAAAAACACCATCAGAAGACAAATACTAGAGGGTCAGATGGAAGGTATTTTATTTTCTATTATGACATGTAAGAGTTTGGCTGTGATTTTTACTTTAAGTTACTGGGGTGGACGTTGTTATTTCTACAATATTTCTGGGCAGTGTTTACCCTTACTTCTGGATATCTCATTTGCTGGCCATCAAAGTGTTTATGAAAACAGTAAATATTTTTATAGATTTGTTTTATGGTTTTTGTTAGCTCCAAATGGACAGTTGTTAATTTATTATAGGCATAGAGTGCTATCTAGCAACATCAATGCATGTACTTTTATTTATATTTTGAAATAATAATAGATAACATTTATTGAGTGTTCAATGCCTGCTAAGTTTTTTTAATTAATTTATTTTTTAATTGAAGGATGATTGCTTTACAGAATTTTGTTGTTTTCTGTCAAACCTCAACATGAATCAGCCATAGGTATACATATATCCCCTCCCTTCTGAACCTCCCTCCCACCCCCCTAGGTTGATACAGAGCCCCTGTTTGAGTTTCCTGAGCCATACAGCAAATTCCTGTTGGCTATCTATTTTACATATGGTAAAGTAAGTTTCCATGTTACTCTCTCCATACATCTTACCCTCTCCTCCCCTCTCCCCATGTCCATAAGTCTATTCTCTATGTCTGTTTCTCCATTGCTGCCCTGCAAATAAATTCTTCAGTACCATTTTTATAGATTCCATATAAATGTGTTAATATATGATATTTACCTTTTGCTTTCTGACTTACTTCACTCTATATAATAGGCTCTAGGTTCATCCACCTCATTAGAACTGACTCAAATGCATTCCTTTGTTATGGCTGAGTAATATTCCACTGTGTATATGTACCACAACTTCTTTATCCATTCATCTGTCGATGGACATCTAGGTTGCTTCCATGTTCTAGCTATTGTAAATAGTGCTGCAATGAACGGGACACATGTGTCTTTTTCCATTTTGGTTTCCTCAGGGCATATGCCTAGGAGTGGGTTTGCTGGGTCATATGGTGCTTTTATTCCTAGCTTTTAAAGGAATCTCCATACCGTCTAAGTTTTATACTGTCTGAGTTTCATATGATCTAACTTTTATACCATCTAAGTTTTATATCATCTAAATTTCATGCTAAGTTTTATAACCATTACTTCACTGACAGGATGGCTGCAACTCTTTGATATTTCCAACTATGTTAAATCTTTGATTTAGTCCTCTGAAATCAGTACTATTCTTTTACATAAATTTTTATTCTATATTGGAGTATAGTTGATTAACAATATTTTGCTAGTTTTGGGTATACAGTGAAGTTATTTAGTTATTCATATACATGTATCTCTTCTCCCACAAATTCTTTTCCCATTTAGGTTATTAGAGAATATCAAGCATAGTTCCCTATGCTATATAGTAGGTCCTTGTCGGTTATCTGTTTTAAATATTGTAGGGTGTATATGTCATTCTCCAACTCCCAATTTACTCTCCCTACCTCCCACTTTTCTCCTTTGGTAACCATAAGCTTGTTTTCTTTTCATTTTTTTTAGGTGACCTTGGGTTCAGTGATTTATTTAAACTTTTTATTTTATATTGGAACATAGTTGATTAACAATATCATGTTCGTTTCAGGCATACAACAAAGTGATTCAGTTGTGCATACACATCTATCTATTCTTTTTCAAATTCTTTTCCCATTTGGGTTGTTACATAATATTGAGCAGAGTTCCCTGTGATATACATAAGTCCTTGTTGGTTATCTATTTTATTTATTATTATTTTTTAAAAAATATTTGTGTATTTATTTATTTCGCTGTGTTGGGTCTTACTTGAAGCACACATTGTGATGTGTAGGCTGCAAAGTGTGTGGGCTCTGTAGTATTATATTTGAATACAGCAGTGTGGACATGTCAATCCTACACTCCCTAACTATCCCTCCCCACTCCCCATCTCTCCCTTCCCACTCCTCTTCCTCTCTGGTAACCATAAGTTTGTTCTCTAAGCCTGTGAGTCTGTTTTATAAGTAAGTTCATCTGTGTCAATTATTTTAGATTCAATATATAAATGATACCATATGATATTTGTCTTCTTCTATTTCACTTCACTTAGTGTGATAATCTCCAAGTCCTTCCATGTGGCTGAAAATGGCATTATTTCATTCTTTTTAATGGCTGAGTGGAAAACACTCTGGTGCTGGGAGGGATTGGGTGCAGGAGGAGAAGGGGACGACAGAGGATGAGATGGCTGGATGGCATCACCGACTCGATGGACATGAGTTTGAGTGAACTCTGGGAGTTGGTGATGGACAGGGAGGCCTGATGTGCTGTGATTCATGGGGTCGAAAAGAGTCGGACAGGACTGAGCGACTGAACTGAACTGAACGTTCCATTGTATAGATGTACCACATCTTTATCCATTCATCTGTCAATGAACGTCTAAGTTAGACTTCCTCCATTCTCTTTTATTTCTCCTTGAAAATCAACCAATTCTTTTTTGAGCTCTTATATTTCTTGCAAACCCTTATTAAGTGTAATGAGTAATAAGCAACGTACTTTAATACCTGTTTTCTAACCACTTCCCCCACAGATAAAAGCTTAGAAGGCACTGGTCCTGTCTACCAAAATAGACATTTTACCAAATGTCTTGGAACTGTATATTATGGGTGTCTACCTTTTGAGCCTATATTAAAAATTTTCTCCACTGTGTTCTACTAAACCACTAACAGAGTCAATGCCACATGTTTTAGGGGTGTGTTATGGCATTATGCTACTTGAAGGTATACATTTCTTTATTAAGGAGGTCTAATTTCTGTTACAAATAAATCTCAAAGTGTATAGTGGCCTAAACACAGAAGTTTTTCTTACATATGTGAGTACTCTAAGATTTTTCTAGTGTAGCAGGAAGTGGGCTATGTTTGTGATAGTTTTTCAGAGATCCAGGCTGATGGAGACTAGACCATCTTCAACTCATAACTTCCAGAGTCCCTAGGTATCGTCAGCTACTAGCAAAAGAGGTAAGAGAGACACAGGAGGATGGCATGAGAGGTTTCAGTGGGCCAGGCTGGCACTTGGCATCTATTACTTAGTGTACACCCAGCTTCAGGAGAGGCTAGGAAATTTATTCCTGCAGTGTGCCTCTCTTCAGGCAGATGAAGAGAACATAGATTTTAGTGAGCAGTTAGCATAAATTACTTGGATTTTTAAAAAAGTCCTGTATTTTTCTTGTAATTAAATAAGAACCCTATAATATGGTTCTTTTTGCCTTGTCTTTGAGCAGTTTTGTTACTTGGAGTTTATCTTGGGAAAATGAATGGACAAGTGAATAGTGACGTATGTACAAGGTTATACTGCAGAATTGTTTATGTGAGGGGGGAAATTTGAAATAGCCTAAGTGGCAACCCACTCCAGTACTCTTGCGTGGAGAATCCCATGGACGGAGAAGCCTGGTGGGCCACAGTCCATGGGGTCACAAAGAGTTGGACAGGACCGAGTGACTTAACGTTCACTTTAATAGATAAGTGCTTGGAGATTGGCTACTACATGGCCTCTAGGACAATAATCAAAGATCTGTATTCATTGTCCGTCTAGTCAAGGCTATGGTTTTTCCTGTGGTCATGTATGGATGTGAGAGTTGGACTGTGAAGAAGGCTGAGCGCCAAAGAATTGATGCTTTTGAACTGTGGTGTTGGAGAAGACTCTTGAGAGTCCCTTGGACTGCAAGGAGATCCAACCAGTCCATTCTGAAGGAGATCAGCCCTGGGTGTTCTTTGGAAGGACTGATGCTAAAGCTGAAACTCCAGTACTTTGGCCACCTCATGTGAAGGGTTGACTCATAGGAAAAGACTCTGATGCTGGGAGGGATTGGGGGCAGGAGGAGAAGGGGACGCCAGAGGATGAGATGGCTGGATGGCATCACTGACTCGATGGACTTGAGTCTGAGTGAACTCCGGGAATTGGTGATGGACAGGGAGGCCTGGTGTGCTGCGATTCATGGGGTCACAAAGAGTCGGACACGACTGAGCGACTGAACTGAACTGAACTGAAGTAAGGATGCTAAATGATAATATGTACTGTCTTTGTCTTGCATATTTTTGTGTCTTTATGTGTTGAAGTTTGGAAGATTATCAAGATGGCAATAATGGTGATCCATGGGTGGTTAGATTACGAATTTCAGTTTTTCCTCTTTTTCTTAACAGTATTATGTATATGATATAGTGAATAAATCATTTTGATAATTGTGAGATCAATACTGCTGAGATTGTGTCAGAACAGCCTGTTTGTAGGGCTCTACCTCTCACATCCTGATGTGGAGTTACTCTCCTTGTGTTGTCATAGCTGTTAGAAAAATAGTTGTTTAGTGAGGAATCCCATAGATTCTGTGTGCTTTCTTTATTCAAGTGATATCCAACTCCTACTTTTGCCCCATTGGATAACTACCCCAAAGTAGTCCTATAAAAACACTTCCACACAATTTTCTTATTTACTCTCTACAATAATCCTAAGAAATCAGAATGGTTATTTTATAATCAGGAGTCAGATTTTTCTAATCTAACCTAATGTTTCTAATCATCTTGAGAAAGATGAAGTGGCTTTGCTAACGTCATGTCTGGTGAGAGCTGGAGCCAGACTTGAAGCTGGATCTTCTTGTAGAGCTGGCCTCTCCCACCCTAGTCACTGTCAACCAGGGCTGCACTTTCACATCCCCTAAGGGAATTCACCAGCTCCTTGCTCTCCCCTCAGATTGAGTAAAGAAATCATTCCTATGTTTCTAAACACTGTGAGTCACTATAATATGCAATGGGTTTTGGAACATCTGTCTAATGCCAGGGTGCCACAGGGACCAGACTCACAGAAGCCTGTGCTGTAGGGGGCTGGGAAGGTGTTGTTCTGCTTCATTTCCAGCTGTGGGTGATAGAGAAATCTGGAGAGGCAAATTAGATGTGAGTAGCCCACTCCAGTACTCTTGCCTGGAAAATCCCATGGACGGAGGAGCCTGGAAGGCTGCAGTCCATTAGGTCACTGAGGGTCAGGCACGACTGAGTGACTTCACTTTCACTTGTCACTTTCATGCATTGGAGAAGTAAAAGGCAACCCACTCCAGTGTTCTTGCCTGGAGAATCCCAGGGATGGGGGAGCCTGGTGGGCTGCCGTCTCTGGGGTCCTACAGAGTTGGACACGACTGAAGTGACTTAGCAGCAGCTTAGCAGCAGCCTTGCAGAACAGAGAAGACAATGGCCCCCCACTCCAGTACTCTTGCCTGGTAAATCCCATGGACGGAGGAGTCTGGTGGGCTGCAGTCCATGGGGTCACTAAGAGTTGGACACGACTGAGCGACTTCACTTTCACTTTTCATTTTCACTTTTCACTTTCATGCATTGGAGAAGGAAATGGCAACCCACTCCAGTGTTCTTGCCTGGAGAATCCCAGGGACGGGGGAGCCTGGTGGGCTGCCGTCTCTGGGGTCGCACAGAGTCGGACACGACTGAAGTGACTTAGCAGCAGCAGCAGCAGCAGCAGCCTTGCAGAGAAAGGGGGAGAATGTAAACTTGTGGGTCTTATAGCAAAGCAAAAGAATAGAAAGAGGAAACAAATAAAAAAAACAACCAAGGTGCTCATTTGAGCCTTAGATGTAGTACCAGGGACTGAAGATCTCTTCCTGAAGATTCTAGACCAGCCCAGGCACATATGCAGGAAAGAGAGATTCATCTTTCCCTGTAGTGCCCTTCCCATGCCAGGGCTTCCGCCCCTTCCTCTACCACCTCCCATATGTGCAATATCTGGTTATTGGACATCAGTTTATTTCCTTGGCTTATTGGTCTTCCCTAGTCATCTTTTTCTTTACTTCTAAGTGAACATGTTCTCAAGTAATTCACAAGGTGGGGGGAAACTATACAAACCAATTTACATTAAGATACCATTGACTGATGGTAGCTTGTTACTTTTTCCTTCTCATAAGTATTTGTAGATTAATAACACTTACCCCAAAGAAATGAGTCACTGAGATTGAACATGAGGAAAAGTATAAACCTTCAGGAGAGATCTAGGACTGGACTAGGAGATCATTATGTAGTTCATTATACTTGGCATATTGCTGTAGGTGTTTGGCTCCTCCTGGGGAGAGAACTGAGTTATTCAACCGTTTATTCACTAAATAAATATTGAACGTCACCTATATGCCCACATGGTCTAGGTATAGGAGATGCAGACGTGAGCAAAATAGGAGGATAATTTCTTTACTATTTTGTGGTGTTTTTTGCCATACATCGACATGAATCACCTACGGTTGCCCCATCCTGAACCCCCTCCCACCTCCCTCCCCACCCCATCCCTCTGGGTTGTCCCAGATCACCGGCTTTGAATGCCCAGCTTCATGCATCAAACTTGTAATGGTCATCTATTTTACATATGGTAATATACTGCTGCTGCTGCTGCTAAGTCGCTTCAGTCGTGTCCGACTCTGTGCGACCCCATAGACGGCAGCCCACCAGGCTCCCCTGTCCCTGGGATTCTCCAGGCAAGAACACTGGAGTGGGTTGCCATTTCCTTCTCCAATGCATGAAAGTGAAAAGTGAAAGTGAAGTCGCTCAGTTGTGTCTGACTCTTAGCGACCCCATGGACTGCAGCCTACCAGGTTCCTCTGTCCATGGGATTTTCCAGGCAAGAGTACTGGAGTGGGTTGCCATTGCCTTCTCCAATGGTAATATACAGACATGAGCCAAATAGATAAAAATCTCTGCCCTTGTAAAGCTTACATTCTGGTGGGAAGGATAGGTAAAGTGAAAGTGAAAGCCACTCAGTTGTGTCTGACTCTTTGTGACCCCATGGCCTATATATAGTCCATGGAATTCTCCAGGCCAGAATACCAGAGTGGGTAGCGTTTCCCTTCTCCAGGAGATCTTCCCAACCCAGGGATCGAAGCTAGGCCTCCTGCATTGCAGGCAGATTCTTTACCAGCTGTGCCACCAGGGAAGCCCAAGGACAGGTAATGAACATAACAAATAAGAAAATACATAATGTGTTAGATGGAGAAGAATGAAACAATGGAGGGAAATAGGACCAAAGGAAGAAGAAGGTAAAGCCTTCAGTAAGTAGAGACCAGGAGGTTAAAGAAGGCACCATGTCAATATCCGGCAGAACAATTTTCAAGGAAGAAGAAATAGTAAGTGTGAAGGTTATGAGGTCATGGTGTTCTGTTGTGATCCAGAAACAGTGGATGCCAGTGTGGCTGGAACAGAGAGAGAGAGAGGGAAGGACTTCCCTGGTGGTTCAGTGGTTAAGAATCCGCCTTCCAGTGCAGGGGACGTGGGTTCAGTCCTTGGTCCAAGAAGATTCCACATGCCTGCAGAGCACCTGTATGTCACTACGACTTAAGCCTGTGCACCTAGAGCCCAAGCTCTGCAGTAAGAGAAGCCGCCAAAATGAGAAGCCTGCTCACCGCAATGAAGAATGGCCCCGTCTGACTGCAACTAGAGAAAGGCTTAGCAGTAATGAAAACCCAACACAGCCAAAAACTAATTAAGTAGTATTTTTAAAAAGAGAGGGAAAATAGCAAAGGACGAGGTCAGAGATAACAGGAGGGACAGTATTATGTGGGGTCTCATACAAACTATGATTTTTACCTAGGGAGGCACAGGAGTCATTGGAGGGTATGGAGATGATTCTGGCTCCTAGATACTGAATGTAGAGGCACAGGGCAGATTTGGAGTGACCTGTCAGAGGGCTGTAGCAGTGATCCTGGCAAGAGATGATGATGGCTTGGGCCAGGGTAATGTGGAGGGGGTGATGAGAAGTGGTGAATCCCGAATATTTTGAAAGAAGAGCCAGTAATTACTCACTAATGAAGTAGACGTGTGGTTTGAGAGAAGGAGAGGCAGGAAGAGTGGTCACTTCTGGAAGGATACAACCGACATAAGTGACACAAAGAGTAAGGTGACTGGCGCAGGATTCAGGGAGAGGGTGAGGAACGCATGTGATGTGACACTTGAGGTTGAGCCTGTTCCAGTGGAGAGTCTGTTAGAGTTTTAGGGGGAAATGAAGAGAGAGCAGTTGCATATTGGATATGTGAGCTTGGATTTCAGAGGGAAGTTTGGGCTGGAGATCAAATTGTAGAAAATGAGAAATCGAGATAGATGCAAAGTAGCAGATTGTATGAGTTCAGGCTCTGAAGCCAGATTGCCTGGGTGGTAATATAATCTAACTTCAAGGGGCTCAGTGTCCTCATCTGTAAAATGGAGGTAATAATTATTAGTGTCTAGGGACTGCGCTTGGAGAAGGCAATGGCAACCCACTCCAGTGTTCTTGCCTGGAGAATCCTAGGGACAGAGGAGCCTGGTGGGCTGCTGTCCATAGGGTTGCACAGAGTTGGGCACGACTGAAGCGACTGAGAATGCATGCATGCATACATTGGAGCAGGAAATGGCAACCCACTCCAGTATTCTTGCCTGGAGAATCCCAGGGACAGACGAGCCTGGTGGGCTGCCGTCTATGGGGTTGCACAGAGTCGGACACAACTGAAGCAACTTAGCGGCAGCAGCAGCAGCAGCAGCAGGGACTTCCCTGGTGGTCCAGTGGTTAAAATTCCACGCTCCCAATGCAGCAGTTTGGGGTTCAGTCCCTGGTCAGGGAACTAGACCCCATTGCCTCAACTAAGAGTTCACCCGCTGCAACTAAAGATCCTGCATACTGCAGTGAAGAGTGATGATTCCAACATCCTGAGTGCCACAACTGAGACCCAGTGCAGCCAAATCTATTTAAAAAATAAATGAAATAATTATAGCATCTATTTTACAAAGTTGGTGTGAAAATTAAGTTAATAAATGTATATAGATTATGCAAAGGCCTGGCTCACTGTGGACAGTGACTGCAGCCATGAAATTAAAAGATGCTTGCTTCTTGAAAGGAAAGCTATGACAAATCTAGACAGCATATAAAAAGCCAAGACATCACTTTGCTGACAAAGGTCCATATAGTCAAAGCTATGATTTTTCCAGTAGTCATGTATGGATATGAGAGTTGAATCATCAAGAATGCTGAGTACCAAAGAATTGATGATTTTGAATTGTAGAGCTGGAGAAGACTCTTGAGAGTTCCTTGGACTGCAAGATGATCAAATGAGTCAATCCTAAAGGATATCAACCCTGAATATTCATTGGAAGGACTAATGCTGAAGCTCCAATACTTTGGCCACTTGTTGCAAAGAGCTGAATCATTGGAAAAGATTCTGGTGCTGGGAAAGATTGAAGTCAAAAGGAGAAGGGGTCAGCAGATGATGTAATTGTTAGATAGCATCACCGGCTCAGTGGACATGAATCTGAGCAATCTCCTGGAGACAGTGAAGGACAGGGGAGCCTGGTATACTGTAGTCCACGGGGTTGCAAAGAGTCAGACGTTAATTAGCCATTGAACGACAACAACAGCAACGACAACAAAAGGTTGGCTGCTAGGGAGTGCTAAAAAGGTTAGCTGTTATGATTGTTAACTATTAGTTTACTGTGAGTTGCCTTTTATTGGTGTAGTTGTTAAAGCCTTTCCTGTATTATCACACACAGTCCTCGGAAGAAACATGAGAGTTAATATTATTTTCTTTATGAGATATAGGCTACTAAGGCACCAAAAGGATAAATCACTTAACCCAAGGAGACCCAGGCCTATCTGACCCCAAGGTAGGACAATCAATCTTTTTTATAAATAGTAAAATTTAGTCTGGTATGCAGGTCAAGACATTAGGAGATTAGAGTTCTTAGCTCACATAAATAGCCAAACTAGAAGCCCAATGAGTTTAAGCTCAAAATAATCCTGTGAACAAAGCAAGAGGATAATTTGAAATGTCAATGTGACATTCTGTTCCACAGTAAATTAATAAGATGTGACTGGAGGCCTTTCTCATTATGGCTGTAACAATCAGAAGCCATACTTTCTCTCCCCTCTAATCTCAGGCTATGACAATAGGCAATCAGGAGGAACATCCTTCAAATACCAGCGGAGTCCTTTTCATACAAAAAGGTGACATATTGGCGGTATCCAGTTTTATTCATTTCCGTTGGAAAAAGTGTTGCTTTAAATACTACTATGTGATGAAGAAGTAAGCAATGAAAAAACTCTTAGGTTTCTGTAATTAATTTGGTATTGATAGAAAACACTTGCATTATCCCCTACTCTCTTTGTTGCTAAGGTGATGGTTGGCCAGGTGTTTTGAGTGACTTTAAGGCCTGGGCCAAAAGCTGTGAGCTCACAGGTAGTATTTAAGCCAACAGGCAAAATGTACTGGGTCACCCTGGTGTTTTCTCCTCATATTTCAGAATCGTTTCACTTTGGCCGTTTCCTTGGTTTACAGATTCTTGGTTCTAAGTCTTTATGATGGCTTTGGACACCTTCTCCATTTGATGTCAGTGCTGTGTCCTGGATTCCAATAACTCTGTTCTATAGATTATGAACAGCTCCCTACTTACCACTTTCTGATACAGTAAGCCCCCTACATATGAACCTTCAAATGGCGAACTTTCAAAGACGTGAACGTGCGTTTTATGTACATTGGCACACATGCACATCCTCTACGTGTGGTTATGCTTTTGTGTTCTCTATTGTACAAAACTGTATAGAGTACACTAGTACAGTATCTTTATTTTAAGCCCAAGATGTGTGAAGCAAGCTAAAGGCAGCAGTATACAGCCAATTGTGTTAGCTGTGTACCTAAGCTAACTTTGTTGGACTTCCCACCAAAGTGGACTTAAGAATGTGCTCACAGGTAGAGGATTTATTGTACTTATCTGTTAACTTGTACTTTACTTTTTAAAATTCCATTCCCCCACTTGGCTAAGGAGGGGAGATAATCCTCATGGGTGAGGCTGGTTAGACCTTGTTGGATAACTCATGTTATGGCTAAAGAGAGGTCTCACAGCTGAGACTACAGATTTCCAAAACTTGGGAAGTGTCTCTATGATTTTGACAGTATGAATCCTTCCATTCTCAGGATAAAGCTGCAATCTTTTTTTCTTGGGAGGTGAGATGGAGAGAGAGAGGGCAACTTTAATCCAGGTATTTATGTTGAGTCAGAGCGTCACAACATATAAACATAGGAGAGACCAGATATCACTGAAATGTAGTATGGAAAATATTCTGTTCAGGTCAGAAATCTACATGTCATCTCCCTCTATTTCTGCTTTTGCCTTATCACCCACATCCAAACCACCAGTCATCTCTGCTGGCTGTGCTTCTAAAATACATCCGTCATCTTCCTACTTTTCTCCGTCTCTTCTGCTGCCACCCTGGTCCAAGTCTCCATAATCTTCCTGTGGAAACTGTCATGCATAGCTTTCTTGTTGGGGATCAAAAGACAGTCCTATATGAAAGGGATGGAGTGGAAATCTGCCATTTGGCCCAGAACTTCGGCCATGGAAAATTTTGCACTATATCCAAACTATAAAAGGTTGTCCCTTATATTTCAGAAATTCTTATTTCTTCTTTCTCATCACTGCACTCCTGAGACTTACCATGGAAACGCACATCTTTGTCTAGACCTGTGCTGTCCAATATTGTAGATGATGGCAACATGGGGATATTTAAATTTTAATTAATAATAAAATCAATTGAAAATTCAGTTTTATTTGTCTCATTAGCAACATTTAAAGTATTTGCTAGCTATGGGTGGCTAGCATATTTGACTTAAATTGGTCACTCTATTTGGCCTAAATTGGAGTTATAGAGTTATAGTTATAGAGTTCATCATTGTAGAAAATTTCTCTTGGATATTGCTAGCTTAGAATGATTTCCATGGTTTTTATTCACTTGGATTTGCATCCAGCACTTTTCCAAACTATGATTTGAGGAGAGTCAGAAAATTAAAAACATTTTTGGAAATTGCTTTGGAGATTATCTAGTGCAATCTCTTAGTATAATTGATGAGTAAACAGGTTCAGAGAGCTTAGGTGACTGGCCAAGGCGACCTGGCTAGCACTTGGACAAAGTTAGCCAGAATGTGCTTTCAGACCAGGTAAGTAACCATGACTAATTGCATGCAGTAAAATTGTACATCTGCAAAATGGGGACAATCACAATAGCCCCTCCTGAGTAACACTGAGGTAGCTTTCCGCCATATGTAGACACCAGCTGCTGACTCATTAAATGGTAGCTGACTTTGCCAGGACACTGTAGACTATTCAGTATAATTCACTGTGAGTGTGATGGGAAAATTGACTCAAAAAACACTAAATCAAAAAGCTGTCAGCATGGCTGGGCTCAAAGATGAGTCATACATTACACTGTGTTATCAAGCTCGCAGTAGGTCCCCCTAATGAGACAGTTCCCATTTCTGATGGCATTGTAAAATGGCTAGCAATCTGGGGGCTTTGAAGGGCCCTTAAGTGATGCTGTCTTCAGCACTTCAGATCTATTTGGCATCTTCAAAGGATATTCCTGTCCATCCATCTGGCCTGATGTGACTAATTCCCTGAGCCTCTTCAAAAGAAAGGGCATCTAGTTCAGTACTGCTTCCCCCTGTGGAGTGTCTTCTCAGTTCGAGGGTGGAGTCAATGCTTTGATACGTGTGTGCAGTGCATGAAAGACAATGTACAGGACCTTTATTTGGTCACTACTTGGACGTTACTTCTTTCGGTGGATGAGAGAAGAGGAGGGCTGGAACAGATGTCTACAGGCAGGAGGAGAATAAAGAGTGGGTTCTGTATGGGATCTCCAGGCTTGCTTATCACGCATTAGATAACTGTAAATGGGCGCTGGGGAGACTGGTGAATACAATGGAAAGAATCTAGAAAATGACAGAGTGTCACGGCACGGCCTAGGCCTGAGAGTCAGGAGCCTCTATTTAAATCCACAAACTGTGCATGTGTAGTGAAGGGCAAGTCATTCTTCCTCTCAGTCTTGACTTCTTATCACCAAAGGGAATACTGTTTCTGTGCTTCCTTTTTGTAGGTTATTGGGGAGAGTTATATGAGAAATGGCTATGAAAACAGTCTGTTAACTGCAATCCCTATGTGGCAACAAGTGGCATTTATTCTTATTATTGCTATTGGTATTTGAATATACATTTATTATTTATATCTTAAGGGCTTAGAACCACACTTGTAACCATGTTCTTGAGGTTGTGGCATATTCTTTTTGTCTGAAGTGAAAAAAAAAAAAAAGGTTTCATTACATTGAGGACCTTGCTATCTAGGCTCTCTGTATCTTTTCTCTCCCTTTGGTCCTGCTGCTGCTGCTAAATTGCTTCAGTCGTGTCCAACTCTGTGCCATCCCACAGACGGCAGCCCACCAGGCTCCCCCGTCCCTGGGATTCTCCAGGCAAGAACACTGGAGTGGGTTGCCATTTCCTCCTCCAATGCATGAAAGTGAAAAGTGAAAGTGAAGTCGCTCAGTTGTGTCCAACTCTTAGCGACCCCATGGATTGCAGACTACCAGGCTCCTCCGTCCGTGGGATTTTCCAGGCAAGAGTACTGGAGTGGGGTGCCATCGCCTTCTCCACCCTTTGGTCCTAAATGTGGCTTAATTTTTGCAGCTTCACTAGAGAAACCATGGGTTAATACCTCCAAGAAGTAATGCATTATTCAAGACACTCAAACAAGATTGGTTAGGAAATCAAGGAACTCTTTAGAACGTTAAATGAGAGCTCAAGACTTACTTCTTCACTGGGAGATGACCGAAGTGGAGGTTCACTTTTAATGACTTATTAGGTGACTTTTATTTATTTATTTTTTTTGGTTTGCTTTCCTTTTTTAAGTTAAAATATAGTTGATTTACAATATTGTATTAGTTTTAGATGTACAGCATGGAGATTCATTATTTTTGCAGATTATAATCCATTGTTGGATATTATAAAATAATGAGCATAGTTCCCTGTACTATACAGTATATCCCTGTTGCTTATCCATTTTATGTGTAGTAGTTTGTGTTAATATCAGAGCCCTAATTTGTCCCTCCCCTTTTCCCTCTCTCCTTTGGTAACCACAAGTTTCTTTTCTATATCTGTGAGTCTGTTGCTATTTTGCATATGCATTCCTTTGTGATATTTTTATATTCCACAGATAAGTGGTATCATATAATATTTGTCTTTGATTTATTCCACTAAATGTCACATTCTCGAGATCCATCCACATTGCTACAGATGGCAGAATTTCTTTTTTACGGCTGGGTAAAATTACATTATATGTATAAATACACACACACCACATCTTCTAAATCCAATCATCTGTTGATGGGCACTTCGGATGCTTCCGCCTGCTGGCTGTTGTGAACAGTGCTGCTGTGAACACTGGGGTGCATATATACCTTTGAATTAGTGATTTCAGGGTTTTTTTCAGATATATGCCCAGAAGTAGAATTGCTAGATTATATGGTAGTTCTATTTTTAGTTTTTAAGGAAGCTCCATACTATTTTTCATAGTGGCTTGTACCAATTTACATTCCAGGTAATTTTTTTTAAACTTCTCTCTTTATTTTAAATTTTAATTTTTTTTTAATACCAAAGGCATCCAGGTGACTTTTTGATAAATTCAGTAGGCAAACTCAGTGGGTTACTGTGTAGCTATAAGAAGCACATAATTGTTCTAATTTTTGAAGGTTCTGTTTTGCCTCTTGCTCTGAGATTTCGCAGGGTATCACACAATGTAATGGTCCTCAGGACCATTTTTTATAATTGCCCTAGTTGTGTCTTGTACAAGATCCCTGGTTGAGGTGGCTCATGGGAGCTGAAATCTAAGCTTTCCTTTCATTGGACTGTGTCTACCTAAAGGGGGCTGAGTTTCCAATTTTGCATGAAGGCATCTTATAGTACAGTGAAGGCCCTGGGAGATTATATCTTCCATGAAGGAGACACTGTCATCCTGTTTTATTCCAGTGAGAAATGGGTAAATCATGAAGGCAAACTTACAAAAAGATGTAAAAGACTTTTGGTTACATATGGAGATTTGAAAACACATATTTATATCTCCTTTCTCCTTGAAAGTGAAAGTATTAGTCTCTCTGTTTTTGTCGAACTCTGCAATGCCATGGACTGTGGCCCACCAGACCCCTCTGTCCATGGGATTTCCCAGGCAAGAATACTGGAGTGGGTAGCCATTCACTTCTCCAGGGGATTTTCTTGACCCAGGGGATCAAACCCAGGTCTCCTGCATTGCAGGAAGATTCTTTACCATCTGAGCCACCAGTGAAAGCCCACTTAAAATATGTGTATGGTTTATTCATGTATTATGTGCCTACTCTGCACCACACAATGCAGTTGCTTACAAGAACCCTGTGCGACGATTATTATTGTCCCCTTCTGGATAGGAGACTCGAGGCTCAGAGAGATGAAGTAATGGCTTTGGTTATACAACAGGATTCTGACCCAGATTTTTGGCTCTAGAACCTCCACTCTCTCTATTATTTGCTTTCTTTGTAGAATTTACAAACTGCATTTAAATCCACTTCCTGTGCCTGTGGCAGATTCATTTTGGTGTGTGGCAGAACCAATACAATATTGTAAAGTTAAAAAATAAAATTAAAAAAAAAAAGAAAATCATCCAAAAATTAAAAAAAAAAAAAAATCCACTTCCTCATTCGACACTACCCACATCTGGTTAGATGGAATGGCAGGTATCAACACCCCTTGTACTTACTGGGGGCTTCCCCACTGGATCTTCTGATGCAGTGACTTGCCCAGGATCAAACAACTTACGTGGATACCCATGTATACACTTACTTCGATAAAACTGAAACTGTCAAAACACCAGCATAGATAGGACATATTGCTGAGAGCTGTCAGTATTCTGCCAAGAAGGCATGATTTTGCCTACATCAGAGATGCTTGGCCAGCAGCACCCTTTGCATGATTACATACCTGTCCTGAATAGATGCCTTGATGTCCTCTTGGGAGCTCTTGGACTGCTGTGTCACAGAATGGCCTTTCATATGACTCCCTATAAAAACAGATGAGTGTTCAAATGGCAAGAAGCAACCGATAGGAGTAAGGACACTGGTGATTAAAATGAAGCTTAGTCCCCTGGAAATGCTGGTTTCAGGAATTTTGGGGTACAGAACATCAAAATTACAGTGCAGCTCTTGGAGAACTTACTTCTCTCCAGCTGTGTAAATGATCATATTGGAAATGTCAACAAAAAATGAAACTCTTTTTTAGAGGGGGGCCTATTAAAAGACAACATTCATAGTAAAGTTAGAAATGCATTAGCTCTTTTGGACGAGGTGATAGCATCACTTTTCGGCACCAGAGTAGTCTCATATGCACGTGGGCGTAGAGCACTTGATGGGTTTATGATCTTCCCCTGCAAAATGGTTATTGCCTCTTGATGCCTTGCCACATATCACACAGTGCGTAAGTCAATTTACAAATCCTATGATATCAAATGTCTGTTCTGATCAGCCCTTCAGTCTTTTAATATTTATATAATGGTTCCCTTTGACAGAGCTTGGTAAAATTTCTTCTGGTTGCTGGAGGCTAGAGGGGTATTAGCGTGGGGGGTGCGGATCAGAAAAACCTGTGAAGATTGACTGACAGATTTAGTGGTTACTGAGTAAAACAATTGGGTTACACCTAACAGGTGCACTGGAATGAAACCTAACGCTGTCACTGCTTTGGTCCTGACAGCTTCGGAGGAAGAGCCTGAGTGATAAGCCGAAAGTGTTTCTGTGGGGATATTTGGATTTTAGGGACCTATGGACTGTCAACTTGTGCTCATCAAGGGTGAAAAAGAAATTTTGAAAAGATGTTAGCTCGTGTCAACTCTCATGTAACCAGACTGCCGTGTACTTCACATCACGGTGCACAAAATCATGCAAGGTTTGTGTGGGAAGTCAGATCTGAGGAAGTTCTCAGGGACATTTGATTGAGAGTTTTTGGAAGCCAAAGATGTGGAATTCTGCTTCAGGCATAGGTATTCTGTTCCAGTTTTCATTCATTTATTCATCCTTTCCTGTAAAAATTTACTGCTAAACTTGTAATTAGAGGGAACATCATCTTTAGTCTGTTAGGACAAATAGATGTCATTTGAAAAGGATGCATAATTATGCAATATTCAGGATTCCATCTGCTCAGAGTGGCAAGAAATGTAGTCTTTTCCTCAGAGGATGCTCTTCTCATGGTGGGTCCAAGAAGCCTGGGGTGCCAGCTGATTCCAGATGGTGAGTCCAAGTTGTCTCTCTCTCCAAAGGCTTATTGTTTTTTACTGATCTCTGGTGCTTCATAAAACCACCAGGTCCTGCAAGGTCCGGCCCACAGAGATTGAGGAGAAGCTGGCTTGTGGCATAGCACAGCGGGATTAGAAGAAAAACCCACACCCCGAGTCATGTTTAGATGTGGGTACCTCATGCCAACACTGACTCAGCGGAATAGCACTTTCTTAGCCAGGTTTTTCAATTAGCCCAACGCATTGCCTGAGGATTATAAAGACATCATGTTATCAGAATGCATGGTTTGGGATTAGCTTTTTGGCAAATCCAGAAACAATATCCTCCCTCTCATGGTGATTTTGATCTAGGGGGCTTGGTAGAGCTTTCCTGTCCATAGGCTTTGGTCAGGGACACCCTCTATCTTCCCCTCAAATATTTAGATGTTTCAATAACTTTGAACCTGGAAGAAAGTTTGAAAGGTCTTGACATTTTATTTCCCAGAAGGTCTTTTTGGTCTTATGCAAATTTGTACTCCCTCCACTTCAAGCTTTGTATTTCAGTTTGTAAGGGGTGAGGATAAAAGCTCTGTCAACAGAGCCGGATTCTGCTCTTCCTTCAAAATTAAGAGGAACCCTGCCCAGTGCAGGAGACGGGGTTCGATCCCTGGAGCGAGAAGATCCCCTGGAAGAGGGCATGGCAACCCACTCCAGTATTCTTGCCTGGGAAATCATATGACCAGAGGAGCCTGCTGGGCTGTAGTGCATGGAGTCACAAAAGAGCTGGACTCAGCTTAGCAGCTAAACACAAGTGCCTCACTAGGCACTCACTTGTATCTGTTGTGCATTGGACATCTGTTAGGGCCTAGGGCCTGACAAACTAAATTCAATTTTGTTGGAACACAGCCCTGCCCATTCATTTACTATTATTTATGGCTCCTATCCCCTGGTTTTTTCCCCTGCATTTCATCCTTGCTAGAGCAAGCTTAGACATTGGTAGGAGACATAAGAGACATGGATTCAATCCTTGGATTGGGAAGGAAGAGGACATGGCTACGCACTCCAGTATTCTTGCATAAAGAATCCCATGGACAGAGGAGCCCGGTGGGCTGCAGTTCATGGGGTCTCAAAGAATTGGACAAGACTGAAGCTAATTAGCACACACAGACACACAGACACACACACACAGGGGAAATAGAGTTCTTGCAGGGGTGCTTACCACTTTATAAGCTAGTACTCCCTCCCTCCGTGCTGGGTCCCAGGCGAAGCTGTGGGTCTCTGCAGCAGAGGGTGTCTTACTCTGGAGTCTCCTTTCTATTTCTTCTGATAAGAACTGAAATATCTATGGGATTTGGAGTGTTAGAGACTTGGAGAGATTGCAAGAGTGGGAGGATGGGGTGGTGACAGAAATAGTGGACAATGTAACGATGGACAGACACTGCTGATTCCCTGCACATCGGTCACTTCTGAGATAAGAGAGAGGCTGTGGGGAGGGAGGGAGCCATGAGGCATAAACTGCATTTTCATTCAATGAGCTCAGTTTTTGAAAATCTGTGGAATGCCCATCTAGCATGGGTACTGACTATATTCCTTTTAATAAAAAGGAAAGCTAATGTTTAACAGGGTTTCTGTGCCAGGCATCATGTATAATGACATTTAAGTTCTGTAGGAAGCATCATAATCCCCATTTCACAGATGTGGAAACAGGTTTTTAAAATTAAGAGTAGCATAATTAGGATTCAAGCACATAAGTTGAAAGGCTTAAATTCAACCTATTAAAATACGTAATACAAGTCATCAAATGTTTTTGGTGACTTAGTTGATCATAGAGCCATTGACTATAGAAAGCATTTAGACCTTATTATGAGACCTAGCAAAGAATTTGAATGGAATTGCTGTTACTTCAAGGAAGCTGAGAGAAGAATCGTCACCATAAATAACACACTGTTGATGATAATAGACATTCCTTGACTACTCATGACCTAATGATCATCCATTCAGCAGAGTTTCTGTCAAATTGTGGCTAAACAGATGGAGGCTACATGATGATAGCTAGTGACAGCCTCATCCAACACAGGGTAGTATCAATATTTATAGTATTAGAAGAAATTATTAATCAGGTAAACAACTTTCATTTCAATTTATGTCACCTGCTAACCAGTTCTATAAATATATATATTTTGGTTTATGTAGACAAAATAGAAGCAGAGGTTTTCATTTTTGATTTATATATATATTTATTTTTCTGCACAGGTTGTTAAATATTTTAAGTATAGTTTGACAATATTTTAGTTACCTAGTGAATAAATCAAATAGTTAGGGAGACTAATGGATGTGAAAAATGCATCATAAACTATGCCATGCTCATAAATTGTAATGGAAAGAATATATTATTCTACACTTGCACATATATTTTTTAAAAGCAAGAATAAAAATGGTTTAGAAACCTGCTCTTGATTTAGCACTGGGGCTGGGAGTCGATACGTCTCCTGTATAAAATAAATGAATCTATTGGGGTAGCTCAATTGTGTGTAGAAATGTACTGCTGTTCAGGCAGTATGGCACTGTGACAATTGTGTGCATTTTGAAGTCATGGGGATCTGAAATTTGTCAATCTTGAGCCTAATCTGTGCAGATTTGGGCACTTTATGTAACTTTACTGAGCCCCAGTTTTCAAGCTTGTAAAAGGTTTGTAAAACTTTTACAACCTGGAGAGTTAGGAAGATGATATTCCTACCATTGTCCTTAATATACTGATAAATATTATTATTAATTTTGAGCATCTCCCATTTCTCCTTTACACACTCTCAAGGATTTGGTCTCTGGTTCTTTATTTAATTTCAATTATCACCCTAAATGCAAGGAACTTCTATTTTAAATTATAGCTCTTATTTTTTAATTATAAAAGCAATACATACTCATATAGAAAACTTAGAAATCACAGAGAAGCAAAGAACAAAAATAAACATTTATTTCTATCATCCCTAGAGAGAATTATTATTAATAACCTCAGTATTTTTATGCATAAATATACCTTTAGAAATTATACCCTACTCTCTGCTTTGCAGCTTGTTTTCTTCCACCAAATATATAGTGAACGTCTTTTCCATGTCATTAAATGTTCTGCAACATTTAAATAGCCATATACTGGGTGAATATAAAAAGCCAGGGACTTTTTGACTTGCAAAACAAATCCTATTTCTTTCAGTTTTGTTTTTTGAGAACGGGGTTGGGAGAAGGTATGACTTGCCTTTAAGGTATGTTTTTAAAGGGATATGTGTTTTCCCCAATGAATGTTCAGTAGTTTGAAAGATATGACTCAATCCATACCTTGTGCATGACAATGACAGAATTTAGCACGGTAACCCTCTCAGGGAATTTATTGTCTGCCAGGACCTAGAACTGGCAGATTTACTGATGCTAGAGAGTTTGCTGTCAACAAGACTTACAGGAAAGGCACAGAGTTGCTTTCTATCTTTCAGTTATTCTCTGCAGGAATGCTGCCTTCCACTCTGCATCAGCCACCTCCGACTCCCCGAAATATGCAAACCAGCAAGAGGCAAATGCTTTTGAGAAAGGTACAATTGCATTCAAATTGAAAATGGAGGGAGTTGGTCAAAGAAGAAAGATAGAAAGGCATTAAAAATTAATCATCCCAGGGCCATAAAGTCAGCTGGAAACCCTTAGCAATAAAAAATAATTAAATGAAGAAGAAGTTAATGTTTTAAGCAGAGATTTAAATTTTCCAGGGGAGAAGCTGATAGTGGGAGCAGATCTGGGGAGCTGGCAAGATTTACAGGGGAAGCCTGAGTGTCTTGTCCCAGAAGAGGCTGCAGAAAGCATAAAACAGTCATCAAATGCATAACATCATTTATATTATTTAGTATCATTGTTCAGAACCTTGGCTGTAAAAGGAAGTGATGTTTTGACTGATCGAGAATAACATTGTTCTATTCAGAACAGATGAAAGTGGCCAAAATTGGAGGAATACTAAAAAAAACACATCACTGCTGAGAGAAGCCCAGAGGAAATATTACAGAAATATTTAGTATGAGAGAGTTGTAGGACTCTAAGTAATAATATTTATCTATCTGTCTTTATAGTTTCAATACCAAAGTGTAAACCTGTGCCTGGGATTACATGTTTATTGGCAGCTTGTCTCTGGGTGGGCTTAATGAATGATCAAGTCTTCGGACCCAAAAGAAGAGTTGAACCTGATTTATAGAAGTTTTTGAGCAAAGCTGACACATATTTTAGGGTTTTCCTGACAAACTTAAAAATTGAGTGTGGCATGATAAAGTTGTGAAGACATTCTTACATAGTGGTTAAGAGAACTGGTCTTGGCAGCAAAGAGATTCTGCTTGAATCTTGGCTCTGCCACTTGCAGTGAAACTTTGGGAAATCACTTCTTTTCTTTGAGCCTTGGTTTCCTCACGTCTAAAATGAGAATGGCAAGAATATATTCACCAACTTCCCTGGCAATTCCGTAGTTATTAATAAGACTTTGCCTTCCAATGCACGGGGTACTAGTTTGATCCTTGGTTGGGGTGCTAAGATCCCATGTGCCTCATGACCCCAAAATCCAAAATGTAAAACAGAAGCAATATTGTAACAAATTCAATAAAAACTGCAAAAATGTCCACATCAAAACTTATCTTAAAAAAATATATTCACTACACAGGGTGATGGTAATGAGAATTAACTGCAATAGTAGATGTTAAAAATTTAGTATAGGTCTGTGTTCATAGTAAACTTCAGTAAATGAAGAGTTGGACATGACTGAGCAACTTTCACACACACATGGTATCTGGGATTCTGGTCTCTTTCTGTAAATCCCCAAAGATCTTAGGGGTCTTATCATGGTATTCTTGATTGCTTGTTGCCCACTATAGATGTTTTGTCATTTGAGTATGACATTAATACTGTGACTTCTTTTAGATTCTGATCAACTTTAGGGGCAGAACATTCACTGGGATAATCTGAGAAGGGCCTTCTCCCTTCCCTGGGTTTACCCGCAGACATCTGGTCCCATCACTTCATGGGAAATAGATGGGGAAACAGTGGAAATAGTGTCAGACTTTATTTTTGGGGGCTCCAAAATCACTGCAGATGGTAATTGCAGCCATGAAATTAAGACGCTTACTCCTTGAAAGGAGGGTTATGACCAACCTAGACAGCATATTCAAAAACAGAGACATTACTTTGCCAAAAAAGGTCCGTCTAGTCAAGGCTATGGTTTTTCCAGTGGTCATGTATGGATGTAAGAGATGGACTGTGAAGAAAGCTGAGTGCCGAAGAATTGATGCTTTTGAACTGTGATGTTGGAGAAGACTCTTGAGAGTCCCTTGGACTGCAAGGAGATCCAACCAGTCCATTCTGAAGGACATCAGCCCTGGGATTTCTTTGGAAGGAATGATGCTAAAGCTGAAACTCCAGTACTTTGGCCACCTCATGCGAAGAGTTGACTCATTGGAAAAGACTCTGATGCTGGGAGGGATTGGGGGCAGGAGGAGAAGAGGATGACAGAGGATGAGATGACTGGATGGCATCACCGACTCGATGGACATGAGTTTGAGTGAACTCCGGGAGTTGGTGATGGACAGGGAGGCCTGGCATGCTGCGATTCATGGGGTCGCAAAGAATCATACACGACTGAGCAACAGAAATGAACTGAAAGGGCCTTCTCAACTTTCCTGGGTTTACCCACAGAAATACCTTATTAATGGTTAGGAGTGAGTGTTCCAGCTGTTGAGAGGCATTGGCACTTATTTAGCAGTTTTCTTAAAGCTCATTAAAGTGTATAGAGCTCTGATTGATGCCATTTCTGCACTGCACTGTCAATCTTCAGTTAAAGGAAGCAGGTGAAATATTGAATCATATTCAGATTATTAATATGTCAAATGAAAATAATAAAACACTTTTTTTGGCAATTGTTACAGCCTTTTTTCCCCCAGTGTTCCTTCAGATGAGCTGAGTTCAGCTGGAAGCTAGCTCTTTGCTTGTCTGCAGGGCTTGCCCTCTGACTACCTTCTTTCTTCAGCCTTTCTGACTTCAGTGTCATCACTGAAGTTTCCCAAAGCAGAACCGTCAACATCATTCTACACTCCTTCTGCAAATAAGCCATCAGCAGTTCTATGAGTTCTGGCTCCCATGAACCTAGAGATTGTCATGCTGAGTGAAGTAAGTCAGACAGAGAGGGAGAAATATCATAGGACATCCCTTATATGTGGAATCTGAAAAGAAATGATACAAATGAACTTATTTATGAAACAGAAACGGACTCTCAGACATAAGAATGAACTTATGGTTGCCAGAAGGAAACAATAGGAGGGATAGTTAGGGAGTTTGGGATCAACATGTACACACTGCTGTATTTAAAACAGATAGCCAACATGGACTGACTGCATAGCACAGGGAACTCTGTTCAATGCTATGTGGTAGCCTGGATTGAGGGGAGTCTGGGGGAGAATGGCTACATGTATATGTATAGCTGAGTCCCTTTGCTGTCCACCCAAAACTATCAAAACATTGTTAATCAGCTATACCCCAGTATAAAATAAAAAGTTAAAAAAATTAAAACAATTCTAGTTCCTATAATGTGTCTATTTTCCATTATCACTACCACTGCCTTGGTTCACGTTGTTGGCATTTCTTGAAGCACTTTAACATCTTGATTTAACATTCTTGATGATGCCCTCTGGGCTTCCCAGGTGGCTCTGGGAAGAACCTGCCTACAATGCAGGAGATATAAGAGACACGGGTTAGATCCCTGGATTAGGAAGATCCCCTGGAGGGGGGCCTGGCAGCCCATTCTAGTATTCATGCTTGGAGAATCCCATGGACAGAGGAGCCTGGCGGGCTACAGTCCGTGGGTCGCAAAGAGTCAGACACAACTGAAGTGACTTAATACACGCGCATACACATGACTCCCTCTAGTTAGTAATTTAGAAGACATTTAGGCTCTTCCTTTTAAAAGACCAATACAGTGGTGCCACTTCTTTGCTTAAAAACCAGTCAATGTGTCCATTTTGGCTCCTATCTATTTGGTGTGTGTCCCTCTCCCTTTCCTCTTTCTCTTAATTGGACGATGCTAGACTCATACAGAATTACCTGTGGGTCTCCAAAAGGCCCTGCTTTTTCATGCCTCCATTCCTGCTGCCTGAGATACACCCCTCCCAGATTCTCCTCTACTGAGGCTGGAGAGAGATGGTCCCCGTGACACTTGTTCCAGGATCTACTCAATGACTTAATCCTTAGCCTTCCACCTTTAACCCTCATCTTCATCCTGTCTCTCTGTTTTGACAAAACTGGATATGCACTGAGATGAGAGCATTGAGACACTGCCCTGTGCTTATCCGGCCTATTTACCCCGGTACACTGTGGACGCCCTCCACACAGGGGGAGTCTCTCTGTGTCCTTAGATATTTATGGCCTTAGACACTGCATGTAGTAGATGCTAAATAATACATGGGGTTGAAAAATTGGACGGGTTGGTGGAGAAATGAATGGGAACCCCTGTTGTTTTCCTCTGGCCTCTCCTTTCATTCCTGTTCTGACCCCATGCTGGTCTGTGCTCTCAGGAATCCTCCTCTGCATATTTAGAGCCAGCCACGTCATCTTTCATGACTTTTTCCTCCCTCATTAAAATCTACCTTTTCTTTGTACTAATTTTAATAGCTGTTTGGAGCAAAACATTTGACTTTCAATTTTATTCTGAATTACAAATGACTTACCACCCCCACAGCTTCTATTAATATTATTAAAAAGCAATTTTTATTTTTACCTCTAGTTTGAGAAAGAAGGCATAAACTCTTAGGTGAGAGTTTGAAGGAGGAAACAGACAGAACAGGCTCCATCTTGGAAGCAGGACTCCATCTTTGGCTGGACTGTGGACTTTGAGCTCTATGCCCAGTATCCATGGAAACGACATACCAGTGGAAAACCAGACCCCCCGGATGGAAGAGCCCCAGGGCTCCTACCTAGACTCTCCAGCCTAAAAGAATACCCTAATTATCTGTGTAACTGAAGAGAATCATAAATTCTATTATGCTTATTGGGGTTTGACCACAGGCCTATTGATAATTGTCCACTGTTAACTACCTAGGTTTAAGGCATATGAATCCTGGGTGAACTTTGTATCTTTCTTTTTCTTTGTTCAGACTAGTTTCAGGGAATTTGGGGAGGTGGGTTTGGGCGTGTACACTTAGGGTATTTAAGGTTTTCACAAAAACTGTTCAGGATCCTTGGCTAAGAGGAGACTCTGCCTTGGACCCCCTGGTGTAATAAACTGCACTCCACTATCTGCATTGTCCTTCTAAGTGAGTTTGTTTCCCAGAATGCGTGGCTACAACTATTTCAACAACAGTATTAGGTCAGGGAATATAGCTTTCAACTTACTCCTTTACCTTGAGGACACATAGACCAGCCTCGTTTCACAAAGGAAGAGCTTCACTTTTATAAAATCAAGAAATATATTGTTATAACAGCAATAATAACTCCCCTTTCATGAGTGCTTGTATGACTCTGCTATGCAAAGTCCTTTATATAGATAGTCTCACTTAGTCCTCATAGTTAACCTTGAAAGTTAGGTCTCATTTACCCCATTTTGTAGTTGAGGAAGCAGAGATGCAGAAAAGTCAAATGACTTACCCAGGCCATATAATTAGTAAGTGCGTAAGGTGGGATTTGAACCTGATGAAACCTAAGCCCACTCAGCCACTATGCCAGATGAGCACAATGACACTTTAGGGAAGGAGGTTCAAAGAGCAAAAGTGTCAACAGGAAATGAAGACTTAAGAAAGAGATGGGGGCCATTCTGACCTGTATGAGGTGATATCTCCTTGTAGTTTGATTTGCATTTCTCTAATAATGAGTGATGTTGAGCATCTTTTCATGTGTTTGTTAGCCATCTGTAGGTCTTCTCTGGAGAAATGTCATGTTGAGGTTTGACAGAAAACAGCAAAATTCTGTAATTATCTTTCAATAAAAAATAAATTAATTAAAAAAGAGAAAGAGATGGAGTAATTGATCAATTCTAAACAGAATAATAATAATGATGATCAATAGTGATTGCTGTTTCTGGCACACCAGATACTTTGCTCAGTACTTTTCTAATTTTATGTGTTCAATTCTTCCAAAAACTCTTTAAAACATGAAGAGGAGTGAATTGAACTCAAAATTAAACTCGAAAGTGACTTGCCCCCCTTGTTCGGTTACTATATAAAATGTATAAGAGAAGATTTATAAGAGTTTCAACAATGAACATTCTTATTTGATCAATTTGATTAAAAAAAAAATCTCTGCAGCTCCTGGCAGTATTTATTTTAATAAGGGCTTTGATATGTATATCTATTGTCTCTATTATCAGAGCCTTCATACTTAGAAGTCTGCAATTTCAAGGTGTTTCTAATTTAGGTTGTGCCCTTCGCTTTGCTACTCCCCTGATCTTTCTGAAGGTGTTTATATTTCTTTTTAGAAGAGAAGTTCTCAGTGCTAATTCAATAAACTGCCCATAAGTGAGGGTCTTGGGACCTGTTGATGTGCATTTTTCCAGTTCTCTAAACATTCCCTTTATTGGTCTTGATGGACAGCTAGTTCCTCTCAGGCTCCATTACTTCTAACTTGCACAAATGTCTTTTCTTTTTCTTCAGGGTTGCGATAGCATTAAGGAATGAGTTCAGTATTTCAAAGGCGTAATTAATTGAGCACGCCTCCTCCTTTATCAGGAAGCTCATTTTCCCTTGAGCCTCTCTCTTTTTCTCAGTGTGTCTGCAAAGTTCTTCTTCATTCTCCTTTAATACCTTTTGTGAGCAACACCTTACTATCCTTTTTTGTAGGTTTCTGATTCTGGTCTCATTCTTGAACATTCTTTAACTTCACCAATGGCATGAATTCTTTCTGTAACTTTTATTCTCTCTTCAGTGGCACTTTATTTCTCTTGCAGAAGCCTGTGAGTCAGAACCACTGAACCAGCAGTGGTTCCAGCTGCCTGGCCTGTGGGAATGCCCTCAGGATGAGTGGTAGACCACTTTATGCTCCAGTGAGGCAGTGTTGCTTATGGTTAGCACAGGGGAAAAGTGATCTGCTGGCAAATTAAATAGATTACTTAAAAAAAATTTAAAAATTTTATTGTGGTACAATATACATGAGATTTACCATTTTTAAGTATACAACTCAGTAGTATTAAGTACATTAACATTGTTGTATGATTTCCAGAACTCTTTTCATCATGCAAAATTAAATTACCCAGTAAGTGAGAATCCTGCCTTCCTGTCTCTCTCTAGTCCCAGAAACCCCTTTCTGTCTCTGTGAATTTGACTACTCTAGGTATCTCACATAAGTGGAATCAAACAACTTTTGTCTTTTTGTGACTGGCGTGTTTAGGGCTTCCCCAATAGCTCAGTTGGTAAAGAATCTGCCTGCAATTCAGGAGACCCCCGTTTGATTCCTGGGTTGGGAAGATCCCCTGGAGAAGGCAAAGTCTACCTACTCCAGTATTCTTGGACTTCTCTTGTGGCTCAGCTGGTAAAGAATCCACCTGCAATTGCAGGAGACCTGGGTTTGATCCCTAGGTTGGGAAGATCCCCTGCAGAAGGCAATGGCTACCCACTCCAGTATTCTGGCCTGGAGAATTCCAAGGTCTGTATAGTCCATTTGCAAAGAGTCAGACTTAACTGAGTGACTTTCACTTTCACTTATTTAGCTTTAATGTCCTTAAGTTTCTTGCATGTTGTAGCATGTGTTGGAATGTCTTTCCTTTTGAAACTGAATAATAGTCCATAAACTGTAGTTTATGGGGTCACAAAGAGTCAGATACAACTTAGTGACTGAACAACAACAGCAAACCACATTTTTAAATTCATTCAATCCATGATGGACGCTTGAATTGCTTCTGTGTTTTGGCCATGGTGGATAATGCTGGTATGAACATAGGTGTACAAACATCTCTTCAAGATCCTGCTTTCAATTCATTTAGGTATAGACCCAGAAATGGAATTGTTGGAGCATGTGGTAATTCTATCTTTAATTTTTAAGAAACCTCCATGCTATTTTTTTATAGGGGCTGTACATCCTCACAAGCAATTGTTACTTCTTTTCTTTTCTTTTTTTTTTTTATAGTAACCATCCTAATGTGTGTGAAGTTGAATAGCTTAACTTTAGATGTTCAAGAGAAACTCATGTCTAGTCTGTTAAGAATAGTTCTTGACAACAGGTGGGAAAACTGGTCTTAGATAAAGAGGTTCTGACACAATATGAAGGAAGTGAATAGGATACAATATTGAAAGAGGAGACTGAGAAAGACCTGTGAATTGTCATTCTCCTCTGACCACTGGTTATAGTTCACTACTAGGCATTGTTGCCCAGATGCAGGTGACCTGAGCAGAAACCCATGTAGATGGGTTGGGGCTTCAGCAAGAAGGCTGCCAACAGGTAATGCTAGCAGATGAGTTTGCTTACACGTTGAGTTTCAAATTTGTTGTTGTTGTTAGTTGCTAAATCGTGTCTGACTCTCTAGGACTCCATGGACTGCACCATGCCAGGCTTCCCTGTCCTTTATCATCTCCCGGAGTTTGCTCAAACTCATGCCCATTGAATTGCTAATGCCATCTAGACATCTCATCCTCTGTCACCCCTTTCTCCTCCTGCCCTCAGTCTTCCCCAGCATCAGGGTCTTTTCCAATGAGTCAGCTCTTCTCATCAGGTGGCCAAAGTATTGGAGCTTCAACTTCAGCAAAAGTCCTTCCAATGAATATTCAGGGTTGATTTCCTTTAGGACTGACTGGCTTCATCTTCTTGCAGTCCAAGAAATTCTCAAGAGTTTTCTCCAGCACCACAGTTTGAAAGCATCATTCTTCTGTGCTTAGCCTTCTTTATGGTCCACCTCTCAACTGGGTTCAATTAACATGTTAGTTTGATGGGAACTGAGTAGAGTTTCTGGAGCCAAGGGCGAATTTTCCCCTGGTGTGAAAGCAAGAGTCACTGGAGAGTTGGTTCCATAAAAGAAAACCAAAATTCAGAGTGTTCCCTGTTCTCTGGGTCTCCTGACCTACAGATGGTGCAGGAAAAATGGGGGAATGGAAATCTGTTGAGAAGGAGTGTATCCTAATTAGAAAAGTAAGGCCGAGAAGACTGATTGATATGGTGGTGCAAGAGAGATCACACAGGGTCAGAGTAAATTGGTTAGCCAGTTCCTTCCTGTGTCTTTATTAAATACATGCCTCAGGGTTACTCTCAATGTGAACAGAGAAGATAGAAATGTGGTGAAATCATTTTTCCTGTCGGGGTAGATTTTTGTGAGTCTTTTATCTTTTCCTCTTGGCAGAATTAGCCCTCACAAAGAGGCAAAAAACTAATAAATGTTTATGCTAGGCCAACCAGTCATTTTCTAGGTAATTTACCTGTGTTAGTTCTTCCAGTCTGATACTCAAAACAACTCTACCAGGGTGAGAGGGATGGTGTGATCTTGTTTTTCTTATCTTATAGATGCCGAATCAGAAGTTTAGAAACTTTTAGCAAATTTCTCAAGAATTCACAGATAAGTGGTGAGACCGGGATTTGATCGAGGGGTTATCTTATGCCAAAGACAGAGTCCTTTTCTAGCAACCAGCCACTGCTAAACTATGCAGCTTAGGATATACACTCTGAAGGCAACTGGGTAATGTACTCTCCTCCTCACCATGACTTTGACCTTTTTCACTCTTGAATACGTGATTATCACTTGCAAATCTCCTGTCTTTGCAGCTATGCCATCATTTTGATAGAATGACCTTCACTCTAATCATAGGCACAGTCTCTGAGTTGCTATGTCTTGTGTTGATTATTAAATCTCCCTCCTTCAAATTCTTAAAGACATAGCCTCATTAAAGTCAACCTGAATAAGATACTGTCTGGGGCCAGACAGTACTGTTATCCATATTATGTGTGTGAGGCAACAGAGGCATAGAGGTTAAGAATTTTGCCCAGGGTCACTCCACCATGTGGTGGAGTCAGGAACAAAGGCAGCAGTGCCTCTTGGTGCCAAATGTTTTGAGCCTCACAGTTCCATCCCTGCCCAAAGGATGGATTGAGTGGCTTCTTATTTAGTAATGCTTTCACTTGATTCTCAATTTATAGATAAAGTAGTTGAAGATAAAAGCAGTTACATGTGAAATGGAGAGTTGGAGCTGAGATTTTAATTGTTCTCAAAGCCCTTCATGCTGAACCAGGCAGGAAACCTTGATTTTGAAAAATATTCATCCATGGCCTCTTAAAATGCATTAATTATTTAATCCTCCCATTTAGCAAGGGAAACCTCTGGGCAGGTACTAAATTATGTGCTGGTCTTCAGCCCAGAACCCCTCCCTGCATTCCTCCATGATAACTCTTGGCTGTGGCCGAGAAGGGAAAACTGGGGACAAGAATGTGTATGGCTTTACATACTGTAACTTATAGCAGTGTTTAGTAGAGGCAAGCAGGCTCTTGAGTCAGATCTGGGTGTGAATTGACTTTCTTGTTCAATCTCATCTGTCAAATGTCTGCCTCATAAGAGTGCTAAGGGCTCCATGTACAGCAGCTGTGTTGAGAACCTGGCTTTACTTGGTTTGGGCTGAGAGGTGTGATTTTCCTGAAACTGGAGTTGCTGTAGGACTAAAGTGAAAGTGAAAGTGTTAGTCGCTCAGTCGTGTTCGACTCTTTGCGACCCCATGGACTGTAGCCCACCAGGCTCCTCTGTCCATGAGATTCTCCAGGCAAGAACACTGGAGTGGGTTGCCATTCTTTTCTCCAGGGAATTTTCCTGACCCAGGGATTGAACTCAGGCTCCTGCATAGGAGGCAGATTCTTTACCATCTGAGCCACCAGGGAAGCAGGTCTAAATTATATTTAATTCATTGTCATGAAGTGTGTATTCTTTGGCCATAAGTATTTACAAATCTACAAGGGGACTATGAATACTTGAAATACTGTCAGTTCTTCCAAAATGTTTTTCTTTCCTTGCTTTTTTGTATTCATCTCCTCCTTGCCTTCCCATCTCAGTCAAAGGAGGCACAGAGTTTTGACTCTCAGTTCAAAAAAAAAAAAAAAGACATATGACTCTCAGTTCAAAAAAAAAAAAGTGTTTAACTAATTACAGAATGCCAAACAAGTGGAAAAGAATAATAAAGAAATGATTGATGTTCTTCTTTGCTTTTTTGAACAGTATTTTAAGAAAGATTTCTTTATAAAATTTCAAAAATTAAAATCTAGAAATAGGCAAAAGAAACCACATACCATAATCTCATGATCCTAATGCATGTTAGCCAATCCCCTTCCAGTCTTTTTCCTATGTCTTCCTTTTTTGAAATGTAAGATGGAGAATAGACATCTTTGTACTTTGTTTTTTAACATGTTGCTGAAGTAAAAATAGATATTCTAAAGCTATGAGAAGATATGGAATAAACGTAGACGAATGTGGTTAAGTGGGAGGGCTTCCCAGGTGGCACCAGTGGTAAAGAATTCGCCGGCCAATGCAGGAGATGCGTGTTCAATCCCTGGGTCAGGAGCATCCCCTGGAGTAGGAAGTGGCAACCCGCTCCAGCATTCTTGCCTGGAGAATTCCATGGACAGAGGAGCCTGGTGTGCTACAGTCCATGGGGCTGCAAAGAGTCGGCCGGGACTGAGCACAAGTGAGAGAAACCAGTCTGAAAAGGCTTCCGTGTGATTTCAACTAGATGACTTTGTGGGCAAGGCAGAGCTGTGGAGACAGTACTATGATGAGTAGTTGCCAGGGGCTTGGGAGTAGAGGGGGAAGGATGAATAACTGGAGCACCAGGGGATTTTTAGGGTAGTGAAATTTTTCTATACACATTCTAACAACTATATGACACTACGCATTTGTCAAAATTCACAGAAGTGTATAATATAAAGAATGAACCCTAATGTAAACTATGTACTTTATTTAATAATAAGGTGTCAATATTTGTTCATCAGTTGTAACAAATGTATAGCACTAATGCTGTTGCTGAGAATGGGAAAGCTATGTGTTGGGGTAAGGTAGTGTACGGGAATTTTCTGTACCACCTGCTTAATATTTCTGCAAGCCTAAAACTGCTCTAGAAGCAAAGACTATAAAAAAAATAGATGTATTAGATTTAAAAGGTTGAACATCTGTTGTGCCCTTCAAAATAGTCTCCTCAGATGTTGATAGGCATGTTTAATAATACTGTCTTTGCTAGAAATGTGTTGTTGTGACTCCTCATTGAAGCATTTCTACAGAGATTAGGTGGGTGAGCAAGATGGAGATACCATCTTAAAATTATGTTTGTATAATCATAGAACGATTGGAGGAAATGAGACATTTTCACGTGTGACTCATAAGTTGAACAGGAAGGCCTTCTTTATAGTGGCAATCCTTGAGCAAATGCATTCTGGTGGGAATATGTGGGTGGCCTTCCAAAAGAGTTCTGAAAGAGAATGGTGCTTTGGAACATAAAGTTTTGCATGAGAGAAAAAAAAAATGAAAACACCATATTCATGTCTTGATTTTTTGCTTCCGTGGGACCTTGAACACCGGTGACACTTGACTACTAAGTCACAGTGGACGTAACTTTTGATCAGTTTCTAGTTACCATTTTCCAGCTGCAGAATCTTGGACAAGTCTGAACCCTATTTTGTTCCTCCTTAAAACGGGGATTATTATCTTGGAGAGTTTGTGTAGGATGCAAATTCTGTGTTTGGAGCAAGCTATTCATTACTCCTTTTTATTGACACCAATAAAAAATCATTCTTATTAAAAGAGAATCTGATTTTAGCATTCTTTACTGAGGCTAGTATTAAAAAAACTAGAGTCAAACTTATAAAAAGAGCAATACTTTGCAGCACAAAATGTGCATGTCAGGGAGATGCTGTCTGACATGTTAATATCTATTGATATTATTTTTAATCTATTTTCCTTTTTGTAACCATTAAGGTACAAATTTTATGACCTACTTTTTAAAAAATTTGAGCTCATAAGGTGATGTCTATAATAATGTCGCTTTCACTTAGTGACATTCTGATACTCTGTTGAGTGGGAGAGAAAGGCGTATGCATGTGCCCGTGCGTTCAGAATTGCCTGGAACCTGCAGCCTGTCTTAGTGGTGCTGAGATTTGTAACCAGGTATAGCCGTGGATGTGTTCTGTGAATGTGATTTGTCATCTGTTTCATGGTGAGGGAAAAGACTGAGAATTGCTGTCTTGGCTTATTCCACATGCCGCCTTGTCATTCCAGGACGCTTTTCAAGGGAACACTCAGCTGCTGCCCCATTCCAGGGGCAGCAGCTGGAGTTCAGTTTGTTTGCCCAGAGAGTATAATTCTGCCTTCACATATACATTTTTGAGCGAATGGTAATCCATCAAAGAGGACTGATGAGGTATTCTGCCAATTGCTGAAACACTGGGTTGATACATTAGGGAAAAAATAGGAAAAAAAAATACCCAAATAAAACTTAGGAGAGGATAGAAATTAATTTTAGTAACAATTTATGCCAATTCCGAGCCTGGCTCTTATAACTAACTATCAAGTTAATTTAATTCCTCAAACCCCATTGCTCTAACAAAATGTTGTTTAAATCAATTCATTTTTTTTCATTAAGCTGCCTAAGAGCACCATGGAGTGATGAGAAATTACTGAGATGGCTTTCATGTTTCAAAAATCCCACAGTTTCACTTCATTTTCCATCCTGACATGGGACTAATGTTCTACGTTTGCATGCTAAAATAGTATTTTTAATTGTAAAAGTGGTGTTGTTAAATTACCTTCAAATGAGTTTATTTTAAATGCTTCATTAAAGTTTTTGAAATCATTCCCTGCATGATTGCATCTCTTCTCCGCTTTGATGTATTACATCTCTCACCAAAAATGCTGGCACTGAGAGAAACCTTTTCTTGCAAGACTTACATCTCACAATCTGGCTGGTTTTGAAGTGAGAGCAGTAAAAGCCTCACGCGATTGCAGAGTGGTCGAGGGCATCGTCCCTGCATTGCATCCGAGACGCCCAGGTGAGGGGTGAAGGCGGGTGGCCGTGTTCGCCAATAACGGAAGGTCAAAGCCACAGAGGTTTCAAAAGGCTTGTGTCAACTCAGAAGATGAAAAGCGGCTCCCCCTGGAGAGCTAGTTTGGTTCTGAGATTTAAATACATCTCACAGATTCTGTGTGCCTGCTTTCATTTTAACTTTTCTCCCAGATACCACCTTTCTCCTTCATTATGTCTCCTCTCTTGGTGTCTTCTAGAACAGTGGCCCTCAGCCTTTTGATCTTAAGCCTCAGCAATAACTTTGCCAAAGTCGAATTCTTTTAGAAATGTCACGTGATTTTCCTGAGACTGGCATTTTTATGTTTATGAGAGTTCCTTTATCATATTCATTTATAGTAGGTTTTGGGCAATACAAAAGTGGCACTTTATGGATGGTATAAATTTGATTATGATTCCTTAGTTCTTGTTTGGAGAAGGAAATGGCAACCCACTCCAGTGTTCTTGCCTGGAGAATCCCAGGGACGGCAGAGCCTGGTGGGCTGCCGTCTCTGGAGTCGCACAGAGTCAGACACGACTGAAGCAACTTAGCAGCAGCAGCAGTTCTTGTTATGAAATTCTAATTATCTATCCAGGCCCACTATTTTCTCCAGTGGTGGAATAATTCATCAAAACCCATTGAGCACTCTATGACTCAGGGAGCTCAAAGTGTAACAGCCTAGAGAAGTGGGAAAGAGTGAGAGAGGAGAGGGAAGTTCAAGAGGGAGGGGACATGTGTACAGATCAGTTGTCACTCAGTCGTGTCCCACTCTTTGCGACCCCATGAATTGCAGCACGCCAGGCCTCCCTGTCCATCACCAACTCCCAGAGTTCACTCAGACTCATGTCCATTGAGTCGGTGATGCCATCCAGCCATCTCATCCTCTGTCATCCACTTCTCCTCCTGCCCCCAATCCCTCCCAGCATCAGAGTCTTTTCCAATGAGTCAACTCTTTGCATGAGGTGGCCAAGGTACTGGAGTTTCAGCTTTAGCATCACTCCTTCCAATGAACACTCAGGGCTGATGTCCTTCAGAATGGACTGGTTGGATCTCCTTGCAGTCCAAGGGACTCTCAAGAGTCTTCTCAAGCACCACAATTCAAAAGTATCAATTCTTCGGTGCTCAGCTTTCTTCACAGTCCAACCCTCACATCCATACATGACCACAGGAAAAACCACAGCCTTGACTAGATGGATCTTTGTTGGCAAAGTAATGTCTCTGCTTTTGAATATGCTATCTAGGTTGGTCATAACTTTCCTTCCAAGGAGTAAGCATCTTTTAATTTCATGGCTGCAGTCACCATCTGCATTGATTTTGTTGCCCAAAAAAATAAAGTCTGACACTGTTTCTCCATCTATTTCCCATGAAGTGATGGGACCAGATGCAATGATCTTCATTTTATAAATGTTGAGCGTTAAGCCAACTTTTTCACTCTCCTCTTTCACTTTCATTGGCTTTTTTTTTTCACTTTTATTGGCTTTTTATTTCCTCTTCACTTTCTGCCATAAGGGTGGTGTCATCTGCATATCTAAGGTTATTGATATTTCTCCCAGCAATTTTGGTTCCAGCTTGTGCTTCTTCCAGCCCAGCGTTTCTCATGATGTACTCTGCATAGAAGTTAAATAAGCAGGGTGACAATATACAGCCTTGACGTACTCCTTTTCCTATTTGGAACCAGTCTGTTGTTCCATGTCCAGTTCTAACTGTTGCTTACTGACCTGCATATAGGTTTCTCAAGAGGCAGGTCAGGTGGTCCACTATTCCCATCTCTTTCAGAATTTTCCACATTTTATTGTGATCCACACAGTCAAAGGCTTTGACATAGTCAGTAGAGAAATAGATGTTTTTCTGGAACTCTCTTGCTTTTTCCACGATCCAGCAGATGTTGGCAATTTGATCTCTGGTTCCTCTGCCTTTTCTAAAACCGGCTTGAACATCTGGAAGTTCATGGTTCATGTATTGCTGAAGCCTGGCTTGGAGAATTTTGAGCATTACTTTACTAGCGTGTGAGATGAGTGCAATTGTGCGGTAGTTTGAGCATTCTTTGGCATTGCCTTTCTTTGGGATTGGAATGAAAACTGACCTTTCCCAGTCCTGTGGCCACTGCTGAATTTTCCAAATTTGCTGGCAAATTGAGTGCAGCACTTTCACAGCATCATCTTCCAGAAATTGAATAGACATGTGTACACCTATGGCTAATTCATGTTGATGTAGAGCAGAAATCAAACCAATATTGTAAAGCAATTATCCTTCAATTAAAAATAAATAAATTATAAAAAAAATACCATTGAACAAGAAGATTTTACCCTGTGAGGTAGACAGTGTGGAGAGGACATGAAGATAGTTAACTGTGTGGTATGCTACAGTTTTTTATATCATGGCAGCACTTTGGAGCTTATGGGTCATTGCATGGTGCTGAAAATATCTCTTACCCTCCTTGCTTGCTAAATAAAACACAAGCTCTTCTTATTGACCCCAACCTTTCTAACCTTGAGTAGGAGCAGCATTTCCATTTCTATTTGGACAGAATTCCAGCTTCTCCCTCTTAACATCTATTATTGAAAATGCTGTCTAGCTTTCTGGTGACCTTAAAAGTACCATATTAATATTATGCATTTACAATTTGTTTTAAAATGTTTTGAGCAATGACAGCAGCAAAATATTCAACGCATTTGATGAAGTCAGTGTCAAGAATAGAACTCCTGTGTCCTCAAGTTAGCCCCTGATACCTAGGCTTTGCCCTTTAATCTTTGCTCAACACTGACTTTTCCTTGAACTTGAAACTCATACTGCATCAGCATACCTTTATTCATCCCCTACCATGTGCAAGACACTATAATAGGAACAGCGAGGAATGCAAAATAGTAAAAATGGAGAGGAACTGAAAATCACTAGCCAATTTATCTTTGTTAATTACTCTGCTATGTGTTTCACAGGCATTATTTCATGAAAACCTTGCAGGAGAGACATGATCATCCTTATCTTATAGGTAAGGAGTCTGTAGATTCTAATTTTAGCCCTCAAGGAACTTACAATCCAATGGAGGAACAAGGTACATAAACATGATAAAATGACAATATAAAGCCTTATGTGAGAAATATCAAGTGAATATTTTCAACATAACTACTACAGTTGTTGAAGAGAGATCATTAATATGGAATCAACTAATTAGGAAAATCTTTGATATTGCTATGGAGTGGAGATGAGGTTTCATTTATTCTAGAAACGTTTGGGGAATGCCCACCATGACATTTTTCTAAGAAATTGAAGTCTGCACTTAGGAAATGATACATAAATGAGGGCATCAAGGAGAGAGTGACTATGTGATTTGATAGATGTCTTACATTATTGACTGGGGGATTTTTGCAGAAACTAATGCCTGTGGCCAATGATTTGTTATGTAACTGAATATTGAAACATCTTTGACCAATAACATTTGGGTAACAAAAGACACATTAATATGTCTCTGGTCAATAAGTTGCTAAATCAAAGGCGAAATTTAATCAATATGAAGCACTTTGAGACTCCATGCCTTATTTGGGATTTTTACATTTTTCATCTGGCAGTACTTTTGTTCACTTCATAGAACTCAGACATGGAAGAGATTGCATTTTTGATGTTTCTCCTCTATAAGCTCTTGCTTTTACTCTGACATTGGATAGAAACAATCTATTTCATTTTTTAGGATTTGGGGCAATTTATTTTATACATTTTAATTTGGCTAATAGCACAGTGTATTCAAAATTTCAAATTCACTTTCACATTAATTCTCCCAACTTTTTTCAGGTGGATGCTTTTAGCATTGATAAAAGCAGTCAAGGCTGAAAACCGATAATTAAGTCTTGACATAGAATCTGCTTTTCTTCAGTTATTGGATGGTGAAAGATTGGGATGTTTAGTTCAAACTATGGTACAGAAGGGTTTCATTGCTTTATTAGAAGTGATGTCTCCTGCTGACAGTATTCATTGCAATGACATGACAAATCAAGCCCGGGTTTCACACAGCCCAATATTTACTGCTATGCTGAAGGAAGTTGATCCCTGGGTCAGGGAGAGCCCCTGGAGGAGGAACTAACAACCCACTCCAGTATTCTTGCCTGGAAAATCATGGACAGGAGTCTAGCGCGCTAGTCCAAAGGATCTCAAAGAGCCAGACACGACTGAGCAGACGCAGGCGAGAATGGCACTGCACCTCTAGTCTTCCTCTCAGAACGTTCTCAGCTGCTCTGATCACGAGAAAACATCAGAAAAAGCCCAACTGAGGGACAGTCTGAAAAAGTCTGTACAAGTCTGAGACTTGTACTCCTCAAAACTGTCAAGGTCTTCAAATATAAGGAAAGCAAGAAATTATCACAGCAAAGAGAAGCCCAAGGACATGACAACTAAGTAAAAAGTGATTTCCTAAAGAGGGTCCTAGAATAGAAAAAGAGGATTAGGAAAAAAAAACTGAAGAAATTTGAATGAAATATACACTTTATTTTAGATGAGGTGATAATATTTGTTCATTCGTTATAACAAATCTGCCATACCAATTTAAGATGTTAATAATATGGGAAACTGGGTTTGGGAAATATGAGAACTGTCTTACTAATTTCAGCATAATTCGTAAATCTGAAACAGTTCTAAAGAAAAAAATTCAAGGACTCTTTGGAAAGTGTTTTGCATGTCTGGATAGAGAAACCTCAACCATAATTAAAAGGGACAGTTCTTTCATTTTAAATAATTTGGATTTCTTTCAAGCCTAGTGAATTGTTTTTCATTACTGAAATATACATTTTAAATAGAGAATTATTACTAATAAAATGTTCAGTGAAGCATAATTTCAATATAAAATTAAGCACTGGTTTTCATCAGGAAGGGAGAAAAAATTAATCTTTATAAATAGATGCCCCTTTTGGTTCTGCAAAGCATTAATGCTATTCTTAGATGAGATAAATTTTTCCATGTTAACAGAAATAAAACCCAATGGAAAAATCCCATGTCCCTATATATATATATATATATATATATATATTTGTTTTTTTTTTTTTTCGTTTTCTTTTTTTTTTTTTTTTTTTGGTCTTGGTCACCCTCATTCTCTCTGAGATGTCCAAGATTTTTTTTTTTTTTAATATTCCAGTGACCTTTCCCTTTAGCCTTCATCTTTTGTAGAACAAAGGATCCTAATATCTTGCTTTTTACTTCTATAGAAGCCTTATCATTTCTTTATTCATTGCTCAAATTAAAGTCTGAAGTAAAACTAAACTCTAATACCTTCAAAACAATGAGAAAATACTAGATTTCTCATCCTTTTTCCTTTATGCAATCTGATTGCTTCACTTGAATCTAAGCTAACAACAATGCAGCAATGTGTTCAGAATCCCAGCTCCTTTCCCTGCAGTCTTGGAGAGGTGGTTAGCAGATAAACTTACTGAGCAGAGCAGTTACATAGTCTGCATTTCATGCAAGCTTCCACAAAATTGCTGCTCTGAATTGAACTATCCAGCATGAATTGCTAAAATAATCCTAGGAGATCAGGGGTCCCCTAGTCCCAAAAGAGTTAAATTCACCAAAGAAACTCACCAGTTACTTTGATGGTTTGGAAAGGGGAGGAAGAAGGAGAATTTTGCATTTCTGTTAATTATCAATGCACTCTCAGAAGAAGCAAGAGCATCATAAACAGAAAGTAGACACATCGTGTACTCACTCATTCAACTAAGACTGGCCAAAGTAATATGGGTCACAGGATACAAGGGAATTTCTTAAGTCCTGGTTCTGTGCTGTGTTGTGCTTAGTCGCTCAGTCATGTCTGACTCTTTGTGACCCCATGGACTGTACCCTGCCAGACTCCTCTGTCCATGGGGGTTCTCCAGGCAAGAATACTGGAGTGGGTTGCCATGCCCTCCTCCAGGAGATCTTCACCACACAGGGATCAAATCCAGGTCTCGTGCATTGCAGGCAGATTATTTACCATCTGAGCCACCAGGGAAGCCCAAGAATACTGGAGTGGGTAGCCTATCCCTTCACTAGGGGATCTTCCTGACCCAGGAATTGAACCAGTGTCTTCTGCATTGCAGGTGGATTCTTTACCAGCTGAGCTACCAAGGAAGCCCAATCTTTCCTATTTCCTACCAAATGAAAGGATAGTTGGCATCTTCTGGAAGAGGAATCAAGGGCATGTCAAACATGGGCCAACAAACATTGTTGGTGCAAGTTCCTGTGCCCAACACACAGTGAGTCCAAACAAACAGAAATGTCGGAGTTTGGAGCAGAGAAAGGTTTATTGCAGGGCCCTGTTGAGTGATGAGGATTGATGTTTTCAAACTGCAGTGCTGGAGAAGACTCTTGAGAGTCCCTTGGACTGCAAGGAGATCAAACCATTCAATCCTAAAGGAAATAAGTCCTGAATGTTCATTGGAAGGAATGATGCTGAATCTGAAGCTCCAATACTTTGGCCACCTGAGGAGAAGAGCTGACTCATTGAAAAGACCCTGATGCTGGGAAAGATTGAAGGCGGGAGGAGAAGGGGGCAACAGAGGATGAGATGATTGGATGACATCATTGGCTCAATGGACATGAGTTTGAGCAAGCTGCGGGAAGTAGTGAAGGACAAGGAAGCATGGTGTGCTGCAGCCCTTGGGGTTGCAAAGAGTAAGACATGACTGAGCGACTGAACAACAAAATGCAAGGAGACAAGGGGCTCCTGCCCTAAAAAGCCCTGAATTCCCTGAAGGTTTTCCACAAAGCATTCTTAAAAGCCAGGTGATGGAAGGGAGTCAAGGGTGTGTGATCAGCTCATGCACAATTCTCTGATTAGCTGATGGTGAGGGAACCGGGTAGTATCACAGGGGTGAATATTATCACCTTAGGCTCCAGGAGGGCTGGGGCGATGTGCTCATGGTCAGTGGTTAATAACTTCCATTTGGGAGGGGGTTGTATCTGTTGCTTAGTCATGTCCGACTCTTTGCGACCCCAGTACATGGAATTCTCCAGGGCAGAATACTGGAGTGGGTAGCCTTTCTCTTCTCCAGGAGATTTTCTCAAACCAGGGATTGAACCCAGGTCTCCCACATTACAGGCGAATTCTTTACCAGGTGAGCCACAAGGGAAGCCTGATCTGCAAAACAACTCAGTAAATTTGCATCAAATACTGTTATCTATTCAATAGGTATTGGAGAGAGGAGATAAAGCAGAGGCTATGTGGGGAGGCCTGTCATGGAAGGCCCTGTGGGGTCCTGCTAGGTTACAAGATCTGGTTCGACTTCCAATCCAGAGATTGCGGCTTGGAAAATAGTTTGTAGGGAGTGGAGTCAGCGTGTTGAGTCAGGAAAGAGTCACTGGGAAGAGGATCTGAAGAACATGGACACTAAGAGGAAGAGAGTTTGTGAAATGCAAAACAGAACAGACTGATAAAAAGCAGGGCTGGGCAGGGGTCTAGCTAAATTCTAATCTTAGCTAATCTCTAAGAGAGGGGACTTTCTTAGCGGCCCAGTGACTAAGAATCTGTCTTCCAATACAGGGGGACAGAGGTTTGATCCCTGATCGGGGAACTAAGCTTCCACATGCTATGGGGGAGGCAACTAAGCCCGCGTGCCACAACCAAGGCCAGGTGTAGCCAAAAATAAATAGATAAATATTTTATCCTAACTTATTTAGTCTTCGGAGCAACCCTCTGGGTTTGTGTTATTGTTATCAGCCCTGTTTACAGATAGGAAAACTGAGGCTCAGAGAATTCAAGTAGCCTGTCTGTATCAAAGCTGCTGAGCCAAGGTTCAAGGAGGAAAGTGGCAGGGAGGAGAGAAATTACAACTGAGGAATGGCAACTTAAAAACACAAAATTTTGGTTCCCATACACCCTCTCCTTGGGAAGCAGCTGCAGAAATCTGTTAGTCTCAGGGTGTTTTAGAGGTCTCATCACTAAATACTCCACGTGACAGGCAGAACTGCAGTCCAAACGAACTCTGCCCCCTGGTGTTTCTTCTGTGAATATGTTATAGCACACGGCACAAGGGACTTTGTAAATCTGATTAATAGTCAGCTGACCTTCAAATAGCAATTCATCTGGGATTAATGTGAGAGTCAAATGTAATCACACGAGACTTCTGAAGCAGAGATCTTTCTCAGGATAGTAGTGGCAGGGGAATTCAGAGATTTGAAATATGAGGATTCCCCGTGCTATTGCTGCTTTGAATCTGAAGGGACCCATGCATCAAGGCACCAGAATTCCATTCAAAACCTGAATGAACTTGGAAGTGAAATCTTCCTTGCAGCCTTCAGGATTTCCTGGAGGGCTATTCCTGACCACCCTCCTTTACTACCCTGCTAATAGTTCAGGCTTCTCTGTTATATGCTCTCAGAGCAATATGTACTTTTCTGTACTTATTTGCATAGTTATTCCATGTTTTTTCTTTCTGCTATACTGTTTACTTTAGGACAACCCTCATTTCTGTATTGCTCACCCCAGTACGGCACTTGTCACAGAGTAGCCTGGCTTTCAATATCTATTGAGTGAATCAAAGAATGTTCCTTCTGACTCACTCTCTGTTTGGAAATATCAAAGGGATCAATTCCATGTAAAGGTCAATGGGAAAAAATGTTAAATGTCCCTCTTCCTGACACTCAACTTTAATGCCATTTCTCAAAGTGCCAACCTGCTATTAGTATTCAAACTAAAGAAGTGGACAAGGACAGGAACCTAAAATGGGAACTATTGAAGATAAGAAAAAGAAAAAAAAAAAAACAGCTAGGACTCAGAGCCCCTGTGTCTGTTTTTGTAAATGTTTTCAGATTTGTTTCCAAAAAGCAGCAGCTGAGAGGAGACACGTGATTGCTATCTGATGCCCACGTAGCTGTTCATTTCTGAGCAGACAGCCTATGCTGTAAACATTATGTTTTTTTCTTTTTGTTTGTTTTCCCCCTTTTGTTTAAGTAAAAGTAATTATGTTTGCATTAGATTAAGCACTAGCTTGCTTTGTGCAAAACAATGGAGTATTTTTCCTCCCTTTTCACTTTGTATTCACTATGTCATCTTGAGGTCACTCTGAGGAGTAAAGCCACAGTCATCTTGCAGACTGGGAGCTGTGTGTGTCATTTGCAGAAGGAAAAGGGGACAGGTGGGAAGGGAAATAAGAAGAGACTGGGGTGACTTCAGTTGACTGGGATTAGCAAAATCAAAACAAGTCTAAGAATGCTTTTGATTTCACTTTTCTAGGAGGTTCCATGAAGAGCTAAGTTCTTTTAATAGTCACTTAATGCAACAATTTAAGCAATTACATTGTTTGTGACCCTAGTCATTCATTTCTGCTTACTGTGTGTTGTGACCAGTGGGTCTCCAGAGTTCTCCCCAGATGCCTAAGTTCCCTGCCTCCTCATAGTTTCCTTGAATAGATCCTTGGACAAGATTTTCTCACTACCGTTGACTTTATGAAAAAATGCACAACATGAGAGTTGTGAGTTAAGTTTTATTTGGGGCAAATGAGAACTACAGCCAGGGAGACAGCACCTGGGATAGCTCTGAGAAACTGCTCCAAAGAGGTAGTGGGGGAAGGTCAGTCTATGTGTGACTTTTGGTGAAAGGGGAATATGTGCAATCAATCACATATTTTTCCAGAAGGTTTCTTCTAGTCTCATGAAGCCTTTGCTAGTCATGAGGAACAGTCATCTCCTGAAGGATTTTAGTGCTTTTCTAGATATGGGGAGATACAAGAATTGGGCTCATAAAATCGGCTCTGAAGACCTGTCCTGCCATTCCACTCCCCACCAACTCCAAGCACAAAGTGACTCTTTTCTGCACTCCACCCTGAGCTCCTTTCAGGGGGTGTTGAAGGTCAGCAGTGTATGACTTAATTTTATAGAGGTAGATAGGGAGGAGGCAAGTGTCCATGGCAAATGCCAATTCATAGATGACACTACCATGAAACTGCAGTAAATTGAGAAGCCTGGGGAGCTTCTGCAGGGGGACTAGAAGGGGTAAAGACTTGGGAGAGGGTAGGGCTCTCTGAAGCCACTGAAGAGGGAGAGGAGTGCCCTTCTGGGTCAATGTTGACTTTGAGCTCTGATATCAGGATTCTAATGTTAATCACAATATCCATACAAACTTTTCCCTCTTACTGTGGAAGGTGCATATCTTATTTTCCTCAGGGGCCTGCAGATATTTCTAAACTACTGAGTCTGGTCCAAATGGGTAGATTTATTAGTACAGGGAGTTTTCTTTGAGGTCAAGACCTTAGTTGAAACACTTCCCAAATTTCGCTGCTACTCTTTTCTTCTCTGTACTTATCTGGGAGACTGGGCAGAGCACATGGAGAGAGAAACTTAGAGAAGGTGGGGGTAGACTTTGGGCTCTGCCCTTTACTAGCTGTGGGAACACCAGTGTTGCAGGAAGGCGGACCCCTTCCAGGGCCCAAAACTGGGCTCTTGTCTAACACTCAGAAATGAATTGTCTGAGGAGACACATGTGCTGACAAAGCAAGAGATTTTATTGGGAAAGGGCACCCGGGTGGAGAGCAGTAGGGTAAGGGAACCCAGGAGAACAGCTCTGCAGCGTGGCTCGCAGTCTCAGGTTTTATGGTGATGGGATTAGTTTCCGGGTGGTCTTTGGCCAATCATTCTGATTCAGAGTCTTTCCTGGTGGTGCACACATGGCTCAGCCAAGGTGGATGCTAGCAAAGAGGGATTCTGGGAAGTGGACGGACACGTGGTGTCTCCTTTAGACCTTTCCCGAACTCTTCTGGTTGGTGGTGGCTTATTAGTTCCGTATTCTTTATCAGGATCTCCTGTCATAAAACAACTCATGCAAATGGTTACTATGGTGCCTGGCCAGGGTGGGCGGTTTCGATCAGTGTGCTTCCCCTAACACCAGCACATTACTGATTGTGGCAGGCTGCAGTTTCTTTTACTAAAAGTGGGTGTGATATCGTTCACTTGTGAGGGTCGTTGTAAAGAAAAACGATGAGAAAGTGGGAAATATCAGCACAATGCCTGGAATACAAAAGTCTTCCCCAAAAGAGTGGCCAGAATATCCCCCAAACCATGTCTTTGGTGGATTATGGCACTACGTAAGAGAGCACCACTATGTCCATTGATTTAGGATTCTACAGTTTAATCCTGTGCTTTATCATATCACCTATCATTTTATCCTTGGACTTGTCCTTTAAGGTAGAAGCAATAATTTTTTTTTTCTTGGTGAACTTAGAGTTTTGTCCTTTAAACTCTCTACCTCAAAAACAAAACAAAATAAAAACAAACAAACAAACAAAAAACCACAAAACACTTTCGACCTCAATGAGACCTGCATCATGCCACACAGTTCCCTGTTTCCATATTTCCCCAGTGGACTTAAAAAATATTTACAATGTAAAAGTTGAGAATTATGTTTTATTCGGTAAAAATTTTTAGGACTAAAGCTTGGGAGGCAGCTTCTCAATTAACCTTCAGAGAACTACTCTGAGGAGGCCAAAGGGGGAGCCATTTTGTATAGAAGTTTTTTAACAAAGTGAGGGTTTTTGTGGTTATTGTCCAGTCTTTAAGCCATGTCCAGCTCTTTGTGACTCCACGGACTGCAGCATTCCAGGTTTGTCTGTCCTTCACTATCTCCCAGAGTTTGCTCAAATTCGTGTCCTTTGAGTCTGTGATGCTCTCTAACAATCTCATCCTCTGCCACCCCTTTCTCCTTTTGCCTTCAATCTTTCCCAGTATCAGGGTCTTTTCCAGTGAGTCAACTCTTTGTATCAAGTGGTCACCTTCTGTTGCAGGAAAGGGGACCCCCCTTCCAGGGCCCGAAACTGGGCTTTTGTCTAACACTCAGAAAAGAATTGTCGAAGGAGACACATGTGCTGACAAAGCAAGAGATTTTATTGGAAAGGGCACCCGGGTGGAGAACAGTAGGGTAAGGGAACCCAGGAGAACAGCTCTGCTGTGTGGCTCGCAGTCTTGGGTTTTATGGTGTTGGGATTAGTTTCCGGGTGGTCTTTGGCCAATCATTCTAATTCAGACTCTTTCCTGGTGGTGCATGCATCGCTCAGCCAAGATGGATGCTATTGAGAGGATTCTGGGAAGTGGACGGACACGCGGTGTCTCCTTTCCACCTTTCCTGAACTCTTCTGGTTGGTGGTGGCTTATTAGTTCCATATCCCTTATCAGGATCTCCTGTCATAAAACAACTCATGCAAATGGTTACTATGGTGCCTGGCCAGGGTGGGAGGTTTCAGTCAGTGTGCTTCCCCTAACACTTCCAGTGAATATTCAGGGTTGATTTTCTTTAGGATGGACTGGTTGGGTCTCCTTGCAGTTCAAGGGACTCTCAAGAGTCTTTTCTAATACCATTTCAAAAGCATCAGTTCTTCAGTGCTCAGCCTTCTTTGTGGTCCAACTCTCACATTCATACATGACTACTAGAAAAACCAAAGCTTTGACTATGCGGACATTTGTCAACAAAGTAATGCCTCTGCTTTTTAATATGCTGTCTAGGTTGGTCATAACTTGTCTTCCAAGGAGCAAGTGTTTTTTAATTTCGTGGCTGCAATCACTGTCTGAAGTGATTTTGGATCCAAGAAAATAACATCTGTCACTGTTCCATTTTTCCCCCTTCTATATGCCGTGAAGTGGTGGGGCCAGATGGCATGATCTTCACTTTTTGAATGTTGAGTTTTAAGCAGCTTTTTCACTCTGCTCTTTCACCCTCATGAAGAGGCTCTTCAGTTCCTCTTCATTTTCTGCCATAAGTGTTGTGTCATCTGCATATCTGAGGTTATAGATATTTTCCCCAGCAATCTTGATTCCAGCTTGTGATTCTTCTAGCCCAGAATTTCACATTATGTACTCTGCATATAAGTTAAATAAGCAGGGGGACAATATACAGCCTTGATGTACTGCTTTCCCAATTTTCAGCCAGTCAGTTATTCCATGTCTGGTTCTAACTGTTGCTTCTTGAATGGTATACAGGTTTCTCAGGAGACAGGTAAGGTGGTCTGGTATTCCCCTTTCTTTAAGAGTTTTCCACAGTTTGTAATGATCCACAAAGTCAAAGGTTTTAGCATAGTCAATGAAGCAGAAATCAATGTTTTTTTCTGGAGTCTCCTTATTTTCTTCATGATCTGATGAACATTGGCAATTTGATCTCTGGTTCCTCTTCCTTTTCTAAACCTAGGTTGCACAACTGGAAGTTGTCAGTTCATGTCCTGCTAAAGCCTGGCTTGAAGGATTTTGAACATTACCTTGCTAGCATGTGAGATGAGTGCAATTGTTTGGTAGTTTGAACATTTTTGACATTGACTTTCCTTAGTATTGGAATTAAAACTGACCTTTTCAGTCCTGTGGCCACTGCTAAGTTTTCCAAATTTGCTGGCACATTGAATGCAGCACTTTAACTGCATCATCTTTTAGGATTTTAAGTAACTCAGCTGGAATTCCATCACATCCACTAGCTTTGTTAGTAGTAGTGCTTCCTAAGGCCCACTTGACTTCACACTCCAGATGTTCAGCTCTAGGTGAGTGACCACACCATCATTCTTATCTGGGTCATTAAGACCTTTTTTGTATAGTTCTTCTGTATATTCTTGCCACCTCTTCTTAATCTCTTCTACTTCTGTTAGATCCTTACTGTTTCTGTCCTTTATCGTGCCCATTCTTACATGAAATGTTCCCTTGATATCTCCAATTTTCTTGAAGAGACTTCTAGTTTTTTCCATTCTATTGTTTTCCTCTATTTTTTGTATTGTTTATTTAAGAAGTCCTTTTATCTTTCCTTGCTATTCTCTGGAACTCTGCACTCAGTTGGGTATATCTTTCCCTATTTCCCTTGCCTTTTGCTTCTCTTGTTTTCTTGGCTATTATAAAGCTTCTTCAGACAACCACCTTGCCTTCTTATATTTCTTTTTCTTTGAGATAGTTTTGGTCCCTGCCTCCTGTACAGTGTTACGAATTTCCATCCGGAGTTCTTCAGGCACTCTGTCTACCAGATCTAATCCCTTGAATCTATTTGTCACCTCCACTGTATAGTCATAAGGGGTTTGATTTAGATCATATCAGTCAGAAACATCAAAAGTTGATTGTTACTTAAAGAAAGCCAGATATCCCAAGTTAAATGATTTAGCACTTTTCTATGTATGGGAAAATGCAAGAGTCTGGGCTCACTGAAATCATTCTTTTGATATGTGCCTCAGTTATCTGGGGCCAGTATCCTGTGTTTTCACATCCTGAGTTCCCTCAGGGCTCACCATAGGGAGTGTAGTCTGATGGCTGTAGTCTGTAGTCTGATGGTTGGTAGTTGACAGGTATTCTTTTCCTTCCTGGGTTCCCTCAGGGCTCACCAGCTCATCATCCATGCATCCTTAATGCCTGTGGGCATAAGAAACTTATCCCCTTCTATTCAGGAAAAGAGACTTCCTGCAATGCTTAAAGAACTCACCTTTTCTCTCTGAAAATTCATTCATTAATACCTCAAGGTATTAATCTTTATACCTTGAGGGATGATGAAAAGGTTTCTGCAGAGAACAATGTGTGTGAGGGCTCCAGTACTGAAAGACTCAACTCCACTGGCTTTAGATTCTCCACAGCAAAGTACAGACCTGTGAGTTATGGGTATTGTTCCTTGATCCCTGAGAAAAACCTTCAGTTTCTGTCCTTATAGAACCTCACAAGGTCCTTTGTTTAGTAAAATTATTGTGCGTCCCTTAGCTTCGGGTAACATTCAGAAACAATGGTTTAGTATGTAGAGTTTGAGTAATGGGTTGAAATGAGACCATTTCTCTTTGCTGACAGCATCCCATTAAGCACCCAAACCCATATTCAGCCATTGTTCAGGGCACATTTGCAGTCCCTGGGGGGGTGGTTGTTACAAGACATTGAGTTATGAAGGGAATCTGGGCTCCCAAACACCACAGCAGATTGACATACTTGACTAGTTGCTTCTAAAGTTACCTTTTGTTCAGTGTAATTCGACATAATTCAGTTAGGCTTTGTGTTTATTTTTTTCTTTTCTTTCCCCCTGCATTGTATAATACTAAAGCTCAATGTTGCTTTAGTAATTAAAGGAAGTAATTAACCTAGTAATTTCTTGGGATTACTTAGGAAAACCTCCCACTAATTGCCATGCTGGTTCTCCTCACTGTTCTTGTGTGTTGACTCTCAAGTTGAGTGGGGTGGTGTGGATAAGCACTATAGCCATAGCTATGGAGCACTTGGGATAGTGTGGGATAGGTGTGGAGGGTCATACAGAGTTGTATACAGTAGTATTTATCTCTTAAGCACCTATAATCTAATTTACAAAGCAGGTATTTCTATAAAAGAAACCTACTGTCTGCAGGCTGCTTGAGAGGTGACACCTGGATTGGTTTATCTATCACCAATCTGGCACGGAGTTTGTAGTCAATACATAGGCATCCAGTGAATGAATAAATGAATGGTACAATCGGTAAATGAGAGGCATACTGCTAAGTTGCTTCAGTCGTGTCCAACTCTTCGCGACCCCATGGACTGCAGCCTACCAGGCTCCTCCACCCATGGGATTTTCCAGGCAAGAGTACTGGAGTGGGGTGCCATCGCCTTCTCCAATGAGTGGCATAGCATGGCATAAAAGAAAAATCATAGGCTTTTGAGCAAAGGTGAGGATTCTGGCTTCACTATTTATTGTGTGATTTGCGGCTAGTCCTTGATTCTGTTTTCTCGTACGTGAAATGGAGACAATAAGTGTTTCCTTTTTGGCATGTGATGATTTAATGAGAAAATGTTTGAAAAGAACTCAGAATGAGTAAATATGTGTGTGTGTATATGAATATAAGTACAATGTATTTATTTCCTTTCTTGTTCTAAAAAGGGTTTGAGGTGACATACAAAAACATCTAAGTTACTAGGGTTGCATATAAAAGTGGAGGAGAAAATATTAGTGAAAGCACATTACATGGGGACAACTGGAATACAATTAAGGGTGAATGCAAAATACGTATAAATAGCAATGTATATACATATTTCTACATTGTTGAGCTGCAAGTTTGTCACAGAGCTTTATAGTAAATAAAGCAAAGAAGTTAACGTGATAAGATCCATAATTCACATTGTCAGTCAAATAAAAACAAAACACTTCAGAAGACTGTTCTGAGAGAAATAGAGGTTTGTTGTGAACTATATTCTCAACCACAGACTTCAGTGGGCTATTTCTTATAGTGCATGTCAGTGTGGAATCCAGCAAAAGTATACCTTAATAGGGGAAGGAAAGTGAAAGTGAAGTCGCTCAGTCGTGTCCGACTCTTTGCGACCCCATGGACTGTAGTCTACCAGGCTCCTCTGTTCATGGGATTTTCCAGGCAATAGTACTGGAGTGGATTGCCATTTCCTTCTCCAGGGGAATCTTCCCGACCCAGGGATCAAACCCAGGTCTCCCTCATTGTAGAGAGACGCTTTACCACCTGAGCCACCAGGGAAGTCCTAAAACTCTGCCATCTAAAATAAAGATTGCTGATGGTAATATTTATTCCCAGGATAAGCTTGACTTATACTTTTATTTCATTTTAGAAAGTCTATATAAAAAGAAGTCAAAGATAAAAAAAAAAAGATCAAAATGATGATCAATTAGAAAAGTTTGGCTGCAGAGTTTATAATAAATAGGGATATTTTGGAGTAGGATTTTTGGAGAAAAATATTTGCTTATTAGATCTCAATTACAATGATTATAATTTAAATTTATTTTAAATAACTCACCTTTTATTTGCTATTTTTATCATATATTTTATTTCTAAATAAGCTACAAACTCCACAAAACATTATCATTATTACTGCCTTAAACAGTCAGTAATCTTTTATATTTCCCTGTTTCCCTTTTCTCTTGCTCTTTATCACTTCTTGGATTTCTATGATTTCATCCGCAATCTTTTCTCTTTTAGGTTGCAGAAATTCCTTTAGTATTTCCTACAGTAAAGGACGGGTTTAGTAAATTCTCTTATGCCTGTCTGAGAATATCTTTCTTTTGCTCTTATTTCAAAATATATTTTTTTGCCACATATGGAGCCTTAGTGTTAGCAGTTATTTTTTCTTTTAGCACTTGAAAAAAAATTATAATTTCTTCAGGCAAACATAGTTTCTGTTGAGAAGTCAGCTGTCATTTTACTTGTTTTTCCCTGAAGAAAATTTCTTTTCTCCTTTCTGGCTGATTCTAAGATTTTTCTCTTCATGTTTTGTTGTTGTTGTTTGTTTGTTTCCAACAGACTCTTGTGTGCCCAGGTGTGATTCATCCTGGTTCAGATTCACTGAGCTTCTTCAACTCGGTATCATCTTTCGTCACATTTTGAAAATTCTTGATCATTAATTTTTCAAATAGTGCTTATATTTTGGTATTGTTGTGTTTTGTTTCTTGGAATCTAATTGCATATGTTAGTTCTTTGACGTGTATTACATGTCTCACAGTTTTTTCTATTGAAATGTGTGGTTTTTCTACTCTTTTGCATTACTGATTCTGTCTTCCACTGTGTTTGGTCAGTAAAAAATGTGCATGTATCTTGGCTCTCTGTATATGTGATTTTTCCATATCTGCAGTTCCTCCATATCCACAATTCTACATTTCATCCATGGATTCAACAAACCACACATTATGTGGTACTATAGTATTTAGTGTTGAAAAAAATCTGTGTAGAAGAGGTTCTGCACCGTTCTGTCTCTAAATATATATGGGGAGGCAGGCAGGGAGAGAGAGGGCGAGAGACATTGTGAAGAATTGGCTTATACCAATTGTGGAGGCTGACAGCTTCCAAGATATGCAGTTGGCATGGCTGGAGATACAGAAAAACTGATTGTGTAGTTCTAGTCCAAACTCTGGCAGACTTGATATTTAGGAAGGGCCAATATTTTGGTTTGAGTCCAAAGGCAGGGAATATATAATGTCCTGGCTCAAGGCAGTTCCGTCTTACCTACCTGAGGGCCAACCTTTTTGTTCTGTTCAGACTGTCAACTGATTGACTTACTCATACTGTGGAGGGTAGTGTGCTTTACTCAGTCTTTTGATTCAAATGTTAATCCCATTCAGACATACCCTCACCACATATACCAGACTAATATTTGACCAATTATCTGGGCATCCATGGCCCAATCAAACTGACACTATCCCACCCATCTAATGAGTTTGCAATTTGATATATATTTTGTACAATAGAAGGAAGGGACAGCAAGGAAGAACCCAACCTATTCTTACAGATGTTTTAAGATATACGATTTGTCCCTTGTAAAACTGAGGAGCTTTTTGTGGACATGCCCCTAGAAAGAACGGCACCCCACTCCAGTACTCTTGCCTGGAAAATCCCATGGACGGAGGAGCGTGGTCGGCTGCAGTCCATGGGGTCGCTATGAGTCAGACACGACTGAGTGACTTCACTTTCACTTTTCACTTTCATGCATTGGAGAAGGAAATGGCAACCCACTCCAGTGTTCTTTCCTGGAGAATCCCAGGGATGGGGGAGCCTGGTGGGCTGCCGTCTATGGGGTTGCACAGAGTCGGACACGACTGAAGCAACTTAGCAGTAGCAGCCCTAGAAAGAAGATCATCCTTATTCTTCAGAAGTGGCCTGAACTGGCCTGAAATAGAAAATTTCTGGCTCTCTGGTTAAGTTCTCAATAATGTTAGTTCCCTTAAACTTTCTTAAAGAACTTAGCATATGCTCCGTGTATGCTGTGTTGTGCTTAGTCGCTCAGTCATGTCCAACTCTTTGTGACTCCATGGACTGTAGCCTGCCAGGCTCCTCTGTCCATGAAGATTCTCCAGGCGAGGACACTAGAGTGGGTTGCCTTGTGCTCCTCCAGGGTATCTTCCCAACCCAGGGACTGAACCCAGATTTCAATGAGATCTCTCTCATTGCAGGCAGATTCTTTAATGTCTGAACCACCAGGGAAGCCTGCTTGGTGTATAAAAGGTAGCAAATACAAATACTCTTTTTCATCCACATCACTTACTAGACATGTGGCCTTACTAGAAAAGTGACTTCTCCATATTTTTAAAAGCTAAGGTATACTGACATAAGAGAAATATCCATTGTTGGGTGGTTGTGACAATTACAAGTGTTAATATGTGCAAAATGCTTAGAATAGTGCTTAGAACAAAGGAAATATTAAATAACTGTTGTCTGTACTGTTATGGTTGTTGCTATTGCTTTAATCATTCTCTGCCATGGTCAATGCATTTTCTAGAAGTTGCAGTGGAATAACTATAACATCAGTGGTATATTTCTATTTTCCAGCTATTTTCTGCATTTCTGCCATTCCTCACATGTAAAATGAGGAGTTGTCCTTAGATGGCAACATGCTCTTCCAGTGTGAACATTTTCTGATTTTAGTAAGCTCAAATGTGCTCTGCTTATAGCATTGACTGTCGGTGCTTCAGGGATGGTTGAGGATTATGTTTTATATCAGATGTTAGGTGTATTAACAGCATTGGTGATACTCCTTATCCATCCCTAGGCCTTGACTCAAGCTCCTATTAAGAGAATATCAGAAAAAGTGAACTCGAAAGGGACAATATTATACCACTTAGAACTCGATATAAAATCACTCTGGAAGCACAGAAAAAGAAATGTTCTGCTATATCATGGAATAATAACCACCAGCCTTCACTGAGAGCATTTAATGGGCATTATATCAGTGAACCTTTCAATAGCCCTTTGAAGTAGGCAATTTTATTGACACTAATTTACAGAGGAGGAAATTAAAAGGTTCTGACAGCTTGAAATGCAAAATTATGTGAACCAATTGGTTGCCCAACTGGGACTTGAATCCAGGTCCAGTTACCTCCAAAGTCCAAATGGTGAATCTGTAGGTTGTACTATTTCCTGAACTTTGACTGTGGTCAGATCGTCTTGCAGTTGTGTCTGAAACTATTCAATAATACCTCTTTTAAGTTCTAACTTTGTGTATTCCTTCAAAGGAAATACCTATTGATTCCATTACCTTTCTCTTGTTCTCAGCAAGTCATTATCTGCTTCTCACACCTGAGTGAGCCTGAATGCACCAGCAGAGCCACATTTAATGGAAAACATCTCAGGACCATTCCCCAGCCAATTTCTGTGGCAATGAATCTCAGCCCAATATTAGGCTCATTTTGTTTGATTAAATTTCTAAGAAATTGTCATTTTACAAGAAGCATTTCATCCTGACATAATAGACTTATCTATATTTTCCTCATTTGTTCAAAGACTGTAGATGTTGTGCTTGGGTGGGCCAATCAATTACCATATACTAGTTCATATGAAGAGAAATATTGCTTAAATATTATAGACTTGAACATGATGTGGGCTGGACTATTTACACATACTCTGTATGTCATACAATATAGATCTGAGTTAAAACATTCTGTGAAGGCTTCAATCATTTTGATAATTAAAACACTTGAATAATTCTAATTAACAAAGTATTAATAATTTAAGCACAAAATTTTAAGAATTATGACTTTTTTTACATAGTGGTTTGGGTTGCCAGAATGATAAATCCATGTTTTAGAAACCAATTCTTGAATGTTTTCTTTATACACAAGAAAGGATAATTTGACAATAGAATCTTTGTGAAAAATTCAGTAATATATTTTCTATTCATTCTAGCTATATTTTTAGGGGCTTCATCTTGCTGCATTGTGATTGCTTCATGAAGGACATACTTTTTTTTATTGAAGTATAGTTGATTTACAGTGTTGTGTTAGTTTCAAGTGTACAGCAAAGTGACTCACTTATATTCATATATGTATACATATAGATTTCAGGTGCATTTCCCTTATAGGTTATTACAAAATGTTAAATATAATTTTTAAGGCATAGCTACAATCATTTGGAAAGTTGTGTGCTAGAAAGTGAAAAAGCTCTGGATTTTAAACGGGCAAATCTGAGTTCTGGCACCCCACTCCAGTACTCTTGCCTGGAAAATCCCATGGACGGAGGAGCCTGGTAGGCTGCAGTCCATGGGGTCGCTAAGAGTCGGACATGACTGAGCGACTTCACTTTCACTTTTCACTTTCATGCATTGGAGAAGGAAATGGCAACCCACTCTAGTGTTCTTGCCTGGAGAATCCCAGGGACGGCAGGGCCTGGTGGGCTGCCGTCTATGGGGTCGCACAGAGTTGGACACGACTGAAGCGACTTAGCAGTAGCAGCAGGTCCCTTTTAGCTTGAATGTTTCTAATTATAGGCAGGCAAGTTTTATGCCCCATTCCTTTTCAAGAGATGTTCAGATTTTTTATTTTGGTCATTAATCTACATGTGCTATTGTGAAAAAATTTATGAACATCTGAGTCTACCATGTTGGCATTTTTCAGGAGGAATAAATAATACTCCTTTCTGTGCTTTCTGAGCTCAAAGGCAATTAAGAGATGAATCAATTATAAAATAGGACTTCATACCTGTGCCTAAAAAATCTTTCTAGAACATTCTATACTTTATATCTCCACCCATCCTGCAGTCCCTTACTTGGGATATCCTAGCTAAGGAAAAGTTTAGGTCTACCCAGGAGACATAATTATCCTGGGTTGTGGCTTCATATTAGTCAGGGGTTGACAATGAATTGAAGTGAAGTTGTTCAGTCGTGTCCGACTCTTTGTGACCCCATGGACTGTAGCCTACCAGGCTTCTCCGTCCATGGGATTTTCCAGGCAAGAGTACTGGAGTGGGCTGCCATTTCCTTCTCCAAGGGATCTTCCTGACCCAGGAATTGAACCTGGGTCTCCTGCATTGCAGGCAGATGCTTTACCCTCTGAGCCACCAGGGAAGAGCCCTGACAATGAAGAAAAAAAAAAAAAGGGGGATCTCCAAGGCATGCAACCTTTAAAAGACTGGCTCTACATAACAGAGAAATGTGGACCATTGGCAAGTGCATGCCATGAAAAGTCTTTGAGTAGTGGAGTGATATGCTCAATGTGAAAATTAAACATTGATTGAAATGGGGGAGATCTGAGAGAAGGGAAAACACTAAAATCATTATTGCAAGGTAATAAGGACTTCTGCTTGGTGGCATGAGTGGGAGCAGAAACTATATGAAATGAAAAAAAAAAAAAAAGGAAGACTGATCAGGAGGAAATAGTACATGGCTAAACATGGAGAAAAGAATTAGAGGCACTTGAGATTTAAAACATATTACTTGGAAAATGATGGTACTGTTAGCATTTAAGAATCAGATGGAAGCATTTTTAAGTTTACATTTTTGGCAGGCTATCCAGCTGGAACCATGAAGAAGAGTGCAGGAGTTTTGAGCTGGAGATACAGATATTTAAGGTCATTCAGTAGAATGGTTAATTGAAGGCATGAGTGTATAATATCATGAAACTAAGAGGAATGAAGAGAGGAAGGATGATGACATGGCCTCAGACATGTCCACCACGAGGAGATGAAACAGAAGACTAGGGGTAAACGGAGGAGGCTATTTGAATGTCATGGAAATTTTAGGAGGGAAGAATTTTACAAAAGGGAATGACAAGCTGTGCCAAATGTTGCAGAGAGAGAGAGTAGCTGAAGAGAAAGCAGAAAGCACTATTAGTAACTTTCGAGAGGGCAACATCAATGTTGGAGAAAGTTAAAAGTCAGTTTTCAAGGGCAAAGTAGAAAGTGGATGATGCATGAGAAGTGAAGTCCACATTCTTCATTTGGAAACTTGGAGTCATAAAAACAGAGACTATTATCCTAAAAGGAAAACACTACTGAAGAAGAAATGTTTTATGTGGAGAGAGTTAAATTTGCACCTGTATGGCTTTTACAATGTTAATTCTTTTCTGGAATTACCTCCATAATTTTCTTTCATGGAAATACCTCTCTTTTGGCCTCTGCCCTTGTGGTGAAGCAGTAGATAATTCCCTCTTCTCTCTTTTCTTCTACAGCAATATCTCCACATGGCTCAGACCTAGTCCCTTAGAGCATTCTGTGTTTTGGTCAAAGGCATTTGTTCAGAGGGGCTTCCCTGGTGGCTCAGGAGTAAAGAACCTGATTGCCAATGCAGGAGACGCAGGAGACGTGGATCAGGAAGATCCCCTTGGGAAGTAAGTGGCATTCCACTCTCGTATTCTTGCCTGGGAATCCCAAGGACAGAGGATCATGGCAGGCTACAGTCCACGAGGTCACAAAGAGTCAGACAAGACTGAGTGACTAAACAAAAACAGCAACATTGGTTCTGAGAGAAGCACATGACTCTGTCTAGGAGCTCAAGAGCTCACCTTGGGGGACTTTTTCTGCAATCATTGGGAAAGAGGAATTTTTTTCTCTGGTATTGATAGGACAAAGAACAATTAGAATGTCTGAAAAGGAAAGACTCAGAAGCAATCAGAGCACAAACATGCACACACAGAGAAAAGAGAGAAAGAGACTACTGAGACTGTCTTTTTGGATCCAACTCTAATTCTGAATTTAAACCAATAGCAGCGAAAGAGTATGCAGTGGTAAAATCCGGAGTGAAGAATAAAAGACCAAAAGTCTGGTGAAAGGAGGTGGGGTCAATTGATGAAATTAAGTCTCAGGGGAAGCTTTAGGAGATGAAGTGGAGAGATATGCCTTTGATAAAAGTTATATCATTGTTCCCTCTGATACTGAAGAAAGAGAAAGGATAGTAGTAGAGATACAGAGATATGTATGGAGAAGTAGAGTTGAGGAAATTGGCATTAAATGGCTAAGGTCACCTTTATACAATAGGAAAAAAAAGGTCATATTACACAATTTGCTTGTTACATTGATTTTTTTCATAAACTTATGAGAAGTTGTCTTCCTAAAGATGTTATATTACTGATTGGGTTCTATAGTTGAATATAAATTGTATAGGGAGATATGAAAACTAGTAGAAGATATGAAAAATCCTTGAAATATGTCTCAAATATTTATATAGACACCCCTTAAGAACATGGGTGCACTGTCCTTATTCCTTCCTTGTGAATATTTACAGTGTACTAGCCACAGGGATTACATTTTGAATAAGATAAATATGGTGTTTGCCATCACAGAGGTGAAAAAATGATGGAAGGATTAAGAAGGGACCAAATATTTCAGGAGTTTCAAGTCTTATATCTATTTTACCAACTGCAGAAAATTTTGCAACATTATTTATTGATAAGTTGTCAAAACAGAATCAGCTGTGCTTATTTTATTGAAATTGGAAAGTTGATTATGTCCAACAAGATTGACAATTTATGTGGACAAACCTTTGGAGAGAAGTTAGTCTTTAAAATAATATGCTCAGGTAGGCTGCATCTAGTTCTCTTTCATTTAATTAAATATCAATAAATGTATTTTAGCATATGCCATTTCTCTGGCTACCTTCTCTCCACTGGACAAGTGTTCATTAAGCAAAAGCCTTTGTGTGTGTGTGAGAGAGAGATAGAAAGAGAGGGGAGAGGGAGATAAAGGGAATTAAATTATTTTCAATAATTTCTTTATCTTCCTGAAAGGTTTTGGCACAGGGAAACTATTCAGTGTGTGATGAGCTGGAAGGGACATTAGCCCCTGTAGAAGTTACACAAAGTATTGTACCAAAGTACATACTAACAGTGGGGATATAATGCAGACTTGAGAAGGAAAGTGTTTCATGTCCATTGCCCTGTCATGTTAAAGAATCTACCACTCCCTGTAGAGTTTAAATTTCATTGATGGCAGGTTATACAACCATTGGCCAATACACTCAATCTAGTCTGCTTATATAACATCTAAGACTAGTCTATTCAGAACTTTAGTTCAGTTCAAGCAAAGTTCCAGCTATCTCTTGACCTTTTAATCTCAACAGGTAGTTGGCTGCATTGTTTATTTCCTCCCCAGGTAATTTTTCAAGTTGCAGTCATACCCATGGCGCTCTCTCCTTCTTACCCCCATTTGAAAGTGAAAGTGAAGTCACTCGGTCGTGTCTGACTCTTTGCGACCCCATGGACTGTATAGCCCACCAGGCTCCTCCATCTATGGACTTTTCCAGGCAAGAGTACTGGAGTGGGTTGCCATTTCCTTTGCCAGGGGATTTTCCTGACCCAGGGATTGAACCTGGGTCTCCCACATTGCAGGTAGATGCTTTTACTGTCTGATCCACCAGGGAAGCCCTACCTCCATTTGGTTACCATTAAATTCATATGTTCTAGTTTTAGTCCTTGGAGAAATAAAGTTGGCATGGAGTTACCTTCTCACTCATCTGTCATTTTATTTATATTTCTGTCTTGAATATAGAGAACAGAGATAGAAAAGAAAAAAAAGAGAGAACTGGATCAAATACTTTGTAAATTGTGTCAAATCTCTTCGTAAATTCAGCAACTAATGTCCATACTCACAGAATAATGCCTTTCCAAATATTCACTGGCTTTTATCTGTCAATAGAAAACCAACATTGCTCCAACATTGCTCAATAGAGCAACTGCTAAATGCTCAACATTGCTCAATTCTAGAAAAGAGACGTAGCTTTAGCTTCATCCACTACAATTATAATATATAGAGCTTTGACTTTTCATTTCATCTTTCTGAACCTTTGAATTTTATATAATAAAATTGTACATTTGTAGTACATAGTAGTGTGAAAATAAAAATAATGACCATAGAGAGAAATTCTCATACTATTGGTTTTGCATATTTGTCAATTTTAGATTTTAGAGTGGCAATTACCCAATATGGAAATAAGTATCAGTATTATGTTAGAAAGAAAAGTTCGATTTTGTCTTTCTTATCAAGTACAGCTCATCATTTTTTCCAGAAGTAAAGTGATTCTTGTAAGATTTATGGTCCTTTCATGCACTATACACATTCATATTATAGGTCTGCTATTAACTACAAGAAATCTTAAAATTAAAATAGATTCAGAATGAAATATTTTAAAAATAAACATTTTAATAAATTATTCTATTATTTTATTTATTGTCTGAATTAGAGAGTTGATAATTATCAATAGAAAAGATCCCAGTTGACTCCATGTTAATCTGATAGTTTTTAAAAGCTTTCTCTTTTCTCAGCTAATCGAATTACAATTCTTTTTTCACACCTTGAATTATGTGACCAAGTATTTCATTATTCTTTGATAGTACTTTACTGTTTACTTTCTGGGATATAAATTTAACTGACCCAAGATCTTCAAATATACAACCTTGAATTTAAATTGTGTGAGTACTGAGAAATAAAGAATGGTTGGAGACGTCTAAAATTTCACATTAAAATAGTATAGTGATGACTCTGAAAGAATAAACATCCTAACAAAGCTAACATCACAATGCTCTTCTAATTATGCCCGTGATAAGGTATGTGTTGACTTGTGACAATCAGCTTTGAAAGTCAATATAAGTAAATCTCCATGGGATTCCATTGGGGATCACATGGATCAACATCTCAGGTTCCTTGAGTTGACTAGTCTGATTTTGCTCTATGATACCACAATACTCTATAGTGAAAGTAGATGGGGTTTAATGAGAAGTTGAGAGGTAGAGGGCTTTGCAAATAATCCCCAAACATTAAAGTTCCACTTCCAGTAGCCCTCACACTTTTTTGCTTTTAGAAGCATAACTGTATGTGTGGAGCTTCCCAGGTAGCTCAGTGCTAAAGGATCTGCCTGCCAATGAAGGTGCAGGTTTGACAGAGAAGCCTGGTGGGCTACAGTCCATGGGTGGCAAAAGAGGCGGCCACGACTTGGTGACTAAGCAACAACAATATGTCTTTATGTATAAGTAATGCCAAAGACAGACGAATGGATAAGAAAGCTGTGGTACATATACACAATGGAATATAACTCAGCTATTAAAAAGAATGCATTTGAATCAGTTCTAATGAGGTGGATGAAACTGGAGCCTATTATACAGAGTGAAGTAAGTCAGAAAGAAAAACACCAATACAGTATATTAACACATATATATGGAATTTAGAAAAATGGTAATGATGACCCTATATGCGAGACAGCAAAAGAGATACAGATGTAAAGAACAGGCTTTTGGACTCTGTGGGAGAAGGTGAGGGTGGGATGATTTGAGAGAATAGCATTGAAACATGTATATTATCATATATGAAATAGATCGCCAGTCCAGGTTCCATGCATGAGACAGGGTGTTCAGGGCTGGTGCATTGGGATGACCCTGAGGGATGGGATGGGGAGGGAGGTGGGAGGGGGGTTCAACATGGGGAACATATGTACACCCATGGCTGATTTATGTGAATGTATGGCAAAATCACTACAATATTGTAAAGTAATTAGCCTCCAATTAAAATAAATAAATTTAAAAAAAAGTTATGAAAACAAACAAACAAAAGTAATGCTAAAGAATGTTGAAACTACCAGAAAATTGCACTCATCTCACATGCTAACAAAGTAATTTTCAAAATTCTCCAAGAAAGGCTTCAACAGAATGTGAACCAAGAACTTCCAGATGTTTAAGCTGGGTTTAGAAAAGGCAGAGGAACCAGAGATCAAATTGCCAACATCTGTTGAATCATCAAAAAAGCAAGAGAGTTTCAGAAAGAAACCTACTTCTGCTTTATTGACTATGCCAAAGTCTTGACTATGCGGATCACAAAAAACTGTGGAAAATTCTGAAAGAGATGGGAATACCAGATCACCTTACCTGCCTCCTGAGAGATCTGCATGCAGGTCAAGAAGCAACATTTAGAAACAGACATGGAACTATGGACTGGTTCCAAATCGGGAAAGTAGTATGTCAAGGCTGTATAGTTACTCTGCTTATTTAGCTTATGTGCAGAGAACATCATGCGAAATGCTGGACTGGATGGAGCACAGGCTGGAATCAAGTTTTCTGGGAGAAATATCAATAATCTCAGATATACAGATAATATCACCCTATGGCAGAAACAAAGATCATGGCATCCGGTCCCATCACTTCATGGGAAATAGATGGGGAAACAGTGGAAACAGTGTCAGACTTTATTTTTCTGGGCTCCAAAATCACTGCAGATGGTGACTGCAGCCATGAAATTAAAAGACACTTACTCCTTGGAAGGAAAGTTATGACCAACCTAGATAGCATTTTCAAAAGCAGAGACATTACTTTGCCAACAAAGGTTCGTCTAGTCAGGGCTATGGTTTTTCCAGTGGTCATATATGGATGTGAGAGTTGGACTGTGAAGAAGGCTGAGAGCTGAAGAATTCATGCTTTTGAACTGTGGTTTTGGAGAAGACTCTTGAGAGTCCCTTGGACTGTAAGGAGGTCCAACCAGTCCATTCTGAAGGAGATCAGCCCTGGGATTTCTTTGGAAGGAATGATGCTGAAGCTGAAACTCCAGTACTTAGGCCACCTCATGCGAAGAGTTGACTCATTGGAAAAGACTCTGATGCTGGGAGGGATTGGGGGCAGGAGGAGAAGGGGATGACAGAGGATGATATGGCTGGATGGCATCACTGACTCGATGGATGTGAGTCTGAGTGAACTCCTGGAGTTGGTGATGGACAGGAAGGCCTGGCGTGCCACTATTCATGGGGTCGCAAAGAGTCGGACACAACTGAGCGACTGATCTGATCTGATCGGATCTGATGGCAGAAAGTGAAGAGGAACTAAAGAGCCTCTTGATGAAAGGGAAAGAGGAGAGTGAAAAAGTTGGCTTAAAACTCAACATTCAAGAAACTAAGATCATGGCGTCTGGTCCCATCACTTCATGCAAATAGGTGGGGAAATAATGGAAACTGACAGACTTTATTTTTTTGTGCTCCAAAATCACTGCAGATGGTGACTGCAGCCATGAAATTAAGACGCTTGCTCCTTGGAAGAAAAGCTATGACCAACTTAGACAGCATATTGAAAAGCAGAGACATCACTTTGCTGACAAAGGTCCATATAGTCAAAGTTATGATTTTTCCAGTAGTCATGTATGGATGTGAGAGTTGGACCATAAAGAAAGCTGAGTGCTGAAGAATTAATGCTTTTGAAATGGTGTTGGAGAAGACTCTAGAGAGTCCCTTGGACTGCAAAGAGATCAAACCAGTTAATCCTAAAGAAAATTAGTCTGAATATTCATTGGAAGTACTGGTGCTGAAGCTGAAGTGTCAATCCTTTGGCCACCTGATGCAAAGAACTGACTCATTTGAAAAGACCCTAATGCTGGGAAAGATAGAAGGCAGGGGAAGAAGGGGACGGCAGAGGGTGAGATGGTTGGATGGCATCACTGACTCGATTAAGAAGAGTTTGAGCAAGCTCCAGGAGTTGGTGATGGACAGGGTAGCCTGGTGTGCTGCAGTCTGTGGGGTCAGAAAGAGTTGGACACAACTGAGCAACTGAACTGATCTGAACTGAATCATGCAGCAAACTTATAAAAGTCCAAGTAGAGTAAGAAAAGAAAAAACTCCTAGTAGTTATTTAAGAGATTTGATATTATCCCAGAGAAATGGAAGAACTTAGGAATTCAATAAAGGTAAACAATGCAAGAAAATAATAAAGGCCAATAGAAATATCAAGATAAATAAGAGGCAGTTCAAGAAAGAAAATATAACCAGAGAATACTTCTTGGCTTTGCCATGAAAAATATTTACACAGTAATAATAATACAAACCCCATTTATTATTGTCCAAATCTCAAGACTTCAATTTCATTTCAGAGCAGACTTCAAATATTAGTAACTTTGCCATGTAAAAGGGAGGAAAAGAAAAGGAAAGAGGGGTCTGTATCTGTTTCTCAAGAGCTTTTGTTTTGTGCCTGCTAAGGGTATTTTAGCCAGGTGGTTCTGAAGGGAACAGGATGAATACACATATTTGGCGTGCAGATGCCCAAAGATCTTATGGAATGAGACTAAGAGTAGAATTAAAGTTTGAAGGACCTTTTTCTACCTAAGGAATTAATCTGTTCCACCAGCATGCAGCATCCAGATGCTATGGGCTGCCTTGGACACCATACAAGCTATATACCATTAAGAGGGGCCTGGAAAGCAGTGGTAAGGATACCAGTGGGACTCAGAGGAACTCTGATGTGGAACCACTGTGAACCCACCCAAAGCTGTGTGTCCAATCAGTCTTAAGATTGGCACCCAGAAGTAACTACAGGCTACAAAGGAGGGACAGCAAAGATGTTATATACTTGGGCTAAGAATACAGATCCTCTCTTGGTTCTCTGTTATGTGCTTTTAGGATTCTGGAATAATCTCATGTTGTGGGGAAGACAGACACCATGATATTTAAGCATTAGTTTCTCACTAGTTAGGTAGGGAAGGGACGACAAACTGATTAAGTGTGATATGAAGAGATAAATGTGATAACTTGTGCACTTTCCTGTCATGCACTAAAATGTATATCCCCTCCATCAGGTTTTCATTGGTTCAACATAAGTGGCTGCTCCAGACTTTGAACATCTTCTGTGAAACCTTGTGAGAAGGTTTAACCTTTCTCTGGTCAAGTATCAAAACTCCAAGTGAATTGGTGGAACACTTAGAACATAACTATTTTGACAGGAGGCACTATTTCAAGGTATGAAAATAAGTTTTGCATGTAGTTTTACATTATTGCTCCAGGACATATTAGATTCATAACACTGGACTTAAAAAAAATATCTATAACTCTCAAACTTCTTCATAGAATGAGAAGTACAAATGGTCTCTTCAAGGCTGTTGTGTTGTTTAATCAGATAGCATCTGAGATTCCTTGTTGTTTTGTTCTTAACATGTTAAAATGGTATTTAACTAGTTTTGGCTAATCTATGACTAAGGTTTGGGCTTCCCAAGTGGGAAGAATCTGCCTACCAATGCAGGAGATGCGGGTTTGATTCCTGAGTCAGAAAGATCCCCTGGACGAGGAAATGGCAATCCACTCCAGTATTTTTGCCTAGTGAATCCCATAGACAGAGGAGCCTGGTGGGCTACAATCCACAGAGTTGCAAAGAGTTGGACACGACCAGATGCACACATACACACCTGTCTGATGTTATCTATGTAATAGTATATATGACCCAATGTGCATGATGGAAACTAACATTTTATCAGAAACCTATTGTATCTTGGACACTTTGTGAGATGTGAGTGGAATACAAAATAAATAAGATTCATTATCTTTTCTCAAGTTACTTAAACTTTAGTTGAAAATACAAGATATAAACAAGTAAAATTGAATAGTACAATATGTAAATATCAATATGAGACACTATAAAAGAGTGACTTAGGCTCTATGGAGACATCCATGCTGTAGACACTCACTGGTGTTATCAATAGCATTAGTAGTAATTGACTCCTAAGGAAAAAGGGGCTTCCTTGGTGGCTCAATGGCAGACTCTGCCTGCCAATGCAGGAGACACAGATTTGATCCCTGGGACAGGAAAATTTCTCGGAGAAGGATATGAAAACCCACTCCAGTAATCTTGCCTGGGAAAACCCATGGGCTAAGGGCCTGGCAGGCTATAGTCAGTGGGTCCACAAAGAGTTGGACACGACTTAGTGACTAAACAACAACAAAGGAAAAAGATGGCCCCAAAGTGGACTCTTTGAGGGTATTGAAGGCAATTCCATTTAAACAGTTTGAATTACTGTATCTTCCAAATAATTATTTAAGCCAAGGAAATAACTTATTTTAAGCCATTGATTCTTACATAATAAAAGCTTAATTAGTCCAAATGATTAAGCAACAAGGTGCTAATTGGATTATGTGGTCCACAGAGGGTTAAGTTAAATAATCATTTCCACTTCAGCTCTTGCTGAAATTCTTTTTAAAAAGATCACATTCATTTTCCTGCCTTAAACAATAGAACATTGTTAAAAATAGTGGACTCAGATGGCAGGATGTTATGGGACATCATGCAGTTGCAAAAAGGGTAGTCTATTGAAATAGACAATCAATGATCCCCAAACACTTTTGAGGGGCTGCTAGCTGCACACATAAGACTTTTGGGGTTTTTCATTTGCTTTTTGTCTTGGGATTTTGTGGTGATTATTCTTTCTCTGAAGCAGAGTAACAAGCACAATATTCCAGGGCGCTGAGAACCATGGTTACCTGAATTCCTGTAAATCAGGACGTTCCTCCATCTGTTAGGTGAGATATCTATGGAAAAGTCTTCTGCTGTATTTGACACCAAACTGCCAGTTTGGATTTAGAGATACAAGTTTAAAAAATGCAGCATACCAGCTCCAGCTTTCAGTGCCAACTGTAGAGATCAGTATCATTTGTACACGGCAGCAGGAGCATTTGTTAAGGAATTATTCTGCCTCTGACTCCCAGGGAGAGAATAAAGCTTCACACTCTGTGTTTATATGGCCATTCTCTCCACTGATAGTAATGAATCCGGGTGAAGGCCAAGTGAACTTTGTTCTGTATGTGTGCTGTGTTTGTAACTGGGGAGTGTGTGGCTGGTTCCTACCCCTTTTTTGGAATTTATTAATATTGATTGATTTACTTTGGTGCTAAGGAGCCTTTTTGAAAAGTAGTCATTGAACAGGGTTGACAACTGGAATGCAGACCCATGTAGGCATGACTCATTGACTGAAGGACTCCTGAAGGAAGCCTGATTTCCATGGTGAGCTGCAGGGCCAGTGGGAAGGAATCAACCCTGAATGAAATTAAGCTCTGCATCAGCCACAGGGTCTGAGGGTTGGAGGAAGATAGTGGTACTGGGCAAAACATGTGACTATAACACAGCCATTTGCAAACTTTTGGTGGAGTAAGTTGTATATGTTGAATAACAAATGAGTGCTCCTAATTTATCCTCCTTATCACTCCCTGAGAATGATAGGGTTTGCTTATTCAGCTTCTTTCTGCTTTTACTAAACTTGTTCTTTTTCTGAAATTGTTTTGTTTTTATTTTTTTAATTTATTTTTTATTGAAGTATAGTTGACTTACAGTGTTTCAGGTGTATAGCAAAGTGATTAATTTGTGTGTGTGTGTGTGTATATATATATAAAACTTTTCATTTGTTATATATGTGTGTATATATATTTTCATTTGAATATATATGTGTGTGTGTGTGTATATATATATATATATACACATATATATAACTTTTTTATATAACTTTTTCAGATTCTTTTCCATTACAGGTTATTATGAAATATTGAGTGTAGTTTTCTGTGCTATACAGTAGGTCTTTGTTTATCTATTTTATATATAGTAGTGTGTATATGTTAATCCCAAACTACTAATTTGTCCCTCCTCTCCTTTTCTCCTTTGATAACTATGAATTTGTTGCCTATGCATCAATTTCTGTTTTTGAAATAAGTTCATTTGTATCATCTTTTTTTTTTTAGTTTCAACATATAAGTGATATCATATGATATTTGTATTTCACTGTCTGACTTCACTTCATATGATAATCTCTAGATCCACCTATGTTGCTACAAATGACATTATTTCATCCTTGGAAGGAATGATGCTAAAGCTGAAACTCCAGTACTTTGGCCACCTCATGCGAAGAGTTGATTCATTGGAAAAGACTCTGATGCTGGGAGGGATTGGGGGCAGAAGGAGAAGGGGACGACAGAGGATGAGATGGCTGGATGGCATCATTGACTCAATGGACTTGAGTCTGGGTGAACTCCGGGAGTTGGTGATGGACAGGGAGGCCTGGCGTGCTGCAATTCATGGGGTCGCAAAGAGTCGGACATGACTGAGTGACTGATCTGATCTGAATATTCCACTATATATTTGTCCCACATCTTCCTTATTCATTTATCTGTCAATGAACATTTAGGTTGCTTCTATCAGACTTGTTTTTCAGATTTGTGATTTAGAATCTTGAGAATAGATAGAAATGCATGCTTGTCTACACAGGGAGACTGTTGTTTTGTTTAAGATGGGCAGCTTTAGATATGAAAGAACTTTAGGATAAGGGGTATGGGAAGGTGATGGGTAAAGGCAAGAGGGGGTCTAGACTTTGTTGGGCTGGGATCATCTTTGAGAGAAAGATTTTAAAATTATTTAAACAAAATTAGTTGTGAAATTGAAGGTACATTTGGAAAGAGAAACTAAGTCAAATACATTGCAAAAATTAAAGAGCTGTCATATATCACAATATCACTAAGTACATAATAATTTAATTATTGTACACACATTTGATATGTTTATGTCCCCCCCAAATTCATATGTTGAAACCTTAACACTTCCAATGTGATAGCATTTGGAGATGGAACTTTGGGGAGGTAATTAAGGGTTAAATGAGGTGATGAGGCTGGAGTCCTCATAGTGGGATTAATGCCTTTTATGGTGGACAGACATCAGAGAGTTCATGATTTCTCTCCAACATGTGCACAAAGGATAGGTCATGTGAACATACAGTGTGATGGCACACATGTACAAGACAAGAGAAAAATGATTCAGAATGAAACTTACCTTGCCAGAACCTTCATCTTGGAATTCCCAGGCTCCAGAACTGTGAGAAATAAATTTCTGCTGGTTAGGCCATTTAGCCTATGGTGTTTTGTTGTGGTGGTGAGTAGGCTAAGACGTGGTATGATTTTTATGTATACTTTTTGACTGCATACATTGAGCACTTCTTCATGTGAAACATGATTTTTGCAATACTTTGTCTTAAGTTGGTTGATTAAAATTTGTATTTTATTATTAATAATAGTGACAGTTATATATGACTTACGTCACAGATACACTCACCAATTATAGATTTGTGCTCTAAAAGTGAAAGAATTCAGATAAATTCTATTTTCCATGCTTCCCACCAAAAAGGAAAAAAATAAAGTATGGTCCTTTTATAATCGCAAATGCCACATTATTAAATGTTTCTCTGAAAGAAGAGAACGGCCCTTTTTCCTCTGCTCACAACTTGCATTTTTTATGACTTGAAGAATTTTCCGCAGACTAGGTTCTTCTGGCTTCACTTTTTCAAGCTCAGTTTCTCATTGACTGTCTACATAGTTCAGGTGCCAGGGGCTGTAGGACAGACTCACTTTTCAGTATCACCCCTGTCCCTTTTGGGTTTTGGTCCTGGGTGAATCCCTACAGTGGGCAGTGGGTTTATTCCTGGCAGCCATTCCAAACTGGGGAAGCTAGTGATAGCTGAAAGCCACATACATGTGATCCACTCACACTAAATGTCATCTAAATCGAACTCCTCCTTAGATTTCCAATACGTGGTTACTCCATTGTCACCCAAAACAGGAGCAAGTGTGACAGAAAGAAGTCAGAGTGCAAAGAGACGATGATCTTAAATTATTTTAACTTAAAATATTATATATTTCTAAATTTTACAAATGCATCTGATCACACAAGCACATTGCCTGAGATCCCCCTTTCCTGTTGATCTTTTGTCTATTGTCCTCTTATTATTTAGAGTGTCATTTTGAACTCTCCAGCTGAGTTTGTTGAAGTGTCTGCTTGTCTCCTCAGTTCTGTCAGCTTTTGCTTCATGCATTTTGTGTCTCTGCTGTTAGGCACATATGTGTGTCGTGTTTTCCTGATGGAACTGCTCCTTTATGACTATAACATTTCTCCTTATCTTTAATACTTATTCGCTTTAGAATCTATCTTGTCTGATATTAGTGTAGCCACTCCAGCTCAAATACTTTTCAGAGAAAGTGACAGTTGTTGGTTTCATATGGCATTTTATACAATGTCATTTTTACTTATATATCAAAAATTTGTCATGGTGGGAGGAGGCATAAGTGACAACTTAAAGAAATAAACATTGTATCATTAGAATGACTAATCTCCATTCTCGATTCTTATTGAATTTTGTTGAGGATATGATATTTAGATAGCTGTGTGATGGATCAGTTGTTGTGATGAAATACAAAAAGCTCACAGAGTTGTACTTTGGAATTCTGCTTTTAGTTTTGGGCTGAGGGAGGAGGCAATATACTTTGGGTTTTTCATTATCTGGAGTTCAACTGCATTGACATTATGAGAATTCTTTTGTAGGTAATAATAACTTGTCTGAAGTTTCATCACCATCCAGCAAGTTACCCCAGCTAGACATCTTGGAGTTGCCCACAGTTCTTGTTCTCCTATATTTCACATCAGTGTGGATATGTCATCAGCTCTGAAGTTTTGCCTTATTTATCACTGTTTCCCCTATACACAGTATCCTGCGGTAGCCTCTATATTCTCTTCTGTGTCCTTGGAACAGTTTTTATACTATTATAAAAGAAGTATAAAAACTTTGTACTGTGGTTCTCTCCTTGTATATCTGTCTCCTCAGGTACAGTAGATGGTGAACTCTGACAATAAGGACTCTATATCATTTATCTTTGTGTCTTCTGTGCCTGGTATACGGCACATGGTACATGCTTAACAGATGTTTGCTGCTGCTGCTGCTGTTAAGTCGCTTCAGTCGTGTCCAACTCTGTGCGACCCCATAGATGGCAGCCCACCAGGCTCCCCCGTCCCTGGGATTCTCCAGGCAAGAACACTGGAGTGGGTTGCCATTTCCTTCTCCAATGCATGAAAGTGAAAAGTGAAAGTGAAGTCGCTCAGTCGTGCCCGACTCTTAGCGACCCCATGGATTGCAGCCTACCAGGCTCCTCTGTCCATGGGATTTTCCAGGCAAGAGTACTGGAGTGGGGTGACCTCTCGAAAACTTGAGCATGAACATACAATATCCTTAGCCAGCTAGTGCTAACGAGTTTGCTTTGAGAGTAAAACAGTGAAAAATAGGAGTACTTGCCAGATGTTCATTATTATGCATGTCACCTTACATCTGAGGAGAAAATGGATTGGTTATATAAAATATTAATTATTTATATATTTATTATTTAATGATTGAAATTATATTCATTAAAACAGTAATTGGCATATGTTCCCCTCAACTTTTGTGTTCTGCTTGATGAAATTAAAGGTATTTAACATACCGTCAGGTTTTATTTTAAATGGCTCTGCACCAAATATAGTTGTAAACACACCTACATTCATGCAAACAACAGCATAAGAGCCCATTTCATAACTTCAGTTTTTGAGAAGCTGTTTTTTTTTTTTTTTTTTTTTTTAATTTTATTTTATTTTTAAACTTAACATAACTGTATTAGATTTACCAAATATCAAAATGAATCCGCCACAGGTATACATGTGTTCCCCATCTGTTTTGTTGAAAATGGCTTACATTTAATCCAGCAGAAAAAGGAATCCCTCCAAACTAGGATCTTTTCTATCCCCAGAGTTACTATATTTGCCAAGTGTCCTGTAAAGTTGATAGGTCAAAACTGCTGATTTGTTTAAAAGTTTTGTTATTCATATCAAACTTCTAAGATTATTCTCATACTTGAAATAGATATAGAACCCTAGAATCTTGAATTTGAAAGGATCTTCCAAATCAACACAGCCTAACTTCTATATTTAATAGATGAAGAAATTGATGTCCTAGGAATGGAAATTATTCTCAAATGGTGAGAACTTACATTTTAAAAATTCCAGCCCACTGCTCTTTTCCCTATATCATTCAGCCTCTTACAAAGCACTTGCAAAACAACTTCATCACAATACTGACCAAAATCCTGTCTATTTTACCGACACTGACAAACTGAGCCTAAGATTGATAAGGAAATGGGAGGGATCCAAAAATCCAAAACTGTCTTGAAAAAGAACAAAGAAGGCTCACACTTCTCAATCTCAAAACTTACTGCAAAGCTAAATAACTAAGACTGCATGGTACTGGCATAACGATGAGTTCAGCTATCAGTGGAATAGAGTCAAGGATCCGGAAATTCACTCTTACATTTATGGTCAATTAATTTTCAGGAGTGCAAGCACAATTCAGTGGGGAAATAATAGTCTTCCTAACAATTTGTGCTAAGACAACTGTATAACCAAAGGATCTGGATTCCTACCTCACACCATATATAAAAATTAACTAAAAATGGATAATAGGCCTAAATATAAGACTACATCTATGAAACTCTTAGAAGAAAACATAGGTGTAAATCTTTGTGACCTTGGGTTAAGCAATGGGTTTTCTAATGACACCAAATTCACAGCAAAAAAAGAAAAGATAAATAAAACAGACATTATTAAAATAAAAGCATTGTGTTTCAAAGCTCAACATCAGAAAAGCAGAAAATACAATCCTCATAGTGGGAGAAAATATTTGCAAGTTGTATATCTGGTATGGGACTTGTATTCAGAGTATATAAAGTAGCTTACATCTCAGCCATTAAAAAACAAATAACCTAATTAAAAATGAGCAAAGAGTTCAAATAGACATTTCTCCAAAGAATATTTACTACTAAAAAGCACATGCAAAGATTCTCAACATCTTTAATCATTAGAGAAATACAAATCAAAATCATATATCCCCGAAATTCCACTTACTGATAAGCACTCAGTTCAGTTCTGTTTAGTCGCTCAGTCATGTCCGATGCTTTGCAACCCCATGGACTGCAGCATGCCAGGCTTCCCCGTTCATCACCAACTCCTGGAGCTTACTCAAACTCATGTCCATCAAGTCGGTGATGCCATCCAACCATCTCATCCTCTGTCATCTCCTCCCGCCTTCAACCTTTCTCAGCATCAGGGTCTTTTCAAATGAGTCAGTTCTTCACATCAGGTGGCCAGAGTATTGGAGTACTCAAGAGAAATAATGTATGTCTACACAAACACTTGTACCAAAATGTTCATCGTAGCATTATTCACAATATCTAAGACATAGAAACAAACTAAATGTCCACCAACTAATGAATGGATGAATAAAATATAACATGGGGTTGGCCAAAAAGTTCATTCAGGTTCTCCTGCATGATGTTATGGAAAAATCCAAATGAACTTTTTGGCCAACCAATATATCCATACAATGGAGTATTGTTTGGTAATAAAAAGTAATGAAGTATTGCTCTGTGCTGCAACATAGATGGACTTTGAGAACATTATGCTAAGTGAAGGGAATCATTCAAAAAGGACTATTGTATGACTCTACTTATATATGAAATATCCAGAATAGACAAATCCATACAGACAAAAATTATATGATTAGTTACCAGGGACAGGGTGAGGGGAGTAAGCAAAGTGATTGTGAGTAGATATGAGATTTGCTTGTGGTGTGATAAAGTGGGCTAAAATTAGATAGTGGTGATAATTGCACAATCTGTGAATACGCTAGAAACCACTGAATTTTACACTTTAACACAGTGGGTTTTATAGTATGTGACTTACCACTCAATAAACATGTTATAAAAGAAACTTCTATTAGGCAAGGGCAGGTGGCTCAGCAGTAAAGAATTTGCAGCCAGGCAGGAGACACCTGTTTGATCCCTGGGTTGGAAAGATCCCCTGGAGGAGGCAATGGAACCAGTATTCCAGGATTCTTGCCTGGGAAATTCCGTGGGCAGAGGAGCCTGGTGATCAACAGTCCTCTAGGATCCCCAAAAGTTGGACATGACTGAACACACATGCACATTAGTAACCCCATTATTTATATTAGACAATATAAGCATTTTCCTAATTTTTACATTTGCCTAAAAGGTTGATAATGAGTGGTGAGACCAAGATTTGAGGTAATCTTTCTGCAGGTCCTTCATCTTGAAACTGGCTTTATTCCTATTTTACCGGCAAATAAGGGATATATTGATAGTCACTCAGTTGTGTTTTACTCTTTGCAACCCCATGGACTGTAGTTCACCAGGCTACTCTGTCCATGGGATTTCCCAAGCAAGAATATTGGAGTGGGTTGCTTTGAACTCCTCCAGGGGATCTTCCCAACCCAGGGATCAAACTAGGGCCTCCTGCATCGGCATGCAGGTTCTTTACCATTTGAGCCACTTGAGAAACCCCAGTGTGGCTTCCAAAGATGCAGCAGTGGCCACAGGACTGGAAAAGGTCAATCCTCATCCCAGTTCTCAAGAAAGGTAGTACCAAAGAATGTGCTAACCTTCGGACAATTGCCTTCATCTCCCATGCTAGTAAGCTCATGCTTAAAATCTTGCATGCTAGACTTCAGGATTATGCAAACTAAGAAACCCCAGATATCCAAGCTGGGTTTAGAAAAGGAAGAGTAACTAGACATCAAATTGCCAACTTTCGCTGGATTATAGAGAAAACAAGGGAATTTCAGAAGAACATCCACTTCTATTTCATCAATTATGCTAAAGTCTTTGACTCTGTGGATCATGATAAACTGTAGAAAGCTCTTAGAGAGATGGGAATACCAGCCCATCTTACCTGTCTCCTGAGAAACTTGTATGCAGGTCAAGAAGCAACAGTTAGAACTCTATATGGAACAGCTGAGTGGTTCAAGATCGAGAAAGGGTACTACAGGGCTGTCTGCTGTCACCCTGTTTGTTTAACCTATATACTGAGTACACCATGAGAAATGCCGGGCTGGATGAATTACAAGCCAGAATCAAGATAGGTGCGAGAAATATAAACAACCTCAGATATGTGAATGATATCACTCTAATCGCAGAAAGTGAAGAGGGACTAAAGAGCCTCTTGATGGGGGTTAAGGGGAAGAGTGAAAGAGCCTGCTTAAGACTAAATATTAAAAAAACTAAGATCATGGCATTTGACCCCATTACTGTGTGACAAATAGAAGGGGAAAAATGGAAGCAGTGACAGATTTCCTCTTCTTGGGCTCCAGAATCACTGCTGATGGTGACTGCAGCCATGTAATCTGAAGATGATCGCTTCTTGGCAGGAAAGCAATGACAAACCTAGACAGTGTGTTGAAAAGCAGAGACATTACTCTGCCGACAAAGGTTCACATAGCCTAGGCTATAGTCTTCCCAGTGGTCATGTACAGTTGTGAGAACTGGACCATAAAGAAGACAGAGTGCCAAAGCACTGATGCTTTCAAACTGTGGTGCTAAAGAAGACTCCTGAAAGCCCCTTGGGCAGCAAGGAGATCAAACCAGTCAATCTTAAGGGAGATCAACCCTGAATATTCACTGGAAGAACTGATGCTGAAACTGAAGCTCCAGTATTCTGGTCATCTGATGCACACAAATGACTCATTGGAAAAGTCCCTGATGCAGGGAAAGATTGAGGGCAGAAGGAGAAGAGGGCATCAGATGATGAGATGGCTGGATGGCATCACTGATGCAATGAACATGAACTGGGCAAACTCTGGGAGAAGGAGAGGGACAGGGAGGCCTGGCATGCTGCAGTCATTGAGGCTGGAAAGAGTCAGACATGACTGGGCAACTGAACAGTAACAACAAGGGATATATTATTGCTTTAATGGAGTCATGGTTCTTTGTACCACTATGATGCATGTGGTGACTGATACTCAACCATGCAAAATAGACTGACTTATCTAACATGGCCTGAATTACTTGATTCCTCTTCACTCCTGTGGTTAAATCAGCTTAGGAAGAAGTGCATCAAGTTCACATAAGTCATAACTTTTTAGGTGATACCATTTCTTCTTCAGGCTGGCACATGTGTATAGACACAGCCTGAGAAGTGTTTTAACACATTAAAAACATCTATATGATAAAGTATACAGAACCAGATAGAGTGAATTTTTTGTGCTTTATAGTTGAAGAATGGGTTTTACTGATCCTCAAATGATTTAATATCATTTGCTCATGACATAATAGAATTGGCCATTTGTCTAAATTTGCACTCCACACAGATTAGCTAGAGGGAGATATATTTTTGTACCACTTCTATTCTTTGGCATGGCCTTTCTTTGGGATTGGAATGAAAACTGACCTTTTCCAGTCCTGTGGCCACTGCTGAGTTTTCAAATTTGCTGGCATACTGAGTGCAGAAATTTCACAGCATCATTTTTCAGGATTTGAACTAGCTCAACTGGAATTCCATCACCTCCACTAGCTTTGTTCGTAGTGATGCTTCCTAAGGCCCACTTGACTTCACATTCCAGGATGTCTGGCTCTAGGTCAGTGATCACACCATCGTGATTATCTGGGTAATGAAGATCTTTTTTGTATACTTCTGTGTATTCTTGCCACCTCTTTTTAATATCTTCTGCTTCTGTTAGGTCCATACCATTTCTGTCCTTTATTGTGCCCATCTTTACATGAAAAGTTCTCTTGGTATCTCTAATTTTCTTGAAGAGATCTCTAGTCTTTCCCATTCTGTTTTCCTCTATTTCTTTGCACTGATCACTGAGGAAGGTGTTCTTATCTCTCCTTGCTATTCTTTGGAACTCTGTATTCAAATGGGTATAGCTTTCCTTTTCTCCTTTGCCTTTCAGTTCCCTTCTTTTCATAGCTGTTTGTAAGTGCTCCTCAGACAGCCTTTTCCCCTTTTAGCATTTCTTTTTCTTGGGGATGGTCTTGATCACTGCCTCCTGTATAATGTCACGAACCTCCATCCATAGTTCTTCAGGCACTCTGTCTATCAGATCTAATCCCTTGAATCTATTTGTCATTTCCACTGTACAGTTGTAAGGGTTTTGATTTAGGTCATACTTGAATGATCTAGTGGTTTTCCCTGCTGCTGCTGCTGCTAAGTCACTTCAGTCGTGTCTGACTCTGTGTGACCCCATAGACGGCAGCCCACCAGGCTCCCCCGTCCCTGGGATTCTCCACGCAAGAACACTGGAGTGGGTTGCTATTTCCTTCTCCAATGCATGAAAGTGAAAAGTGAAAGTGAAGTCGCTCAGTCGTGTCTGACTCTTCGCGACCTCATGGACTGCAGCCCACCAGGCTCCTCTGTCCATGGGATTTTCCAGGCAAGAGTACTGGAGTGGGGTTCCATCACCTTCTCCAGTGGTTTTCCCTACTTTCTTCAATTTAAGTCTGAATTTGGCAATAAGGAGTTCTTGATCTGAGCCAGAGTCAGCTCCCGGTCTCGTTTTTGCTGACTGTATAGAGCTTCTCCATCTTTGGCTGTAAGGAATATAATCAATCTCATATGCTAGCAAATCAATGCTCAAAATTCTCCAAGTCAGGCTTCAACAGTATCTGAACCAAGAACATCCAGATGTTCAAGCTGGATTTAGAAAAGGCAGAGCAATCAGAGATCAAATTGCCAACATCCGTTGGATCATGGAAAAGGCAAGAGAGTTCCAGAAAAACATCTACTTCTGCTTTATTGACTATGCTAAAACCTTTGACTGTGTGGATCACAACAAACTGTGGAAAATTCTTCAAGAGATTGGGATATCAGGCCACCTGACCTGCCTCCATATAAATCTGTATGCAGGTCAAGAAGAAACAGTTAGAACTGGACATAGGACAACAGACTGGTTCCAAATAAGGAAAGGAGTACGTCAGGGCTGTATATTGTCACCCTGCTTATTTAACTTATATGCAGAGTACGTCATGAGAAATGCTGGGCTGGAAGAAGCACAAGCTGGAATCAAGATTGCTGGGAGAAATATCAATAACCTCAGATATGCAGAGGACACCACCTTTATGGCAGAAAGCAAAGAAGAACTAAAGAGCCTCTTGATGAAAGTTAAAGAGGAGAATTAAAAATTTGGCTTAAAACTCAACATTTAGAAAACTAAGATCATGGCATTGGGTCCCATTACTTCATGGCAAGTAGATGGGAAAACAGTGGAAACAGTGACAGACTTTATTTTTTGGGGCTCAAAAATCACAGCAGTTGGTGACTGCAGCCATGAAATTAAAAGACACTTGTTCCTTGGAAGAAAAGTTATGATCAACCTAGACAGCTTATTAAAAAGCAGAGATATTACTTTGCCAATAAAGATCTGTCTAGTCAAAGCTATGGTTTTTCCAGTAGTCATGTATGGATGTGAGAGTTGGACTGTAAAGAAAGCTGAAGGCCAAAGATCTGATGTTTTTGAACTGTGGTATTGGAGAAAACTCTTGAGAGTCCCTTGGACAGCAAGGAAATCCAACCAGCCAATCTTAAAGGAAATCAGTCCTGAATATTCATTGGAAGACTAATACTGAAGCTGAAACTCCAATACTTTGGCCACCTGATGCAAACAACTGACTCATTTGAAGAGACCCTTATTCTGGGAAAGATCGAAGGCAGGAGGAGAAGGGGATGACAGAGGATGAGATGGTTGGATGGCATCACTGACTCAATGGATATGAATTTGAGTAAGCTCTGGGAGTTGGTGATGGATAGGGAGGGCTGGTGTGCTGCAGTCCATGGGGTCACAAAGAATTAGACAGGACTGAGTGACTGAACTGAACTGAACTGAACTGAATCACTTCTATTAGTTTTCTATTTCTTACACTCTTTCTCAAAGAATCACTTCATACATCCTTATTGCTCTTTGATATTGCAAAGGAAATCTTTTTTATAAGCTGGGAATGTGGCATTCTCAGCTGTCCAGAGTACAGACGGGACCAGAAAGTGTTAGTGAACTGATATTCTTGACAAGGACTAAAAGCCCATTCTAGAGCCTTACTCTTATGTATTGATAGTAAATTTTTAATCTGGTATTCTGTTCACATAAAACCAGAATCAGGATGTTAGAAGTTTTGGGAAACTGGAAGGGGGACCATTGTTCATCAGCAGAAAGGTACAAGCTAAGGGAGTAGAAATTCTGGGAGGGGTTGCATGCTGCTGCTGCTGCTGTTAAGTCGCTTCAGTCGTGGCCGACTCTGTGAGACCCCATAGGTGGCAGCCCACCAGGCTCCCCCATCCCTGGGATTCTCCAGGCAAGAACACTGGAGTGGGTTGCCATTTCCTTCTCCAATGCATGAAAGTGAAAAGTGAAAGTGAAGTCGCTTAGTCGTCACCCCATGGACTGCAGCCCACCATGCTCCTCCATCCATGGGATTTTCCAGGCAAGAGTACTGGAGTGAGGTGCCATTGCCTTCTCCGAGAGGCTGCATAACCTGCCAATAATGTCATAGCTGATAAGTGCCTGCATATCCTAAGGCAAGTGGAAGACCCCCTAGCGGGCCTTGCTAGTCATTGTGAAACAAGTTCACTCAGCAGCAGTCCAGTGTCCTTATGGAGAGCGTCTAAGATTTGAATAGGGTCAGACTTCAAGAAAGAAGGTTACTTGGGAGAGGGATATCACTGCCTTATGCGTTTCCCTGCTGAGTGGAGGAAGAAAGGGAGAGACTTTTCTTTCACCTTCAGCCAAATAAGAAAAGCTCCAGAGCTTGCTATTTGTCTCTTGAAGTAGAGACTTCAATGTCTATTATGATGGAAATATTCCTCTGTCATTATGGTGACGACTAGGCACATGTGCCCGCTGAACACTTGAAATATGGCTAGGGTAAGTGAAGGACAGAATTTTAAATTCTTTTTAGGTTTTTTAAAATCTGTATACTAAATTCAAGTAGGCACATATGGCTGTGACATACTTCATTGGACTGTACAGTATTATTGCACAATAATACTGGAAAAACTGTATTACTACTGTAATAACAATAGCAACTAATGCTTATTGATAATTTTCTAGGTACTAAATACTGCACTAAGCACTTTCCTCCTAGAATCTTTAAGATCCTCCCAATAGCCACGTGATGTTTTCCATTATTTATTTCTTTGGGTGTGTCAGGTCTTTCTTAGCTTGTCCCTAGTTGTGGTGTGGGCTTATTTGTCCCGTGGTAGATGGGATTTTATTTCCCTAGCAGGATTGAACCTGTGCTCCCAGCATTGGAAGGTGGATTCTTAATCACAGGACCACCAGGGAAGCCCCAATAACTGCTTGATCTTATCCATCTTGATTTTATTCATGAGAAAAGCCAAAGCACAGAGAGGTAACGTAAAGGATAGATTTAGTATAGAACATAGAGGATTTGATTCCAGAACCTTTGCTTTTAATCAATGTGCTCTTTGTTTGTAGCCATGCCTCTTTAATTTTACCCCTATCTTATTCAAACTTTTATTCATGAAAAACAGTAGCAAAAATAATCTCTGGAGACTTCATTTATACCTCTGTACCATATCTTCTTTCAGTTATACAAGCTTTTAATCTTTCTTAACTACTTTTGTATATATACATGTATACTTTTTATAAGGCACCTCTGAGGCAGAATAATTCCATTTGTCTTATTTTGTAATCATCTTTGTTGAATAGTAAGTGGATTCTTTGAAGATGAAAAGATTTTTTCCTTGAAATATATGTTTGGGAGGTCCCTAAGTACCCTCATATATTTGATATTCAGAAAACTGAGAACACATTATTACCTCTACCTTGGAGAAACCTCATTTGGTCCATAATGAGAGTGAAGCTTAGGGGCTTTTTGACATAGTTTCATATGTAGGAGGTGTTTTCCTCTTTGATTCATGAGTGAGATGTGGAGTTCCATTTGTACTTTTTGTTTTCCAAATGGGATAATTATATAAGAAAAAACATTTGTGCTTTAATATTTGTATTTTAGGTCCATTGGAAGCCTCTACTGATTCTGTATAAACAAGACTATCCAATGTCTGGAGAAAGAGAATTCATGGGCATTCTTGTTGAAATATCATATCATGGTAGCTATTCACCAGCAAAAATGAGTATGCACCCTACACAGGCTCTGTATGCACATTATCTTTTTAATACTCTCTACTTAAATGTCATTAGCCCACTTACAGGTGAGAAAACTGAGGTGCAGAAAAGTGAAATCGTTTATCCAGGGTCATCCTGAAAGCATGTAGAGTCATAGCCAAACCTGGGCTAATTTGATTCTAAAACTGGCTCCAGGAGAAGCAGTATGTTTAAGCAGTGGATTTCATCTTTGGCTGATTACTGTCATATCTGCAGGGAACTTTAAAAATCCCAATTCCAGACCATTTAAATCAGAATCTTCTGGGGGTAGGACCTAGGTAGGCATCATTATGTTGTAAAGTTCTTCATGTGACTCCAGTGTGCATCTGAGTAGGTGAGCCATGCTAAAAGCCAAGCAGCCAATTCCTAAATACTTCCTGTAAACCAGGGTTGCAGTGCCCTTTAGAAGTCAATGATGTTTGGATAGATAGATCTGCTTAATTTTCGTAAGGTGTTTGTGAATTATTTTGAAGAAGTAATTCAACTAATTGTTATAACTGAATCTAATTTCTGTTTCGATCCCCAGCCCCATTCACCTTGGCATCAGGAAGTAATTGAATCACTTCTAGGTACTCTAGTCATATCAGTCAAACCAGGATTTAAATTTGGTCAATTTAAGACTTGAAGTCAGTCGTTCAAGTGTTTTTGCTCACCCCTTCTTTCTCTCCCAGATTCTGGCAGGCTGGCCCAGCCTCTGGGCATGAGAGAAGCAGGAAGTATCTGGCCTGTGGTCATCCTCTGCCCTCCATCAGTGCCAGGTTGGGTTTAGCAACCTGCTGTCTAGCGTTGACCTCTGATCCTGTGCCTGGCCCCCGTCTTTGGGGCTCCATACTGTACTTGCTCATGTTCTGGTTTATCATGACTGTAGGATTCCATCAGTCTGCCAGTCCCTCCCATCCCCTTCTGAGTTCTCTGAGACATGGGAAACTCCAAATGTTCTCTCACGCAGGTGGTGTGCTGGAGTCTACCTGTATCCAACTCACAAGCGCTGGTTGTATGAATCTTTTCCCATCTGGTGTTCAGTGACTTCACCTGGGTAGCTTGAAATTAGCCCTGGGAAGTCTTTACACCTTTTGAAAACTATGTTTTCTTAGTTTCCTATTGATTCTGTAACAAAATATCCCCAATGCAGTGGTATACTTGGCTGCTCAGTCCAACTTGTTGTGTTGTGTCCAACTTTTTGCAACGCCAAAGACTGTACCCCACCAGGCTCCTCTGTCCATGGAATTTTCCAGGCAAGAATACTGGAGTGGATTGCCATTTCCAACTCCAGGGGATCTTCCTGACCCAGAAAGTGAACGCATACTCTTCTGTATTGGAAGAGTGGATTCTTTCCCACTGTGCCACCTCTGAAGCCCTATGCCATGACATCAGATCAGATCAGATCAGTCGCTCAGTCATGTCTGACTCTTTGCGACCCCATGAATCGCAGCATGCCAGGCCTCCCTGTCCATCACCAACTCCCGGAGTTCACTGAGACTCATGTCCATCGAGTCAGTGATGCCATCCAGCCATCTCATCCTCTGTCGTCCCCTTCCCCTCCTGCCCCCAATCCCTCCCAGCATCAGAGTCTTTTCCAATGAGTCAACTCTTCCATGAGGTGGCCAAAGTACTGGAGTTTCATCTTCACCATCATTCTTTCCAAAGAAATCCCAGGGCTGATCTCCTTCAGATTGGATTGATTGGATCTCCTTGCAGTCCAAGCGACTCTCAAGAGTCTTCTCCAACACCACAGTTCAAAAGCATGAATTCTTCAGCTCTCAGCCTTCTTCACAGTCCAACTCTCACATCCATACATGACCACAGGAAAAACCATAGCCTTGACTGGATGGACCTCTGTTGGCAAAGTAATGTCTCTGCTTTCGAATATGCTATCTAGGTTGGTCATAACTTTCCTTCCAAGGAGTAAGCGTCTTTTAATTTCATGGCTGCAGTCACCATCTGCAGTGATTTTGGAGCCCAGAAAAATAAAGTCTGACACTGTTTCCACTGTTTCCCCATCTATTTCCCATGAAGTGATGGGACCAGATGCCGTAAAACAACACAAATTTATTATTTTCTTGGATATTCTCTCTCTCTCCTGGATAATCCAGGATCCTTATCTCCAGGTCTCTGAATTAATCCCATCTGTGAAGGTCCTTTTATCATGTAAGGTAACACCTTCACAGGAGATCAGGACTTCATTTTTGGAGGGCTGTCGTTCTGTCTACCACACTGCAAAATCAGACACCTAGTTGTTAACTGTTTACCAGCACACTCACTCCCTCTGGGAGGCTTATGGGGAAAGACCCTAATCCTTCTCATGGTAGACATGCTGCACTACCATGTTGATGTTAATGCTTCCATACCTTCTGCTGTTTACAGACATTTGTAAGGTTTCTGCCTTGGGAAAGTGGGTCTTAACTGTGATATCATCCCCAAGCTTCTCTGGGTATTCTATCAAGACCCAGCCTGGAGGCTGCTGGACGCGATAATGCCACCCTCTAGTTTAAGCTGTCACTTATCTTTAGTTTTTCCTCCTTCTTCAGCCATCACAATTTACTTTGTTTTGGAAGGGAAAACCTGCTTTTATGTCATTATATATTCATCTTAAAGCCATACTTATCAAATAAACTTTTTATATTTCTTAGGTCTTAGTTCTTAATAGCTGAAGGCAAGCTTTTATAATTTAACAAACCTTTTCTCTCTCAAAAGACCAGTTTCTCGCAAATCAAAAACACCTTTCTTTTAAGATTCCATTTCTTTCTAAGTGTCAAAGCACTATTTTAAACCTCAAAGCCAATAAAATCTGTTTTGCCATCCCTTTAAAGCAATGACAGCTACTGAATAATGAATGGGTGGAGGGTCTCCGGGCAACTAGAATATAATACAGCTTTTTTTTTCCTTTTGACATAGCTAAAAGCGTGGTAGGACATGTATCAAAATGCCGAGCAGGTGGTACAGATAATACATGCTGTTGAAGTTTAGAGGATGGCAAGGGATGCAGGGTCAGAGGCAACTTCATGGTGCTGGAAGGACTGAGCTGACCAGGGTGGATGGTTTGGGTTCAAGCAGGAACAAATTGGAAGGTCAGGAAAGGGCAGGAATGCACACGGGATCAAGAGTCCTTCAGGGGAGGACTAAAGGAGGACTGCCTGCTGGGGTACTTTATGTGGGAGAGCCCCAGGGAAATGGAATAGCTGAGGATTTGAGTGGCAGGCTGAAGAATTAGGACCACATTTCTAGTCCCGGGGAAGTGGCTCTATGGACACGCTGTGAGCTGTTGGTCACCTGAGTGGAGGGGTGTGGCTGCAATGTAGCCTTCTGAACACAACGCTTATTTGAGCTCTACATCAGCACATACCATCTTGGTAGAGCACCCTTGACATGTCACCAAGCCTTTGGCCAGACATCCCAGACACTTCCCAAAGCAACCTTATGAAGCATCTATGTTACTTTCTCCACCACATAGGGGAAGAAATAGACCTCAGAATCTCTTGAAATTCTCTCAAGCTGTAAGAGAATTACAAACACTTTTGGTGTTTGCTATGCAGTTATGGGCTCAGTTTGGGGAAAGACAGAGAATGTATACGTATGTGTGGAAGGTGCATGTGTGAGATGTTGTGAGAAGTATGTGTGCGTGGTATGCATGTATACATAAGGTGGGGCATGCGCATGATGTGTGTATATATGTGATATGTGGTATGCTTGTGTGATACATATATATGTGGGGGGGATGTATGTGTGTGTCATCTAGTGTGTTCACACTGTAGTTGCACATGATGCATGGAGTGTGTGGAGTATGTGCATGTGTATTCGGAGTGTGTGTATTGTGACATGTGGTTAAGTGTGTGGTGTGTGAGATTTGCGGGGTATGTGTGCATGGTGAGTGGGATGGATGTAGTGTGGTATGTGAATGCGGGGTGAGATATATATGTGTTGGGTGCGGTCTGTGCCTAGTACAAACGTGGATGACATGTGGTATGTATGTGTGGTGGGTGTGCGTATGTGTGTCTGTGTGTGCGTGTGCACATGGGAACCTGTGTTGTAGTATTAAGGAGCCCAGATCCTGAATAGTCAGATTGCCTGGACTGATGGCTGGCTCCGCTAAATGAGTAAACTGCTTAACTTTTTTTGTGCTTTCCCTTCCTTATCTCTAAAGAGAGGGTAATAAGAAGGCCTATCTCCAAGTGATATTGTGAGTTACCGCACAGTGCCAAGCACAGAGATGAACCTCAATAAATATTAGCTGTTGTTTCGTCCTATTGCAGCTCCTGAGGTTTTCAGGTGCTGTTTAGAGGTCTCTCTGCCTTTTCTGCTGGTTGATGGCCCCTTGGAAGCAGCAAGCAGTTTGTTATAAAACTGTTAGATCCAAGCTAACAGAGAAGATTTTTCTTCTTCACGTCTCTGCTGATCTTCAGCGTCACTACTCATCTTTGAATTCACTGTAGACTCTGACAACACACAAAATCCTGAGCTGCTTGGTTTTTCTGAAACCTGTCTGGGCTGATGAAAAATAGAGGCAGCCCTCCACCACGCTCCACTGGGAAGAAAAGAAAAACAAATATTTCACAAGGTCACTAGGTGGGTGGCTCTCAGATATTAACCACAACACCACCCCCGCCCCAGCTCGTTAATAGGAGTGTATGTTCAGTAAGATGCAATGTTTTGCTGCTTATGGAATCTTTTATTTTGAAGAGAAAAATGCCCCTGAAAATGAGAATGATAAAAACTCCTCTAGAATGAATGGAGATGCCTTTAACTGGTGGTTCAAAAACTGACATTCTATTTGGGCAGCAAGGAGCCAGGAGGTCAGGGAAATTCATTTTCCCTGATTTTTACACAATCCAGATTGGTTTCTAGGGCATGGTCAAAGAGAATCCACCTGGAAGGCATTTTATAAATATCAGGACCATCTTGTCCAGATTATCAATCATAATTTGATTAAAAAATAAATGCATCAAATTTGCATTACTAGACAAATGTACAAAGAAGTATATATAAAATATGTGTGTATAATACCATAAAACAATTATCCTTCAATTAAAAATAAGTAAATTTAATTGTAAAAATATGTGTATATCTCCTAATTATCATAGTCATCTCCTATCCTTCTCTATCCCCTAACTCCACATTTCTTAATTTTCTCCCCCACCCCCCCAGACTATAAGGTTGTCAGGGACAGAAATTTCATTTCTCTTGCTCATGACTGTAGCTCTTGTTTCTGAAACTATCCAGGCTCATTGCAGGTGTTCTATATATATATATAGGTGTTGAGCAAATAAATGAATAAATGGAAAATAAAGAAAGAAAACCACTTAACTGTCCAGTGAGAGGGTTTGGTAAATTTAGTAAAACACCTCTATAAAGCAGAAAACAATGTAACCATTGAAAGTGATTAGGCAAATTTAAATCCTTATTTATTAACTGGGAAAGCCATATATTTTCTGTTTAGTGAAAATAATCAGGTTGCAGGGCAATTTATATGTTTGTGTCTTTTCTGTGTGTTTATAGTTCTGTGTATATATGTATTGTTATATGGATATATTTACTTAGAAAAATATATAGAACATGTATCAGTGATAATCTCTAGGTGGGATGTTGGGAAATTTTTATTTCTTACTTTTGCCTTTTTGTATTGTCTGAAAAATATAGAAGCACAAATAACTTTAAAATCAGAAAAGTAAAGATAATTTTCTTTAAAAAAGCTTTTTTTTTTTCCTTTGAACTTTCAAAACCTTCAAAGCCTTTGTTCCAGCTCTAATTTGTTCCAGCTGCTGAGGACAGCAGAAACTTGGCACTAGAGATTTTGAGAAAAATCCAGATAATTTCTTCTGCTTAATTAGTATAGGGTTGAGCTTTTTTTTAGACTTCCCTGGTGGCTCAGACGGTGAAGCGCCTGTCTACAATGCGGGAGACCTGGGTTCGATCCCTGGGTCGGGAAGAGTCCCTGGAGAAGGAAATGGCAACCCACTCCATTACTCTTGCCTAGAAAATCCCATGGACAGAGGAGCTTGGTGCAGGCTGCTGTCCATGGGGTCACAAAGAGTCGGGCATGACTGAGCTTTTTGTAGCTTCAGAAGGAAAAGAAGAAAAATTCCAGGTTCTGATGAAAAGCAGACCCTCAACACACACTTGTTGTGTGGAATGACTAAATTTGGAAACTTATATGTGGCTTGTTCTCTGCTGAAGTAGTACTTGTCTCCAGATCAAGGAATTTGATCTTTGGTTCTTTGGAGAATCATGAAAATTCCCCCAAGTTCAAGGTCATATATATCTCATGAAATGTGTGCTCAAAATCCCATGCTTCTAGGCTGGGTACAAATTAATGAGAATAACCTGGTCAGCAAAATTGATTATAGGGGCCCGTATGTGATATCTTTCAAGGTGAATTGGTTTGGGATCATTTCAGAAAGGTTTAGGGAAATTATGGAGATTTTTGTTAACAGCAGGGGTTACCTAACAATGAGATTACATCAGGCCTGTTGTGTTGTGTTACCAATGTTGTTGTGCATCTAAATTTAGCTTGTCCAAGTTTAAACCTGTACCTCTTTTTAGGCAGGACTGTGAAATACAGAACCTCATCTGAGGGTTGTGGGGAATGCTGGTTTTAATTAGCCAACAAATGAGAAAATATTAGGTTCAGTTGGAAGAATATCATCTTTGTTGAACTGATATAACTGTGAACAGGTTCATTTGATTTCACCTAATTGACTTTATATTTAAGAGAAAAATGGGTTTATAGTTATGAACATATCTCATTACCTAGAATCTTATACAGCTTCATAAAGTCATTATTATTTAGGACAGCACGAGGTAAGTTGTTTGCATTAGCCTGTGCATATAATGATGCTGAAATAGAACAATTAATTTTCCAACATAAAATATCAGGGAGTGAACACAGGCACCCAAATATAAGGGATTAATCATTTAAGTATTGAAAAAGGGACACAGAGAGCAGTTAATTGCAAGGATCTGAAAGTCAGCAGTCTAATCCGATTAAATATGTAAATGGAGCAATGGTGTTCATTTTCAGTGTCCTTTTGGGCTAATAATTAAATGACGGATTTAGAAATTAATTGCCGGGTAGTGAACTGCTTGTCCAGAAAACACGGCGTGCCTTCACCAGCTGTGCCCAGCATTTGGAAATTCTACGATCTTACTCGCTTTTGACTTGGCCATGGAGGAAGTGAGAAGAAATTTATACTATTAACAACAAACAGCTTTCTTTCTCTGCCTTCTTTCTGGCATGGACAGTCAAACTGAGGGAATATTTTTCCTTGAGGACAGTACTAGATTGGCACTTGACTTGTACTGAGCATTAGAAAGACCAGCATCGAGGAAAATGAAAACTAAACCTCAGCAGTCCTGCTCCTGTTATGGAGGATCTGATTCATTGTGGAAACCTTCTCTGCTGTGTCAGCCTGCAACGGCGTCCACCTCCTGCAGCTCTCAGAAGGAACATTGTCGTCACGGTCCACCTAAGACCCCTCTTCCTTTGTCACCTTGACTTACCACATTTCTAAGTGGGTTTTCCCCTTAGATGATGGTATGAGAGCTGGAGTTCTGTGCTTTGTGTGTTCTGCTAATATTCTGGCTATGTCTCTCTGTAGTTGTATGTTGATATGTGTGTGTGTGTCGGGGTGGGGCAGGGGTCACGGAGATTCCTGCAGGATCCGGGGTCCATCACAGGTAGGCAGGGAAAATGGCCTGATTTCATTCTAACTAGATCAGCTTCCTGCCTTCTATTGACCTCTACCTTCCTAGCACCTGTTTGTAAATCTGTTATTTATTTGATTTAACCTTGAATATTACTACCTGCCTAATATAGGTCCTGACACTTACAAGCTGCCCAGAAAGGTCTTCAGAATACAGAATTAAGTGAATAAATGTACAAGGGGAAATACAAAGTTCTGTCTTCTTCGCAAGTACCAGACAAGGTAAATCAGAAAGATTTTGTGTTGAAATTGGTAATATCAATTTAGAGACGTTCAGATTAAATTCATATTCAGATTCAGTTAACTAGTTTTTTTAACTAGTTTTTCACTCTTTTAATTTTTTTCAAAAGTAGATCTTGCATGTAACAATCATTCAAATAATGAGAGTAAACATGTTTCATGCTCATATGTGTTTGGGGTCCTAATTCATGGGGGTATTCTTATAACCACTTGTCAGTACAGCTTTTTTAAGTGTAATTTACTTAAACATGGTTTGTATATAGGTTTAAACATTATAAATACTGGTTCCTTCCACTCACTGGCTGACGCCTCGACATTGGGGGGTATTGTAGAAGAAACTCTCACGCATTTTTCAGTTTTGGCAAGTTGAGCACAGTCACTTGTATATAATAGGCGTTTAATATTTGTTAGTTGAACAGAACAGATAAACACAGGGGACCCAAAGTGTTTGCAGCTTCATCTATTATTTCAAGGTGAGGTTTTGCAAGTTAAAAGAGACGTTAAGAACTGACATATTCCATGTGTCAAGTGAGTTAATGATAGTGGAATTTCAGGCATGAGTAATGGAGAGGTTTCAGGCTGAGTGGAGTCCTTTATCATGCTAGTGAGGCAAGATTTTCTTGTGCTTGCAGTAAAGGCTGCCTCTGATTTCTGTTAAAGCCTACTGTGTGTGTGTGTTCTTGTATAGAAAGGCACACTTGGTGTAGGAGTAGGGAGTGTGAGTTTTTAAATCAAACGCCTGGGTTTAATCTCCACTCCCAGTGGCTTGTTTCTCGCTGCTGGGCAGCCTTTTTAAGCGTCTAGAGTCACCGCATTACAAGAGTGAAGCATATGGTTCTAGTGCAGATTAGAGATAATGTGACTTACATGGGATATTGGAGTCACTCCATGGCTATTGCCATTTCAATAATTGTTTTCATTTTAGAGAACCATGTGCCCCTGCAATACTTCTTAATGTTTGTGGGTATCTATGGACGGAGGAGCCTGGTAGGCTACAGTCCATGGGGTCGCAAACAGTCGGACACGACTGAGCGACTTCACTTTCTTTCACTTTAAGAGGTTCTAATGAGACCAACTTTTTTACATGTTTTGACATGCCAAACATCTAGCCTGCTTGGGCTGCCATAACAAAATACCACAGAGTAGGTGGCTTAAACAATAGAAGTTTATTTTCTCACTGTTGTGAAGGCTGGAAGCCTGAGATTAGGGTGACAGCATGGGCAGGTCCTGGTGAGAGCTCTCTTCTTGGCTTGGAGATGGGCACCTTCTCATGTATTCTTACATGGTAGATAGAGAGAGAGAGAGAAAGAGACAGAGAGAGGTAGTGAGTGCTTGTTGTCTCACAAGGACACTAATATCATCATAAGGGCCCCACCCTCATGACCTCTCTAAATTTAATCTCTCGAAGGCCCAAATTTCCAAATGCCATTACATTTGAATATTTAAGGCGTTAACATGTGATTTTGGGGATACCGTTAACTCTTTGCTGCTGCTGCTGCTAAGTCGTTTCAGTCGTGTCCGGCTCTGTGTGACCCCATAGATAACAGCCCACCAGGCTCCCCCATCCCTGGGATTCTCCAGGCAAGAACACTGGAGTGGGTTGCCATTTCCTTCTCCAATGTGTGAAAGTGAAAAGTGAAAGTGAGGTCGCTCAGTCCTGTCTGACCCTTAGCGACCCCATGGACTGCAGCCCACCAGGCTCCTCTGTCCATGGGATTTTCCAGGCAAGAGTACTGGAGTGGGGTGCCATTGCCTTCTCTGAGTTAACTCCTTAGTACCCTCCAAAAGATCCTATCACAAAATTAGTTGACATGGAAGTTTTTCTTTTTAGCAATGGGTGAATTTGAATTGGGAGCAGTGGGTTTGGAGAAAGGGTTTTGAGGCTCAAGAGGCTATGATCTGGTTTGATTGCCACCTCTAAGTCATTTGTAGGTTTATCTGAATTTTGTTTATTTTTTATTTTATTGTTGAAGGATAATTGCTTTACAGAATTTTGTTGTTTTCTGTCAAACCTCAACATGAGGGTTTACATATATCCTCTCCCTTTTGAACCTCCCTCTCATCTCCCAGCCCATCCCACCCCTCTAGATTGATACAGAGCCCAGGCTTGAGTTTCCTGAGCCATACAGCAACCTGTTGTCTATCTATTTTACATACGGTAATGTAAGTTTCCATGTTACTCTCTCCATATATCTCACCGTCTCCTCCCCTCTCCCCATGTCCATAAGTCTATTCTCTATGTCTGTTTCTCCATTGCTGCCCTGTAAATAAATTCTTCCGTACCATTTTTCTAGATTCTGTATATGTGCATTAGAATATGATATTTATCTTTCTCTTTCTGACTCACTTCACTCTGTATAATAGGTTTTAGGTTCATCCACCTCATCAGAACTGACTCAAATGCATTCCTTTTTATGGCTGAGTAATATTCAATTGTGTATATGTACCACAACTTCTTTATCCATTCATCTATTGATGGACATCTAGGTTACTTCCATGTTCTAGCTATGTTACTTGAGTTTTAAATCTCCTTCTACTAAAATGAGAAGGCAAGACTGGCTGATGGCAAGGTGCACAATCAGTGAAGTTCTTTGGCTTTCATCAAGTTCATTGTGTTATTATTCTCTTGCACAATATTTGACCAGGACTATGGAGCTAAGAGGGTTGGAAATGAAATGGTAATATTTAGATGGAGGATGACTACATAGAATATGTTAAGATATAGTTACATGACTAGATAGAAAATGGATGCAGAACATGGAAATCCACACTCCATTATGTCTAGCATTTCTGGGTACTGTGAAGATTATCCAGTTATGAGCCCCTTGCCTTGATAATCTCAAAAATTACCATTAAGTGACCTAGCTTTGAGATCTAGCCTCTGTCCCTTATCAGGTGCATGACCTTGAGCAAGTCATAAACCTCACCAAGACTCAGTTTTCTCATTTATAATAATGTAGTTTAAGGGTCAAAGTTCATTACACATGGCAGGAACTCAATTAAGGTTTATGACTTTGAAAAGGAACTTGTTTACCTCTTCATCACCAAAGTGCAAGTGGCAGATATATTTCATGAATATGTGAGCGCAAATTGACATGGTGGACTTCAATTATGAAAAGGTAAGATTACTTTATAAAAGTAAGTTCAGTTCAGTTCGGTTCAGTCACTCAGTCGTGTCCAACTCTCTGCGACCCCATGAATTGCAGCACGCCAGGCCTCCCTGTCCATCACCAGCTCCCGGAGTTCACTGAGACTCACGTCCATCGAGTCAGTGATGCCATCCAGCCATCTCATCCTGTGTGGTCCCCTTCTCCTCCTGGCCCCAATCCCTCCCAGCATCAGTCTTTTCCAATGAGTCAACTCTTCGCATGAGGTGGCCAAAGTACTGGAGTTTTAGCTTCAGCATCATTCCTTCCAATGAAATCCCAGGGCTGATCTCCTTCAGAATGGACTGGTTGGATCTCCTTGCAGTCCAAGGGACTCTCAAGAGTCTTCTCCAACACCACCGTTCAAAAGCACCAATTCTTCAGCGCTCAGCCTTCTTCACAGTCCAACTCTCACATCCATACTTGACCACAGGAAAAACCATAGCCTTGACTAGATGGCCGATAAAGTAAGTAAAAGTTATTTTAATAACCTAGGTTCTCAATCTTATCTGAAACCTTTGGAGAAAGATGCATTTAGGGACTTGGAAATTTTCCATTGTTGCAAAGATAATACAGAACAGATACTGCCTGTGCCACCCTCCAGTGGGATTTGGAGAAACACCCCAGAATCAAACACATTAATAATTATATAATGAAGTATGTGAATATTTATATTAAGCAGGATGTACACAGACTGTAAATAGTTCAGGTCAGGTTTTGCCACAAAAAGAAGTTCTGTAGGTTAGGTTTTACTGCCAAATGAGTTATGAAAAATAAAGTTTGATTTTTTAAAACTTTTCTGCAAAAGTTTTAGAATTGCAGATAAGGGACTGAGGATCTGTGTTATTAAAATAACGTTTGATATTACTTTTATGAAGTAATATTGACTTTTCAGAGTTGAAGGTGAAGGTGAAGTTGCTCAGTCGTGTCCGACTCTTTGAGACCCCGTGGACTGTAGCCTACCAGGCTTCTCTGTCCATGGGATTCTCCAGGCAAGAATACTGGAGTGGGTTACCATTTCCTTCTCCAGGGGATCTTCCCGACCCAGGGATCGAACCTGGGTTTCCCACATTGGAGGCAGACGCTTTAACCTCTGAGCCCATTTTCAGTGTTGAAGTCTTTGCCATATAACTTGGTCATAGGCACTAGATTATGAAAATAAAATTCGAATGCTGACTTCCCAGTAAGAAATGCAAATCTCAGGCCCTTCAAACACCCAGGCAATCATGGTTTCATGGACTCGTTACTGTCAAATGATGAGTATCCAGGCAGAATGCTATGATGAATACACAGGGAGCATACATTGCGAGGCCTATGATCTTATCATGGGTAATTCACCACTCTTTGGGTGACAGAAGATCTCAGAACATACCTGCCTTTGGATAATGCACCTAGCAGAGAAAAACAGTTTGAAAATTAATTACTTGGCTTTCATTTACTCTTTAAGAAATCGCACCTAGGTTATCACAAAGGAGTACATTTGACCCAGAGTCCTGTGCAAATGAGAAAACATGCTGTTTGCCTACTCTTTTCAAGATAAAACATTTGATAAGGTGACCTCCACTGTAAAAGCAGACCAAGCAGTATGTATCTGTGATACTCACAGAGAGCCTGAGACCCTTTGATTTTTCCTCTGAGCCCTTTCCTGCATCATAAATTTCCCTGGGTGACCTTGATCTGTAGTTTTTAAATTTACCTGCGCATCACAATCACCAGGAAAAATAAAAGGCAGATTTTCAGTGTATCATCCTAGGAGATTCAGCAGGGCTGGAATCCTGAAAATCCCTTTGTTTGTTTATTTTTTCTCACCTGGAGTTAAATTTTGTGACTAGAGTTTGACTTTCAGATTGTATTGACCTTTCAGGTCATAGCATCAGAAATCATGTTTTGGAGGAGAAAGCTTTCCAGGTGGCTCAGTGGTAAAGAATCTGCCTGACAATGCAGGAGATGCAAGTTTGATCCCTGCGTTGGGAATGTTCCCTGGAGAAGGAAAAGCAACCCACTCCAGTATTCTTGCCTGGGAAATCCCATGGACAGAGGAAGCTGGAGGGCTACTTTCTGTGGGATTGCAAAGAGTCAGATACAACTTAGTGACTAAGCAACAACAACAGTAATTAGCTGTGCATTACCTAGAAGCAATGCATTAACATTTTTTGATGTAATTTTGACAATTGGACACAGAAGGTTTATGGGATCCAAAGACCCTCTTTTATCCATGTTACAAAATATCCTCCCCCTCCATTAAGTTAGGAGCCCGGTGGGAAGAAGACATCCATGGAGAATTAGCTGTTGAATTTCATTTCTGTCGTTTGTTCTGGCCTCACAGAGCTAACTTCATTTAGGAGGTTCTTTAGGGAAACATGCAAGAGAGCCACAGTGCATACATTTCCAGATTAGTAAACAGCAGGGACCACAAACATAGGCTTACAGGTGCTAAGTAGACAACTCAAATGTATGAATTGGTAAGTCAGATGGGGAATCTGCCAAATTCTTCCAAATTTGGGCAAAAACCCACTTAACCTCCAGCCAACTATTGCTGGCTGGAACTAAGGACTCAGAATGCTGGATTTTTATTTTTTAACTTTAAAGAGACAGTCTGGATTGCTATGTGAAATCTTTCAATGGTTAAAGTCAAAACAATTCAACAACTGTCTAAATTAGGTACCATTATTATCTCCAGTTTTCAGGTATGGAATCATATTCAGGGAGTGCAATAATTTAAATTATGCAGCAAATATTTAGTCTCCACTTTCCAATTAGAGACAGCATACATTTCCCTGACCCATTGATGATGGTCTTGGCCATTTGATTTGCTGTGGCCCAAGAATAGTAGTGAAAGTGATTACATGCCTGTTGTGAGCCAAGGCCGAGGAATGTCTGGCGTATGTATACTTCTGCCATTACTATAAGAGCAGGCTCCTACTGGCTGCTGGTGTACAGAACATGAGAGTTACATGGAGACAATGTGATTCCCACTTGCAGCTGATGCTGAGACTGGACCCACCAGGTCCAGATCACCTAGTACCTAAGTAACTGGTATAGACATGAGCAAGAATAAATGGCAGTTGTTTACACATTAGCATGTTGGCTACAGGTAACTGATATAGGGGGTTTATAACTTGCCTAAGCTCTTGAGAGTCCCTTGGACTGCAAGGAGATCCAACCAGTCCATTCTAAAGGAGATCAGCCCTGGGATTTCTTTGGAAGGAATGATGCTAAAGCTGAAAGTCCAGTACTTTGGCCACCTCATGGAAGAGTTGACTTATTGGAAAAGACTCTGATGCTAGGAGGGATTGGGGGCAAGAGGAGAAGGGGACAACAGAGGATGAGATGGCTGGATGGCATCACTGACTCGATGGACATGAGTCTCAGTGAACTCCGGGAGTTGGTGATGGACAGGGAGGCCTGGCGTGCTGTGATTCATGGGGTCACAAAAAGTCGGACACGACTGAGCGACTGATCTGATCTGATCTGAAGCTTACAAAACAATCATTGATTTAGTGAGGATTTGAACCTGGATCTTGCAAACCTAAAGCACATAGTTACTGGTATTCTTCATTTACTGATATCTTATCTTGCTGATGATATACTATTTAACAATGCTGGTTCAGGTTCATGGTCTTAAGATGATAAATTGCCTTGAAATGAAATTGTCCTTGGGAACATTTCACTGTTCTTCCCTTTTATTTTGCTTTGGATTCTTTGAAACTGGTGATTACCATATGGTTATGTTGTTGTTATTGTTGAGCCACTAAGTCATGTCCCACTATTTGCAACCCCATGAACTGAAGCTTGCCAGGCTTCCCTGTCCTTCACCATCTCCCGAAGTTTGTTCAAACTCATGTCCATTGTGTCAATGATGCTATTCAACCATCTCATCCTCTGTTGTCCCCTTCTTCTCCTGACTTTAATCTTCCCAGCATTAGGATCTTTTCCAATGAGTCAGCTCTTCTCATCAGATGACCAAAGTATTGAAGCTTCAGCTTCAGCATCAGTTCTTCCAATGAATATTCATGGTCGATTTCCTTTAGGATTGATTGGTTTGATCTTCTTGCTGTCCAAGGGACTCTCAAGAGTCTTCTCCAGCACCACAATTCAAAAGCATCAATTCTTTGGCACTCAACCCTCTTTATGGTCCAGCTCTCACATCCATACATGACTACTGGAAAAACCATAGCTTTGACAAGATGGATCTTTGTCAGCGAAGTACTGTCTCTGCTTTTTAATATGCTGTCTAGGTTGGTCATTGCTTTTCTTCCAAGGAGCAAGTGGCTTTTAGTTTTGTGGCTGTAGTCACTGTCTGAGGTAATTTTGCAGCCCGAGAAAATAAAATCTGCCACTTTTTCCACTTTTTCTCCATCTATTTGCCATGAAGTGATGGGACCGGATGCCATGATCTTAGTTTTTTGAATGCTTTTTCACTCTCCTCTTTAACCTTCATCAAGAGGCTGTTTAGTTCCTCTTCACTTTCTGCCATTAAAGTGGTAGCATCTGCATATCTGAGGTTGTTGATATTTCTTCTGGCAATCTTGATTCCAGCTTGTGATTCATTCAGCCCAGCATTTCACATGATGTACTCTGCATATAACTTAAATAAGCAGGATGACAATATACAGCATTGACGTACTCCTTTCCCAATTTGGAACTTGTCTATTGTTCCATGTCTGGTTCTAACTGTTGCTTCTTGTCTTGCATACAGGTTTCTCAGGAGACAGGTGAGGTGGTCTGGTATTCCCATCTCTTTAAGATTTTTCCACAGTGTTTTGTGATCCACACAGCCACATTCTTGTGTAGTCAATGAAGCAGAAGTAGATATTTTTCTGGAATTCTCTTACTTCTTCTAAGATCCCACAGATGTTGGCAATTTGATCTCTGGTTCTTCTGCCTTTTCTAAATCCAACTTTTATATCTGGAAGTTCTTGGTACACATACTGTTGAAATCTAGCTTGAAGGATTTTGAGCATTACCTTGCTAGCATTTGAAATGAGCACAATTGTATGGTAGTTAGAGCATTCTTTGGCATTATCTTTCTTTAGGATTGGAATGAAAACTGACCTTTTCCAGTCCTGTGGCCACTGATGAGTTTTCCAAACTTGCTCGTACATTGAGTGCAGCACTTTAACAGCATCATCTTTTATGATTTTAAATAGTTATATATGCTTATGTAGAGAACTTTGATTGTTTGAAAATACTTTGGACTCATTATGATGGGTTTTGACCTTCCTTCTTAAAATGATACACACACATATTATATATGTACATACATATCCACATACCCACAAACATACATGCTCACAGACACAGGTATATATGATAGTTTCTGACTTCCTCCCAGTCTAGGGTGAGCATAGTGTATTGCTCCAGTGGGATACTCTCCTCCTATACCTTTCATCTGGACCAGGACATTTAGGATCACTTCATCTTACCCCAGGGCTTCCCAGGTAGCTCAGCAGTAAAGAATCCGCCTGCCAATGCAGGAGACATGGGTTCAATCCCTGGGTTGCAAAGATCCCCTGGAGAAGGAAATGGCAACCCACTCCAGTATTCTTGCCTGGGAAATCTCACGGGCAGAGGAGCCTGGATGGCTACAGTATTTGTGGTCGCAGAGCTGCTGCTGCTGCTGCTAAGTCACTTCAGTCGTGTCCAACTCTGTGTGACCCCAGAGACGGCAGCCCTCCAGGCTCCCCTGTCCCTGGGATTCTCCAGGCAAGAACACTGGAGTGGGTTGCCATTTCCTTCTCCAATGCATTAAAGTGAAAAGGGAAAGTGAAGTCGCTCAGTCGTGTCTGACTCTTAGCAACCCCATGGACTGCAGCCTACCATCCTCCATCCATGGGATTTTCTAGGCAAAAGTACTAGAGTGGGGTGCCATTGCCTTCTCCGGGTCACAGAGCTAGACACTATTTAATGACTAAACAACATCTTATTCAAGTATATTATTATCCTAGGGCTGTCAGAGCAAAGAAGTACCACAAACCAAGTGACTTAAAACAACAGAAATTACTGTCTCACAATTCAGGAAGCTGAAAGTCAAAATGAAGGTGTAGGCATGGGCATATAAGAAAAAATCCTTCCTTTCCTCCCTCTGGTTTCTGGTGGTTTGCTGGCAGTCTTTGGTGTTCCTTGGCTTGCAGCTGTGTAACTTCAGTCTTACATGATGTTCACCCTGTGTGTCTCTGTGTCTTCACATTGCCTTCTTCTTATAAGAACTTCCCTGATGGCTCAGAGAGTAAAGAATCTTCTGGCAATTCAAGAGACCCGAGTTCGATCCCTTGGTCGGGAAGATCCACTGGAGAAGGGAATGGCTACTACCCACTCCAGTATTCCTGCCTGGAGAATCCCCAAGGACTGAAGAGCCTGGGTGGCTACATTCTATAGGATCACAAAAAGTTGGACGTGACTGAGTGACAAACACACACACACACACACGTGCTGGCTTAGGGACTCCTGGGATCCAGTATGACGTCATGTTAACTAATTACATCTGCAATGATCTTCTTTCCGAGTATGGTCATGTTCTTAGGCAGAGGGGGTTAGGACTCCAACATACATATTTTCTGGGAGGAGGAAGGTCACAATTCAACCCATAACACCCAGCCTGGGCCAGGATATAGGAGGAGACCTGCCAGGCTTGGGGATTCTGCTCACATAGTTCTAAAATGGCCATGTCTAAATCTTCTAGGGTTTCCAGGCCCACAGCTCCTCTGGGGCTTTATCCTCTGAGCTTTGTGTAATTCCAGGAAAGAAATTGTCTTCAGTAGTAGGTACTTTCTCAGGGAGCTCTCAATTCATTTTTCTCTGAGCAATATTTTTTCCTGCTCACTGAGTGAATATCTTTGCCCCAGGTGGCCAGGCTTTTTCATTACTTGGAAAATCCCTCCAACTCCAAATCAAAAAGAACCACAAGTTAACCATATTTCTATCTATTTTTTTCCACATAAGCACACACACAAAGAAGCGTTAGGGAATAAAGCTGAATGTCATGTTGGACTGACAGTTTTCCGCACTGATTGATTTCGATGCTCACTAATGCTGGAAGATAGTCAGACTGGGCACTGGGTACCAGAAACCTGGTTTCATCTCCTCTGGTTCCTTCTTGCTGTGCTGCCGAACTTGGTCTTCCTGCCCTGTGTTTGGCTGATTCAAGCATCTGGTATCAAATGTGTGTTAGCTGCTCAGTCCAGTCTGATTCTTTGTCAGCCCATGCACAGTAGCCCAGCTGGCTCCTTTGTCCATAGAATTCTCCAGGCAAGAAGACTGGAGTGGATTGCTGTTTCCTTCTCCAGGGGATCTTCCTGACCTAGGGATCAAATGCAGGTTTCCTGCACTGTGGGCAGATTCTTTGTCATCTGAACCACCAGGGAAGCCTGGTTTCAAGTGCCCGTCCCTGCATATGAAAGAAGGGTCCTGGGGAGCTGAGACTGCAGTCATCCCTTGTCATCCTTGGGGAATGGGTTCCAGGAGCTCCCACAGATTCCAAAATATGAGGATACTCAAGTCCCTTATATCAAGGGGTGGAGAACAGTAGAGCCTGCATATCCATGAATTCCTTACCCAGGATCCATCCACGGTTGATTGACTTCCCAGATATGGAGACTCTGGAATCAAGATATCAACTATACTTGGAAAGGAAGTGGTATTATTGGCTCCCTGTTCACATGACAAGTAGTTCTGGACACAGCAAAGGCTGCTAAGAAATAGGACTTGGAAGGGTCAGGCATGGTATATAATATTTGATAGCACTTTCAACCCCTTTAAAACCTGTTTCTAGATATCGCCTTATATTCTGTACCTTCTGTCTGTCTGCCCACTGGTTTCTGCTGTGCCTAAGCTTCCTCCCATTTTGAGATCAATTTTCTCTTTTCTCTGAGGAACCAGCTTCCACTCTCAGTCTCAGACTGTCTACTTTTCTTGACATTGTGTTTCATCCTTGACCTTTTGTGTCAGTCTTCTCTCCCTGGACTTTGAAACTATTGAATCGCACTGTGACACTCCTGTTTCGAGTGACAGGAAAGAGTGCTGGGTTTTAGTGAGAATTAGTAGTTCCCAGATTGGTCCATATATAAGGAATTCTATATTTTCAGAAAAATTTGCTCACTTTCACAGAAGGGGCAAATTTTGCTGAAAATAAGGCACTAATTTATTTACAAATGGTGTGGCACATATGAAGCTTCTGCAGTAGTGTCCTGACTCCTTGGGGGCCCTGAACTAAGGACTGGGAGTCATAGGTGCAAAGACCCATGTGTTTCTTTCTTCAGATGGCCAGTTACTGTCTGGCATTCCCCTGCATCAGTGTGACACCTGAAAAGCATGGATAAAAAAGTTCATTTATTCACCTAGGCATTCATCCTTTGATCAAACTTTTAACAAGTAATTTACTGCATGTTATTGAAATAAATGCTGGGGGTATAAAGAGGATACAGTATAGTCCCTACTGCCAGGGAGCTGAGATTCTGCTCAGGGAAATGCATGTAAAAGCCTTCAACTCATTTCAAATGTATATCAGTAATTATAGTTGGAGTCAAATTTTGTGGCAGATCAAAAGAACACGTAACACACAGTAGTCCAGACATCCTCAGTTTGAATCATGGCTCCTCATTCAGCTCTCCTGCCTGAGGCTGCTTCTGTAACTTCTCTGAGCCTCAGTTTCCAAATATGTAACATTTGGATGTCAGTGGACTCAAGTGTTATGGAGTCTGCAAGCTGAGCAGCTTTGGAAATCATAATTAAGAAAACTAATACCAAATTATGAATATAAAATGAGGTGTAAGAGTGAATGTTTATTTAAAATGAGAAATCTTAACTTATACATTTAAAAAATTTTAAAAAGCTGACAAATGCCATCAGTACCATGAAATTCAAAAATATGCAATCTTATTACTATTAATAATATGCATCTGCCTAGGTATATCTCTGTAATAAGTATTTTTGCATATATTTTAGCTGCATATTTTTAATCATTTCTTTATATGACAATAATTTTATAATGTTTTCCAAAGTTAGAAAAAGATCACATCTTTCTTACAGCATGTTGGTTAAATTTAAAAAATGTGTATTTATTGATATTTTAGAAGTTCTTTTTTAGTTTCACAATTCATTCTTGCTAATATAAAATGTCTGCATTTCTTTCTCACATGGAACTTGCTCTATGGCACTTTCTGGAGTAAATCCAACCCTTTGATTCTGCTAGGAGTGGTCTGGAAGACTATGTCCAGCAGCTGGGGAAATTGGAGCAGAAGCTGGTCTCCTTTGCCACCACTGATCCCTCCCTGCCTTAGTCTGTTAAGGCTGATGCAACAAAGTACCATAGACTGGATGGCTTATAAGCTACAGAAATGTATTTCTCAGAGTTCTGGTGGTTGGAAGTCTGAGATCATGTGTCAGCATGGTTGGGTTCTGGGGAGGGCTCTCTTTGGGCCTACAGACTGCTGACTCCTCATTTCCACCTCTATCCTCATATGGTGGAAAGAGAGCCGGCCAACTCTCTGGTCTCTTCTTAAAGGGCACTAACCCCATTCATAAGGGCTCCACCCCTATTACCCAGTTACCTCCCAAAGGCCTTACTTCTAAATATCATAGCATTGAATGTTAGGATTTCAGCATATACATTTCAGGCAACACAAACATTCAGTCCATTGCATTTTTGAAATTCATAGATCTTGGGATATGTTGCAAACTTGGCCATGGACTCTGGGTCCTAGTGGCTCTCAGCAGAAAAGTGAAAGTGAAAGTTGCCCAGTCATGTCCGACTCTTTGCAACCCCATGGACTATACAGTCCATGGAATTCTCCAGGCCAGAATACTGGAATGGGTAACCTTTCCCTTCTCCAGGGGATCTTCCCAACCCAGGGATAGAACCGGGGTCTCCTGCATTGCAGGCAGATTCTTTACCAGCTGAGCCACAAGGGAAGCCCAAGAATACTGGAATGGGTAGCATATCCCTTCTCCAGAGGATCTTCCTGACCCAGGAATTGAACCAGGGTCTCTTGCACTGCAGGTGGATTCTTCCCTGAGCTATCAGGGAAGCCCTCTCAGCAGAAACAGAGAAGCATTTGTTTTCAAAGGACAAAGGCAGTATCTACATTATCTCAAAATAAGAGGTTTTTAGCACAGATTAAATGAAGCTACCTCTAATTTTAAAATTTTCAGTTGAGGCATTAGTGGGATTTTTAAAATATCAAGAAACAGAAACCCACTCAGATAAGTTAAATTTAAAAGGAGGCATATTAAAAGGCAACAATGAATAGTGGCGAAGAAACAGCTAGATGTGAGGGGTGATGCAGTTTCTGGAGATGACAGTGGGATGGGGTAGCTGCAAGAGCAGAAGAAAGGCTGGCTGTAGACAAGGAAGGGAAGAAATCAAAAGCCCGGTGTTGAAGTCATGGAAGTGGTTGTGGAGAAGGCAAGTGTAAGTAGGGAGATGACATCAGTGGCAGAAGGATGTCATCAGATCACTGAGGCAGGACTGAGGTAGAAGGGGGTCAGATAAGCAGACAGGATGCCTAAGAGGAGCAGGGGATCTTACAGGAGGGAAAGAGCACCAGGTGTAATGATCTGGAAGCAGCAATAGGGACCAGGAAGACACACTGTCTCTCTTCTAACCCTCAGGAACAGGAGGATTAAAGAAAAACCAAGAAGGATGCTTGGAAAGCAGTGTTCCTGGGGACAGCTCAGTCCAACAAGAAGGTGAAGGGAGCAAACAGAGAACTAGTGAGTGTAAGGATCTTTGTTGATAACCGGTGGACTATCCCCCAGGGCATGGTGGAAGTGAGAGAGAGGAAAAGAGTGGGAGGTTGAGCCTAGTTAGAGAAAATACAGAGCAGTAAAGGGGAGGAGAGTCTGGTGACAGTGGATGATCAACCAGGATTGTGCTTCTAGGAGAGACTGAAGTAGGAGTGCAAGCCTCATGGATTGATCTGGATGCTCTCCTTGGGGAGGTTTGGTGCTGGGACCTAGCTCTGAGATCCAGGATTCTTTCTCCAATTGTGGTGAGTTCCACGATGCGGCTTGTAAAGCTACAGCTACTGACAAGGGGCAGGCCACTGGGGACACAGACAAGTGAGGGCAGCAAAACCAAACAGCTTTGTCCTAGAAGCTTCTATGTGCTTCCTTATAGTTATTCATCCACCTAAGAAGGTTTTTATTCCCGTTTTAAAGAAGCTGAAGCTACAGCTCAGACAAGCTAAAAGACATAGCCAAGATAAGCCAGTAAGGATGGAGAGAACATTTTAAACCCCAGTCTTTGCAAAGTCCCAGCCTGAGTTTTTTCTATATTCACACCATCATGGGCACTGTCCCTACTGCAGTAGGAACAAGAGAGATGCAGTGGCTTCCTCTGAGTCTGGCTGGGAAAGATTCGCTCATTTCTTGGCTGTCATTCCCATGAGACTTTGAGCTTCTCAGTGGCAGAGATGGTCACCTTGTGTCTCTGGTTGCTGGCACAGTGCCTGAACACTTTGTAGGTGTTCAGTGATATTAATGAGTGAACAAATGAATGAATTACTTTATGTCAGTCCTTTTCTCTTTTTCCCCTCCTCTCTTTCTTCTCTTCTTTTCTTTCCTTCTTCAATAGCTGGTCAGCTGACTCAAGAGCAGCATAATGGCCCACAACTGTGATTTCTAAGACTTTTAAGTTTCTGATCAAATTGCTTAATCTACCTGAGATACCCTTAACAATACAAGAAAAAACCATATTTCTATTCTCTGCACTGTGGCATGGAATACTCAATTATTATTAATAGAATATTAATTACTGAACCTAAAACGTGCAGTGTGTATGTGTATGTAAGTGCACAGGTTCATTTCTGTAAATTATGAGTGCAAGGTCTATATTTATCAGTTTATCCTATAGCTCCAGAATGGATGAATCCATCATTAACAGATGGGTTTCTGTAAGGATTATTAATATAAATATCCTTCAGTCCTGTGTGCTTTCGTGTTTGTACTCTAATGCCCTCCCCCCCACGTGCATTTTATTTGGGACAGTATTGAATACTCTTTCACACTTGTGTGCACATCCTCTTAAGCCTTAAGGTGGCAGCAACAATCAAATAGTATTTATAGAAAATTAACTAAAGGGTGAGGAAGTGAGGGGAAAAGGAAAACGAATTCTTTCTGAAATGTTCTATAATCCTCCATTTTCTACTCAGCAGAATTTTATTCATAGCGAGATTATTTATTATTAAGAGCTTATTACAGCCCAGACTGTGCGTGTCAGTAGATTAGGATGTGAAGGAAGATTAGTTTCTCTCAGTGGGTGACTGGAAATAAGTTCCTTATCTGGTCATTAAAATCAGTTGTTCATGTTTTTTTGTCATGATTATTAATTCTGCCAGTGGCTTTTGCATGTCAGTTACAGTTTGGTGCCTGATCTACAACATTAGGATTCACTCGTTCAACACCACTTTTATACTAACAAGGCAATAGTGGGTATATATGGGTGTGACGGCTTCCAAAATTTTTGTCTTTGCAGTGCCCAATACTTATTTTAAAAGAAATATTTAAAAATTCTAAGTAATTTGGTTTTTAGATTTTCTTTTTAAATTGAAGTATAGTTGCTATACAACTATATGTTACAGGCATATAATATAGTGATTCACAATTTTGTTAATTTTTAAAAATTTTATACTGCAGGATAGCTGATTAACAATGGGCAGCAAAGGGACTCAGCCATAGGTATACATATGTCCATTCTTCCCAAAACTCCACTCCCATCCAGACTGCCACATAATATTGAGCAGACTTCCCTGTGTTATACAGTAAGTCTTTGTTAGTAATTCATTTTAAATGTAGCAGTGTGTACATATAATGCTATATGTTACCAGGGATTGCCTGGTGGCTCAGATAGTAAAGATTCTGCCTGCAATGTGGGAGACACAGGTTTGACCTCTGGGTTGGAAAGATCCCCTGGAGAAGAAAATGGCAACCCCCTCCAGTATTCTTGCTTGGAAAAATCGCACTGATGGAGGAGTCTGGCAGGCTGCATGTACATATAATACTATATGTTACAGATGTATAATATAGTGTTTCAAAACTTTTATACTCCATTTATAAAGACTCTTAAGAGTCCCATGGGAAGCAAGGAGATCAGACCAATCTTTAAGAAAATCCACTCTGAATACTCTTTGGAAGATCTGATGCTGAAGCTCCAATACTTTGGCCACCTCATGTGAACAGCTGACTCACTGGAAAAGACCCTGATGCAGAAGGAAAGATTGAAGGCAGAAGGAGAAGAGGGCGACATAGGAAGAGATGGTTGGATGGCATCACCAACTCAATGGACATGAACTTGGGCAAACTCCAGGAGAGGGTAAATGACAGGGTAGACTGACATGCTGCTGTGCATGCTGCTGTGCATGGGGTCACAAAAAGTTGGACACCACCTGGTCACTGAACAACAACAACCACTCCATTTATAATTATAAAATATTGGCTATATTCTCTGTGTTGTACAAAATGTACTGATAGCTTATTTTAGACCTTACAATTTGTACCTCTTCATCTCCTGCCTCTTTATTACCCCTCGGCTCCCACTGGAACCCGGTTTGTTCTCTGCATTGTGAGTTTGCTTCCTTTTTGTTATATTCACTACTTTGTTGTAATTTTTAGGTTCCACATTTAAGTGATTCACACGTCATTTGTCTTTGATTTATTTCCCTTAGCATATAGATTTTTCATGTCTATTAATTCAAAATATATGTGAACACTATCTTTGCTGAGAACCCTATGTATTTGGGAAATCTAATTTCTAACTGTAATCATTCTTATAACTTTGAAAGAATAGTCATAATGACAAGGAATATTGCACTCTAAGGAGTTCTTCCTTCCTCTGTCAAGCATTCAAAGAAAATACTTCAAGAGAATATTGATAGCTGGTGAATTTAGTTACAAATCAGTGAGAGAAACAGTTTGTAGTCTTGTGAAGAAGTCTATGTGCCAATTTGGAAAAGTGTCAAGGTATATTATTATGCTAGAAAAAGGTGAAAATACTGTATTTAGTAGTCCCACCTGTAAGTAAAATAAATATACAAAATACATGCTGTTTTTATCATGTTTCTATTTCCTTTTCCTCTTTTTTAATAGAGGTCAGAAGAAAGTGTTACTGTATGACTCTGGAGAATTGGACGAAGGATGTACAGGGTGAACTTTTGTTTTTATACTTTCCAGTTCACTCTGTTTCACTTTTTTGCCATATGCACATTTTAAACAGAAGAGGCAATTTAATTTGTAGCCTAAAGGATTGATCACCCTGAGTGGTGCTGAGGAGGCAGGCCCAAGTGACTTAAAAGCCAACAGAAGTCTAGTAGCTGTTTGAAGCAGTTTAGTTGTGGACTTTGGTTATATCACTGTGAAGTGGCATCTTCAGCTCTAAAAATTCTTAGTAATTTTGAGACTTTTTAGAAATAATATTATTGATAAATAAAATATGAGCAGATGCTATTTATTGCCTACCATATCCCTAATAGTCTTGAGCTACATGTGTTTTACCTTTGTTGCCTGTTTTTATTTTAATTAATAAACTATTTTTAGGAGTAGTTTTAGGTTCACAGCAAAACTGAGCAGAAATTACAGACAGTTCCCACACACCCTCTATACCCCCAGACATTAATAACTTCCCTCATTTTTGACATTCCTCAGAGCAGCGGGACATTTGTTGCAATCCATGAACCTACACTGACCTGTCCTTATTACCCAAAGTCTGTAGTTTACATTAGGATTCGCTTGTTGTTGTTCAGTCACTAAATCATGTCTGACTCTTTGCAACCCCATGGACTACATCACGCCACGTTCCTCTGTCCTCCACCATCTTTTGGAGTTTGCTCAAACTCATGTCCATTGAGTCGGTGATGCTATCTAACCATCTCATCCTCTGCTGCCCCCTTCTCCTTTTGCCTTCAATCTTTCCCAGCATTAGGGTCTTTTACAATGAGTTGGCTCTTCACAGTGGCCAGAGTATTTGATTGTACATGCTATGGGCTTGGACAAATGTTCTATGGTATGTATCTACCATTGTAATATCATACCGAATAGTTCTGTGCTCTAAACCCCTCTGAGCTCTGCCCGTACATCCTCTTCCCTGACTTCTGGCAATCACTGGTCTTTTAACTGCCTCCACAGTCTAAAAGATTGTGTGCACTTACTATATGCAAGCATTTTATAAATAATAACTCACGTGTCTTAATAATAATCTTGTGAGGCAAGAATTACTATTACACCTATTTTACAAGTAAGAAAACTGAGCCCCAGTGACACTGAATAACTTGTTCAAGGACATACAGGTCACAAATACTTTTTTCCCTTGACTATCAAACTTACGCTGAAATCGTAAACGGTGACCACATTCTGGGCTTCCCAGTTGGCGCTAGTGGTAAAGAATCCACCTCCCAATGCAGGAAATGTAAGAGACGCAGGTTCCATCCCTGGGTCAGGAAGATCCCCTGGAGGAGGGCAAGAAAACCCACTCCAGTATTCTTGCCTGGAGAGTCCCATGGACAGGGGAGCCTGGCAGGCTACAGTCCATAGGGTCACAAAGAGTCAGACACTATTGACGTAATAACACACATGCACGCATGCGTGACCGTATTCTAGTTTCATGTAGAAAACTGATTTTTTAATCAGCATTCCCAAGGCAGAGAAGCCTTCACGGACCTAAGCATCTGCTTCTGCTGCCCTAGTTCAGCATGGACCAATTAGCACCTTTTTCCCTCTGTGGCATCAGAATATGTCCCAAGAACATGGACACCTTGTGCTGTCAGAGGTCCCATAGCTGAAGTGGAAATGCCGCCAAATCCAAATCGTTAACAGCTTCTGCTGTCTGTCATGTCACTGAGGTGCTTTTCACAGCTTAAGTCACACCACATGCCTCTTAGGCTCCTAAACTCACTAGGACTGCGGACCTTGCAGCGGTTCGCATACCCTACACAAACGTTATCTCATTGGCTCGCTCCAGACTTGGATATGGAAAATAACCAAAAAAGATATTCAAAAGGAATGGCTCAGGGAAAGCACAGCTATATTTTGTAAAGAGCTATTCCAGCTGGCTTTGTGGCTCTTGTGTTTAATTTCAAGGAGAGGATGAATGAACATCTGGAATACATATGTTTTATTAAAGGACTTCAGTTGCATTGTGATACTTTTTTGCACTGCTCAGTTATAATTTTTCAACTTGACCTTCCTGTCATTTGGTACTTGGCTTTTCATATATAGTGAAGCCCTCTGTAACTGAGGATTTAGTAACCCTCAGGTGTAGTCCGTGGGGTTCCAGAGTCTGACACAACTGAGCACAGGTGTAGAGACTAATTATTTGAGAAAGTAGATGGCACATCATTTGGGAGCAAGCAATTATGGCTGGTCCCAGTTTATTTTCCTCTCTGTATTTGCTCAGCCCCGTCTCTTGCCTGGGTCTTGGCTATTTGTCAAATAGAGGGCCCTGGCCATCACGGCTGTAGTTTCCTCATCTTCTAGCAGCGCTGGATATCTTAGAGGTGAGAACCAGGCCCTGGCACAACCTCTGCCATGGCAGGGATCACGTCAACTTTAACACCTTGAACAAATTGACTGAGCCCCAGCAGAGAGCAGTACCTTCCACCACTTCTGGTCTCAGATAGAACCCCAGATGTTGGGGCATGAGAACCGGCCTAGAGCCGTCTGTTTACACAACCTGACAATGTGGGGCAAGCTTTGACAGGAACAAGCTGGCAGACAGAGTCTGTGCCCTGCACCCCCCTTCAGGCTGTTTCCATGTGCAGTGATTCTACCCAGACTCTCCAGAGATGCCCCACATGGCAGAGAAGCTGGCTGGGGTTTCCTGGTGAAACCAGCTTAGCGTGTGCCTCCTTGTCATTGGCCATTGATTTCCTATGTTTCTGCCTCCCTTGCCATTTTCCTCACACTTGCTGCTCTTAGATTGATCCTCCTGGTAAGGCATTCACATGTAGCTTTAGTCTATTGTTTTCTTATTTTGTAGAGAATTTGGCCCAGATTAGGATGGTAAGAGCCCCACTCCAGTACTCTTGCCTGGAAAATCCCATGGATGGAGGAGCCTGGTGGGCTGCAGTCCATGGGGTCGCTAAGAGTTGGGCACGACTGAGCGACTTCACTTTCACTTCTCACTTTCATGTATTGGAGAAGGAAATGGCAACCCACTCCAGTGTTCTTGCCTGGAGAATCCCAGGGACGGCGGAGCCTGGTGGGCTGCCATCTATGGGGTTGCACAGAGTTGGACACAACTGAAGCGACTTAGGAGCAGCAGCAGCACGATGGTAAGAGGGACTCTCTTCTCAGCTTATCAATTATGATGGTGGTAAATACTAAAGATACAGGAAATTAAAGAGGATAGTTTAGGGTCAATAGGAAGGATACCACAAAGTGAATGGGGGAAGGTAGTTCCTTTTGAGAAAAATGGGGTAGGGTAGATTTACAGGAACAAAAAACTTTGTCACAGTTTTTCTGGGGGGGTAGGGAAGGGGAAAAAGATTATTCTATACAGTGTAATTAATAGTTCTTAATGTAACAGAAAAATACAAAAATGTCATCACCTTAACAAAATATAGATTTTTTTTCCTTTCAAAGTTGTATATGGTTTTTGTGGTCCTTATCCATCTGGTAGGTATACAATCTGGAGTACTTGGCCCTAAGATTTCTGGGGCTGGGGCAGAGCACTGGAGCTAGAGTTAGAGGTAAAACAAGATCAGGAGAACAAGATGGGAAGAGAGAGCTGACAGTGAGAGAAACACATGGACTTTTAACTGGCTTAGCCCAGAAGTAACACATGTCCCTTCTCCTTATAGTTCATGGACCAGAACTAATCATATTGCCACAGCCTAACTGTCAGGGAGGCTGGTAAATGTAGGGGAACAAATAGATTTTTGTTTTGTACAGACTGTCCCATGTCAAGTTTTATCAAGAGAAATTAACAGAGAGAGGAGACCAGATGGGACAGAACAATGCAAGGAAGATCTTCAAAAAATGTCAAAGTGGGGGTGAAGAGGTGGACTCCAAACGTCTATTTGGAAATAGAGGACACAAAGAGGGAAGGAAAAGACTTCTAAAGGAGGATTAGGTAAATGCTTAGATCAGAGCTGAGAGAAAGGACGGATCTTTGGCACTAACTTCTGACAGTTTAAAGGATGAAGCCACAGAGGAAGCAGTTCTGCCACTTCCCAGTAGAAGGCATCAATCAGTCAAGCTGGCCACAAAATCAGATGGGACAAGGTGTGATACAATACTCCTTAAAAATAATGTTGACTGATTCACTCACTGATCCACTTACTGTGGTCAGCATGAAACAGTAAACATGAGATGATACCCAGTTCCTCAAGGAAATCTAGCCCCCATTTCTATGAGCCTCTTAAGTTTTGCTCTGAATTTCAAAGGTAGTACAGGTAGTTCCCATATACCCTTTACCAGCTTGCTCTGATGTTAAACATGTACATAACCATGGTACATTCATCAAAACTGAGAAATGAACATTGGAATAATCCATCAACTAAGCTACAGATTTTATTCTGATGTCATCAGTTTTCCTACAGACGTGCTATTTCTAATCCAAGATTTTTTCTAGGATATTTAGTTCTTCTGTCTCCTTGGTTTCCTACCGTCTATGATGCTTCCTCGGTCCTTCCTTGTTTTTCATGAGCTTGACTCTATTGAAGAATACTGGTCAGGTATTTTGTAGAACATACCCTTGACAGCTTACAGTGAGTGAATGGTGTCAGATTCATGATCTCCGAAAAAGAAGATTTAGCTTCAGGATCACGGACCAGGCTTGATCACTCAAGAGCTTTTGTGTAGCAGTGTTTTATCCAAGTATGAAAATGGACAGAGGAAGCTTCTGACACAGACATCAGAAGGGGGGATGGAGAGTGCCCCCCTCGCTAGTCTCAGCAAGGGAATTATATACTTTTTAAATTGGTTATTACAATAAATCAAAAGAATGTCTCAAGGTTGTAAAGATCTTACCAGACCCACTCCCACAATATACATTTTAAGATGACACAATTGGTCAGAAGATTTTGAAGGAGAAACTGTCCTCAAGCAGGATACACTGTTGTTATATAATCCTTAGTGTAGAGTTTAAACTGAGTTGCTGTGTAATCCTCAGTTCTGGGCTTAAAGAAAAAAAAGTGTTTTATGTGCCTTAGACTAAAGAATGTAGAGAAAAAAAATGACATTTGTCCTTTCCTCCTCCTTGAAAGCTGCAGACCTCTCTCTCCTCTGGGACCCCGGGCTTCTTGTCAACCTGCCTAGGAATTGACTCTCTCACCCTCAATGTGGTTTTGTCTGATGTTTTCTTCATGATTACACTGGGGTTATGGGATCTGGCAACAATATCACAGGGACCATGTACCTTTTTCAACCCATGACATCAGAGGATACATGATATCAACATGGCTCATGAAGTCACTTGGTTCAAGTGTATACCAGGTTTCTCTATTTTAAAGTTACCATTTTTTCCCTTCCCATACTCCATTCATTTCAAGGAATCACTAAGCACACTAAGTGATTTCACACTCAGGGAATGGGAAATTAAGCTCTACATTATGGAAGGAAGATTATCAAATTGTGGACATATGTTAAACCACTGATAATAAATAAGTATTTAGGGAGAGGTACATTTAAGCCACGGAAATATCCTATTTATCTTTAAAGTTTCTCATCCATTCAAAAATTTTGTGTGCAGCAGTTATCATTGTGGTGTTCTAAGGGTGACTGTCTATGTCTCTAATTTATATCTACCATTTAGAATGATACTGTTTAAAAGTTATCTATTCATATTGGTTCAATCAGCATCTCATGTATTTAATTTATTTTATTGACAAAACTTAGAGATGCTTTAATGAGGAGTACTGTCTGCTAACTTAACATTACATGCATTCGATTTTCTATTCTTTGGAATTGGGGTTGCTTAAGAAGGAATGTAATTTTAAAAATATACAGTTAATTTATTTTTATGTTATCTTGAGTCTATTTATTGTTTAAACTAGAATGAACAAAATAAATAACTTCTTAGTTCTAGACTATCGTTAATAAAACAACCTTATATTTCCAGTAGAATAAATACTAAGTTGGTGGTTTTAAATTAGTAAAAAGAATATGAAGTTCTTATCTAACACAAGGCATTAAGAATATTTCCACAAGCTACTATTAGTTTAATAATGTGTAGGTAATATATTGAAAAATTTAGCAAACAAGAAGTAAGAAAACCTTTGAAGTTCATATTTCTGGCATTCAAAGATAATTCTTTTAGTATTTTGACAAATGTTCTTTCCTAATTATGAAATATTTATATACATGGATATATGAATTTATATAGCTAAAATTTTTAAAATTATGTCTTGATTATTTTCCTTAATATAATGTGTGGGGCTTTTTTTTTTGAGCACTCTTAAAAGAGATTTAAAGTAGTTTAATAGTAATTTATCATATGAATTGTAATTTGTTTAAATGTTCTCCTGTGATTGCCAATTTAACTTGTATCCAGTGTTTTACTAGTATAAAAATTCTTTACTGAACGTTTTTGGTGTATGTCTTAATATACAATTTGATGATTTTCTTAGCAAGGAAACAGTGGTGTGATGGTGAAGAGCTCAGTCTTTAGAGTTAAATTATCTGTTTTTTTGTCCATCTATGTCACTTAACAACTGTATGACCTTTAGAAAATTCCTAAATTTCTCAGCCTCTAAGTAGTCTCACCTATAAATTGTGGATAATTACAATATCTATCTTACAGGATTGTTATGAAAATTTAATAAAGGCTATATGAAAATGTGATATGAGAAGCACTCAGAAGAGTACCTTGAACTTGCTGAGCAATAAATGTTAAAGAAATAAAAGAAAATATCTGTGTTATATGTTTTATGAATAATAGAATTGCTCTGTAAAGCCATAAGAATACAGCATTTTTAAATACTGATTTAATTTTTTAATGGTTATTAAAATATTTTTATGTTTTAAAAGTTACACTACATTTATAATTATAACAAAATATTGACTATATTCCCCATGTTGCACAATACATCCTTGAGCCAATCTTAAACCCAGAAGTTTTTACTTCCCCATCACATTGCTGGATCATGTTTGTTCTATTATAAATTTTGAGGAATCTTTATACTGTTTTCCACACCAGTTACACAATATTGCATTCTCACCAACCGTGTACAAGGATCCCAATTTCTCCACATCTTCACCAGCATCTCTCTCTCTTTTTTAATAACAGCCATCTGTATAGTGTAAACAGGTATCTTGTCATTTTGATTTGTACTTCCCATATGGTAAGTTGTGTTCAGTATCTTTTCTATCATATTGGCCATTTATATATCTTCCTTGGAGAAATATCTGTTCAAGTCCAATGCTTCCATCAATATTCTTTCCAAGAAAATCTGGTATGTCATATGACAACATTGGACTGCTGTTGTTGGAATATGGTTATGGTGGGAGGGTTGAGGGAAGAGCTTTTTGCTTTTATCACTGGGACTCCCAGATAAAATATCCTGCAAGATGCAAAAGATATCTTGAGACACAATGATCACTTGGATTAAATTACTAAGGATTTTACAAAACAAAGGATAAATTATCATGCTATAGTTACTGATTCTTTTGATCTTCCTTTGATTTCACTGATGGGCCTACTATGATTTCTTATGGTGAAACTAACTTAGATTCATTTTGTTTTGGGGTCTATAAGACTACAAGTCAATTAAGTTATATGTCAGGAAAATTTGAACTCTAGTTACTGGCCTTGTTTCTCCTACCCATGCCTCTCAAATGTACTCAATTAATGGGATGCATGGCTGTTCTTTTTCTTTCCTTTCTGGTTTTTCTGTCATACTATAACTTAATGTTTAGCATTTGTACCATGGGTCACAATTTTCCAACCATTTCTTAACTGTTCTTTCATGTATAACTTGTGCAAATTGGAGAAGTTGGTATAGAAATCATTCTAAGATCTGAACAAGAAGACTAACAAAAGTTTCTTCCCTCCCCAAATTTTGACGCTCCAAAGTAGTGGTTCTCAGTTGATATAGTGGGTTATCCTGGCATTCTATGAATTGGTCTATCCTTTGTCCTTCAGTGTTTTTATACTCATAATTTTCTTAAGCCTTTGGTATCTTCTAATATACCAAAGTCAATGACAAAATGCTAGTCATACCTGGTCAATGACAAAATGCTTCTTAAGAGGCAAAACAACAATGAGAAAAATGGAAACATATGAGAACGACCTATTATCCTTATTTCTAAATCTTGATTTTGGCTATTTTTTAATATAATGTACTCATAATTATAAATTGATATTTTTGCCCTGATAAAATTATCCCTACCTGTGTGATATAAGCAAATTTATTTACTAGTATTTTGAGTTTTCCCCAGCCTTTGTATATATATATATATATATGAATTATATAGGAATAATAGTCTGAAATTCACTGACTCAAGTCCACAACTGCTCACAGGGCACTTCCTACTCAAGTCGTGGTTTACATGGTGCTCACATCAGTCTGGCAACTCTAGTCTCCAGATGACATAAGATACTTACTTATTCTCTTGCTCTGATACCCAAATTTGATACACTCTCTCTGGAAGTCACTTGATCATGACCACGATTGCCCTTGCACATGGTATATTTATGAAAATACCAGTATCTCTCAAAAGGACTCTCTGTGCTGGTGCTGTATACATATGCCATCAAATGTCATTGTTTATTTTCTGCCTCTAACTGGAGAAATATCTTCTCTTCCATTTCTTCTTTTGCCTTCAAAAAGAATAATTTATCTCTGAAGTCACACAGAATCCCTCAAGAGGATCTGCCTTCAGTTTTTGCTATAGGCTCAGAAATGAGTCTAGAGACTTAAGTGGCAGCAGAAGAAATGCTTTCTTCTGTTTTCCCCTCTATCATTATATGAACACCTCTTTCACATGGATCTTTCTTCCCTTAAAATCCCCTTCTGGGTGGGAAGGTACTAGGCCTAGTGGTTAGGTGTGAGTGTTGCTGCTGGACTTACTAGGTTCACATTTCTCCTTTATCACCTACTAGTTTTGTGACTTTAGGCAATTTCCTAGATCCCTCTATACTTCAATTTCCCCTCTAACATGGGGATTAGACTTCCTAGTTTTGTTGTGAGGACTAAATGCTTTAGTCATTCAAAGTATTTTGAATTCGGCTTGGCATTGTAAGTGTTGGTCACTGAGTTTGTGTTCGACTCTTTGTGACCCCATGGACTATAGCCCACCAGGCTCCTCTGTCCATGGGATTCTTTAGGCAAGAATACGGGAGTGGGTAGTCATTGCCTTCTCCAGGGGATCTTCCCAACCTCGGTATCGAACCTGGGTCTCCTGAGTTACAGGCAGATTCTTTACTATCTGACTCACCAGGGAAACTCTTGGCATTGTAAATTCCTTTATAAGTATTAGTTGTTATTTTATACCTATACCAATCCAGCATCTTTGATGGCTAGGCTGAGGTTGCATCTATGAATGTATGTATTAACATAGCCTCTATGTGCATATAAAATAAATATTTTTTCCCAGGTTAAATGTTTTACAGGGCTAAGAGACATAGTTTTAGTACATTAGAAAAAGTTGCCAGATGACCAAAATGCAGGTGTGAAACATTTAACCAGGATGTATTTTGATACTGATAACACCTGACTTTTATCTGTGCAATTTCCAATCCATAGACTCAGATTTCAGAATTTGTTTCAAACAGCTCAGAGGTGTGGCTATTTCTCATTGCCAGGCTGACCAAAAGCTAGAAAAGAAATCAAGAAGGAAAAGGGATTTAAAACTTAAAAGACAGGATGTAAGACACACATCTGACTGATAAGAACAGAAACAAAAGAGTGTTTAAAGATAGAATGAAATGTTGAGAGTTTGGGGCTTCAGACACATGAAGTTATGGAGTTTTAATCCTTGACAGGCAGCCTGACAAGGGAATAAATGAAACTCCAGAAATCTGGGCTTTCTGCTGAAGAGATTTAGAGCTGAAGTTTTCTGTTCAATGCCACATTCCTGGGGAGGAGGAACTCTGAGGCCTTTGCGTTTACTTCTAGGGACCAAAACAGAGAGCTGAGAAAGATGGGAATGCTGAAGGCCACATGAGATGGAGAAAGTGCTTCTGATCTTGGCCAGCTCTCAGTTTAATGCTTTTCCACAGTGATATTAGTGAAGATTCCTAAGCTCTTTAAGCCTCAGTTTCCTCATCAGCAGAACAGACATGTTAATTTTGATAATAAAGATGAGATATGAAAAAGAGAGACAAAGTATCTATTAGATATTACAGGTAGAGAGTCTACAACCTACAGAATATAAGGGCCTTTTAAGATGACTGTGTTGGTTTAGTTGCTCAGTTTTGTCCAACTCTTGCAACCCTATGGACTGTAACCCACCAGGCTCCTCTGTCCAAGATGGAGCTATAAGATGACTGAGATATAAAATATTCTTTCCTTTAAATTATACATTGAAAAACTAATTGAAATTGAGAATGATTTTAAGGACACAGTTATAAAACTGTCAATCTTTTAAATGCCATGAAATGAGATAACATAGAATATGGGTGCATTTTTATAAATATATAATAATGTGATACCATGTGGCGTATTTGATATTAATAGACTTAGGAAGTGCTCCGTGTAATAATAGGGTGTTTGGAACATGTTGTTGTTGTTTAGCTGCTCAGTCGTGTTCGACTCTTGTGACCGATGGACTGTAACCCCTCAGTCTCCTCTGTCCATGGGATTTCCCAGGCAAGATTACTGGGGTGGGTTGCCATTTCCTTCTCTGGAAGATCTTCTTGACCCAGGGATCAAACCTGGGTTTCCTGCATAGTTAGGCAGATTCTTTACCACTGAGCCACTGGGGAAGCCCTGGAACATGTTAGGTATTGAAATAGTATGAATGTTTTTCTTCTCTTATATTTTTCCTTGAAAGTCTTTTCAAATATGGGAGGAGGTGTAAGGTTACATAATTTAAGTTAAGCATTATCCAGGTAGTCAATATAATATTGGGCATGAAATTATTACATAATAATTTATTTTTATTTTTACTGTAGTTTCTATTTTACTCTATGCCTACGGTGTGCCAAATGTTCTTCTGAGTCACATATATTAACACATTCAATTCTCATACTAATTCAATGAAACAGATATGGCTATTATCCCAATTTTATGGAAGAAATGATGAAAAAATAGCAATGCTAGGCAATTTGCCAAAGCCACATAGTGATGGAACAGAATTTGAACACAAAGATTTTTGACATTGGAGCTCAACTTATAACCACTAAATGGTGCTTGGGGTACACAGGATGGATATGTAGTAGTAGAGTGTTTTGGGGCATTTGCTTTTTAGTTTTGGAGAAAAATATTTAGATCAAACAAGTTTTAAATATTTCTCCCCCACTGCCACAACATGCAAGATGCTGGTGACAGGTGAGATGTGACATCTTGCAAGCACGGAACACAGGGCTGAGTTAGAACAGCAGTTTCTTGTTTTCAAATATGAAGATATTCACTTAAACTTCTCAAACTTCATATAGCTTCCTGGCATAATGATACTATTAGTAAATGATGCTCTAAGAAGATAGGTATCAGAATGGCACCAAATGCGTATCAGTACAGCACCTGTGTATTATTGATTCAGCCCGTCATGGCAGTTCAGGAAGCACATGTAAATTCTTGGACCCTTAATCACTCTGCGCCCTCTCAGAATGGAGTTACAGAGAAATAATGAGCTACAAGTCACAGAGATATTCCCTTGAATTAGGTAGGGTGGCATCAAGGATTCTTCAGAGTATACGGAAAAGAAGCAAAACCTACTTGCTGTTGTTGTTTCTTTCTGAATGTACTCCAAAAAGTTTCTGGAGTGTAAATGAAACAAATACATAAGCAAAAACTACATGCTTAAAGAAAACAATATTTCTGAAAGAAGATACCTGTTCAAAAAGGATATGAGCTATCTGGAAAATGAAGAAAGCCCACCAAACATACTGGAGACTCTTAGACATTACAGCTTGTCTCCTGCCTTTTTAATGAGGCAGGAACTACCTACTGATCTTGGAACTGGCCGTGTAGTTTCTAAATTTTAACATATTCAACTGAAAAAGATTCCCATTTCAAATTGTGTATTCAGCAATTCACAGCTAATTTCTTTGTTGACTCATAGACAGTCTAGAATTAATGAACTTAAATATGACTTTTTAAGTTTACTTACCCTGAAAAATGTTTATACAATTTTCCAAAACCCTACAATTTTGACTTTATCTTTAGAAAATAATCAGAGTTATGTGTAAACATACTTGTGTAAGTATTTGAAAACAGCATCACTTATAATATACAATATTTAGAAAGACCTGAAAGCTTATCAATGGAAGGTTAATTACTAAGTCATAATATCCTTATGATACAATATTATCCCAGTGCTTTGCCTGGGGTCCATAGAAGAGAGATCATGAAAACAGGTTCAAGTGCTAATCCTAATTAGAAGGTGTACTCCCCAGGGCAGCAAGGCTGAGGCAAAAAGAAGCAAGGCAAAGGATAAAAAAGCAAATGCAAGGACTTCCCTGGCAATCTAGTGGTTAAGACCTCCTCTTGCGATGCAGGAGGTATGGGATTGATGCCTGTTTGGGGAGCTAAGATCCCACATGCTTTGCAGCCAAAAAAGCAAAACATAAAAACAGAAGCAATATTGTAACAAATTCAATAAAGACTTTAAAGATGGTTGGCTCAAAAGGGAGGGTTATATGTATAATTATGACTGATATGAGTTGTTTTATGGCAAAATCAACACAACATTGTAAAACAATTATTTTCCAATTTAAAAATAAAATTAAAAAAAGAAATAAAAATTATCTACATTAAAAAATAAATCTTTTTTTTTTTTAAAAGGTACAAATGCAAAGTGACAGTACTTCACATGGCTTGCCTTTAGACTTGAGCAAGAATTTCTCTCTTGATCCCAATCTGTTTTTTACTGCTGGTCAAAGTTCATTGCTCAGGGAGTTAACATTCCCAAACTTATGAGTGTGTCCTTGGCTCTTCAGCCAGTAGGGAAGCCAGACTCCATGCATTGCTTGCTTTATCCAAATTAGGCAATGGTGGGAGGAGCCAGAGACTCCAGACATGTGGCTGCTGGGTCCCATAGAGTCATGTACCTATGCAGCGGCTGAAACTGAGCAGGGCATTAAGTGTCAAGGGACAGTTGGGGCTGAGAGAATTCAGGGGCACAAGAGACATGAACATTTAAACAGACGAAAACCAAATGGATAACAGATGAGCACATTCAAAATATAATGGCTAAAAAAGAGAAACTATCGTATATGCAATTCGATATGGTTTTTATAACTACACATGCATGTATGGAGAGAGAAAGAAGAGAGGATACTAAAAAGATATACAAAAAATCCTCATTATACAATTATCTTCAGCAGATGGGATCATAATTATAGTTTGGGGATTTTCTTCTTCCATTGAGATTTTCTGTACTTTTCATGGCTTCTATGTTGAACATGAATTGCGTTATGTTATGAATATAAATCATAGATGTAAGCAGAAATTTATCTGCAGGGCAGTTCAATGTATAATGTTAGCTATAATAATAAAAAATACATTAGTTATAATAAAAAAGCCTGAAGATTCAACAAAGTCTTTTATATCAGTGAGAATGTATCCTGATATTTTAATATCTTGAAGCCTGTGTAATTGTTTAAAAATATTCACTGATATGAGAAGTATTTATAATATGTTGTTTAATGAAAAAAAGAAAGTTACAAAACAACATGTTTGGTGTAATCAATATTCAGAAAATGTATTTGACTCTACAAAAAAATAAATTTGGGGGGACCATTCCCAGATAAGAAAGTAAAATTTCATAAAATTGTAAATAATTGTCAAATTACACATTGTTGATGCAATTTCATTCAGAATCTCATTTTTTTTTCAAACTGGAAGGCATCATTTAAAAATTCATATGAAGAATAAATGTGTAAAATATATTAAATTTTTGCATAATTTCCTACAATAAAAATAGTATAATGTCTGGGTAAGAAAAGAACAGATCATTTGAACAGAGAAGGGAATTTGGGAATAGTTCTAAATGGGATGAGGCCTTTATATATAACAAGAATACCTTTTGAAATCAGTCCAAAATGATAGTTGACATAATAAGTGATATTGGCATAATTGGCTATTTATCTGGAAGAGCAATCTTGGATTTCTACCTTATAGCTTATTTTAAATACAATCCAAGTTGATTAAAGAACCAAGTGTAAAAAGTAAAACAATAAAAACATACAACACTTTAGGAAAATGTTTTTATAATTTAGGATCCAAGAGATATTCTGACTGAGTTGGGAAACTCAGAATTATACAGAAAAGAATTGACAGATTTGGCTACATTCATTAATAATAAAAATTTTTGTATTGGTACATATACACAATGGAGTATTACTCAGCCATTAAAAAGAATACATTTGAATCAGTTCTAATGAGGTGGATGAAACTGGAGCCTATTATACAGAGTGAAGTAAGCCAGAAAGAAAAACACCAATACAGTATACTAACGCATATATATGGAATTTAGAAAGATGGTAACAATAACCCTGTGTACGAGACAGCAAAAGAAACACTGATGTATAGAACAGTCTTATGGACTCTGTGGGAGAGGGAGAGGGTGGGAAGATTTGGGAGAATGGCACTGAAACATGTAAAATATCATGTATGAAACGAGTTGCCAGTCCAGGTTCGATGCACGATACTGGATGCTTGGGGCTGGTGCACTGGGACGACCCAGAGGGATGGTATGGGGAGGGCGGAGGGAGGAGGATTCAGGATGGGGAACACAGGTATACCTGTGGTGGATTCATTTTGATATTTGGCAAAACTAATACAATTATGTAAAGTTTAAAAAAAAAAATTTCGTATTGGAAAATGACATAGTAAAGAATTGAGACCGTTTATATACAGGAGAAAATATTTGCAATATTTACATTAGTAAGAGACAAGGAGTTAATATTTCTAATGTCTGGGTAATTCCTACAAATATCTAAGAAAAAAGTAAAGAAAATAATATGAACAAACAATTCATGGAAAAGTAAATGAAAACTGGTAAGTGAACATATAAAAAGATGATTAGATATGTTGTAAACCAGAACCATACAATGAGAAGCTACTTTTAAACTGGGGCTTCCTTGGTGGATCAGATGGAAAAGAAATTCAAAGATGAAAGATGAGATTAAAAGACACTTGCTCCTTGGAAGGAAAACTATGGAAAACCTAGATAGCATATTAAAAAGCAAAGACATCACTTTGTCAACAAAGGTCCATATAGTCAAAGCTATGGTTTTTCCAGTAGTCATGTGTGGATGTGAGAGTTGGGCCATAAAGAAGTCTGAGGACTGAAGAATTGATGCTTTCTAACTGTGGTGCTGGATATTTTTTTTTCTTTTTGGACTTCACTGATATTTATAGAGCATTCCATCCAAAAGCAGCAGACTGCACATCCTTCAAGTGCACATGAGAGACTCACCACGATTGATGACATGCTGGTCCACAAGGCAAGCCTTAGCAAATTCATGAAAATTGAAATATCAAGCATCCTTTCTGTTTACAACACTATGAGGCTAGAATAAACCACAATAAACTATAAAAAACACAAAAACTTTGAGGACAAACAATATGTTACTAAACATCCAATGGATCGCTGAAGAAATCAAACAAGAAAAACAAACAAACAAAAAACTAGAGACTACTGAAAATGAAACCACAACAATCCAAACCCTACAAGATACAGTAGAGCCAGTTCCAAGAGAGAAGTTCATAGCAATACAGTCCTACCTCAGGAAACAAGGGAACTCTAAGCCACCTAACCTTATATCAGGTTGGTGCAAAAATAATTGTGTTTTTGGACCATGAATTTTAAATTATAACTAGGCTCAACACACCTTTATTAATCAAGATAGGAACCATTACAATCAACACATTTTTGCCAATAAGAAATAAGTTTGTTTATTCCTGTACCATAAAAATCCATGCTTTGGGATTTGACAAACTCTTGGAAAGCATTTTCTTCATCCTGCTGGTTGTAGAATCATTTTGCAAGCTGTTAAGATGCCTGAAGTGGCAGTCAGTTGTCTAGAGGTCAAGTGAATATAGCAGATGAGGCAAAACTTCATAGCCCAATTTGTTCAGCTTTTGAAGCATTGGTTGTATGACGTGTGGTCAGGTATTGTCATGGGGAAGAATTGAGCCCATTCTGTTGACCACTGCTGGCTGCAAGCTTTGCAGTGTTTGGTGCATCTCAACAATTTGCTGAGTGTACTTCTCAGATGTAATGGTTTTGCTGGATTCAGAAGGTTATAGTGGATCAGACCAGCAGCAGATCAACCAGTGACCATGACCTCTTTTTTGGTGCAAGTTTGGCTTTGGAGAAAGAAGAAGCTTCAAACTACTTCCCAACCACTAAGCTGACGACCATTGCTGGTTGTTGTATAAAATCCACTTTCATCACACGTTACAATCTGATTGAGAAGTGGTTCATTGTTGTTGTGTAGAATAAGAGAAGACACATCAAAATGATTTTTTTTTTTTTTGGATTTGCAGTCAGCTCATGAGGCATTGGTTGCATTTATTGAACTTTTGCACCTTTCCAATTAGCTTCAAGAGCCAAACGACCGTAGATGGTTGATGTTGAGTTCTTTGGCAAGTCTCATGCAGTTGGAAGAGGATCAGCTTTGATGATGGCTCTCAATTATTGTTGTCACCTTCCTATGGCCAGCCACTACGCTTCTCATCTTCAAGGCTCTAGTCTCCTTTGCAAAACTTCTTGAACCACCACTGTGCTGTAGGTTGTTAGCAGTTCCTGGGCCAAATGTATTGTTAATATTGTGAGTTTTCTCCACTGCTTTACATTCTGAACTCAAATAAGAAAACTACTCAAATTTGCTTTTTGTCTAACATCATTTTCATAGTCTGATAAAAAGTTCCTTCCATCCAGGTTGGAGACAGTCCCTTAAATTATGTCTTTCTCCAGTCTTGGCTGCAGGTTGTGAGACATCTGATCTTCATCCAAACATAGATTACTGAGATAAGCTTCAGAAACAAACTTAGAGTGTTCCAAATTTGTCTGCCCTCCCTGAGGAGGCAGATGGGCACAAGGGGCCTCTGCTGATACCAAAGCTCTGGTTCCTTGTGGATTTCAGGCAAAAGAAGGAAGTCCACTCTGGGTCGCTTCATTGGTCATGATAACTGTTGACTAAAATAGATGCACAGCTCGAGAGTGGTGAGTTAAATTTTATTTGGGGCAAAATGAGGCCTGCAGTCTAGGAGGCAGCACCTCAGATAGCTCTGACAGACTGCTTCCTGGAGAAGACTCTTGAGAGTCCCTTGGATTGCAAGGATTTCAAAGCAGTCAATCTTAAAGAAAATCAACACTGAATATTCACTGGAAGGACTGATGCTGAAGCTCCAATACTTTGGCCACCTGATTGAGAAGAGTTGACTCATTGGAAGAGACCCTGATGCTGGAAAAGATTGAAAGCAAAAGGAGAAGAGGGCAGCAGAGGATGAGATGGTTAGATAGCATCACAGACTCAATGGACTTGAATTTGAGCATACTCCGGGAGATCGTGAAGGACAGGGAAGCCTGGCATGCTGCAGTCCACAGGGTCGCAAAGAGTCAGACACAACTTAGTGACTAAACACACACATACTTTTAAATGATAAAAATAGGTAAATGAAAAGTATATATAAAGTAGAGGACTGGCAATGGAATCATGCAACACAGTATTATATATTGCTAGTGGTGTTTCACATTATGGGAGACATTTTGCTAGGAAAAACAGTAAGGTTAAGAATACAACTAGGGCTTCCCTGGTAGCTCAGGGGTCAAGAATTCTCCTGCAAAGGCAGGAGACATAGGTTCAACCCCTGGGTTAGGAAAATTCCCTAGAGAAGGATATGGCAACTCACTCCAGTATTCCTGCCTGGGAAATCCCACAGACAGAGGAGCCTGGTGGGATACAGTTCATATGGGGTTGCAAAAGAGTCAGATTAGTGACTAAATAACAAGAATAAATCTACAAAGATTTTTATTATAGTGTTATTTGAAGGGACAGGAAAGCCAAACCAAACCAACACCAGACTAGCCCTATAGATAACCCGAAATGTATTAGTAAGAGAATTTACAAGAGCGATTACAATATGGCACATCCATATTATAGAATATTATGAGGCTATTGCAAAGACAGGTCTGTTGCATAGCCATTGAGAAATAAGAAAATTATGTTTCAGAAGCTTCATACCTCTGTATATTATATAACATCCAGAAAAATCTTTATAACCTGGCAACTTAAGACAGATGGTTACCTTGAAGAAGAGAACAATCTATAAAAAGATAAATGGTAATAATGTGAGCTGATAAAAGGAGATATATTCTATAAGTAAGGATTGTAAAAATAATAAAATGGCAGAGTTATAATTCACCCCAAGGCAGCAAACAGCAGAAGTGATGCTGTGGAAAACCGGGTTATTGACTCAGTTGGTAAAACTGAAAAGTGCTTCTACAATGTGGAAATCAATGAAAGACAATATAATAGCTTTGGTAGATAGAAGACAAAGATGCTTTAATAACTAACTGGTGTTCCACATATACAGAAAAGAACAAATGAATAGAAAGATCCTTAAAGATATAATAATCAACATCTTTTTAATTTGAAGAAAATACAACTGTGCATGTGAATATAAAATGTCTCACTATCTTTCAGCCAAAATTGTGAAAAGAAATTGACCTTTAAATGCATGTTGCTAAAAATTTAAATCTATAATGATAAAGAATATTGATGTAAGCAGCCAACCAGAAAAAAAAAAAAGTTACCTGGAAGGAACAATATACAATATAGACTCTGTAGTGAAGACATAAGTACTCAAATAATTGCAACTAAAAGTATTATAATATTTTAACTGATATATGATATTAATGTGCCAAACAGGAAGAAATTAACTAATTATTGAGCTCATGAAATGTATGTGAGGAAGGGATTATTGAGCTGAACTTGGAAGTGAAGGAGGAACTCTCTAGGTAGAGGGGAAGCTGAAATAGCAAGTACAAAAGCTCTGGGAGCCTTTCCTGGCATTCCAGTAGTTAGGACTCTGTGCTTCCACTGCAGGGGCACTGGCCTGATCCCTGGTCAAGGAATTAAGAAACTAAGATTCCACAAGCCACAAGGCTTGAAACAAACAAGCAAAAAACTAAGGGCCCTGGACTAAAGGATTATCGTGAGGTCAGAATGGAAAGGAGATAAAATAATGAGAAAGCACCTCTAAGCTTCATCATGGGCTACAGATGTAAATAGCCAGGAAATTAAAATTTTTTACAACTGATTTATGTGTACACATACTTACTATATGTTGATAAATTTGCAAGTCTTTGTACATTTGATGAATTTCTGGGGTAATCAAATTTCTCAAACTTGATTCAAGGTAGGGTCTAAACTCTGAATAGATCAATAACCCTAAAAGAAAGAAGAGATTTAAAAAACCTCCTCAAAGGTGACAAGCTCACACAAATGCATAGACAAATTCATTGTTATTGAAGACAAACATTTAAACCATTCCAGAGCACAGAAAAGTGAGGAAAACTTCAAGCAACATATTCTATGAAAGAAACTTAGTACTTAAACTAGAAACTAGCAAAAATAGCAAAGGGTAATCTCACTTCGGATACTACAACAAAAATTCTGAAGAAAAGATTCAGCACAAGTTGTATCCACTTATATTTTAAAGAAATATATTTACTAAAAGAAGAGTACCCAAGAGTGAAGTAAGTTACATCTGGGAATATTAGGAAGGTTAGCTATCATGGAACTTATTAATACAATTAATTGCAAGTGTGAAAAAAATATTGCCTTAATCTCTGAGCTATTTCCCCATTTCACCCTCTTATTCTCTTAGCCTTCTAGAAACATCTACATTCTTTAGTTCCAAAAAGATGCAGAACCTGTTCTTTTTACCTTTGATTTATTAAAGTGTATTCTCCAATATTTCTCTTTACTTATTTATTTCACGACGTACTACTTCCTTCTCTTCTTTTGAGTGCCACAAGTTATATTTGTGCAGGGGAAAAAAATAGAGAAAAGAAGAGGGAAATAGACATTGGGAGACAGAAGTTTCTGTCACAGTCCTTTGATATGCTACATGATGCCAAGATGAAGATACCACCCAAGCACAGTGGTGACGCAGAAGAGGGATGGGCCAGGGTCTGCTAAGCCCGAGGGCGAGTGTGTAGTAGGAAGGTGAAGGGGTGCTTCAGCTGAAGTTTGAAAATGTGTGGCCATTGCTGGGAAAGACATTAGAGATGCAGGACACACGGGCAGGGACACCGAGGCATGAAATGGCACAGACACCTGAATGTAGAGAGAAATCACTGATGTGCGGCAGTGAAGAGAGATGGGAGGGAGAAGGGCAAAGAGTTTCAGTTACAGGACATGGGAAACATGCATCCTTATGTAGTCTGAGATGTAGGAATGAGCAGAGAAGAAGCTGCTGATGCAACAGTGGGGACCTGGGATAACACGGGCGGATCTGGGATGCATTCGTACCCTGGGAATTAAGAATGCTTCTGCTGCCAAAGATGTCCTAGGTTGAGGTCAATGACAGAAAGGCTGAGGAAATGCCCATCAGGATTTTATTTTCTTTTTAAACCTGATAAAATCCTGGGTACCTTTTAAATGTTAAAAAGTAGTCAAATCTTGTAGCGATTCTGGGTTGTGGGCCATGAGCATCGCTTGTCACGTCTGGTTAAGAGATTGCTAGAAAATAGAGCATTTGGGTTGCCCCAGTAGACTATGTTTTCCTGTTCTCATGATTACACTTTAATAACATTAGTGTGCATGTATACTAGCTTCTGATGGATCATTATGTGAATGTGCCTGTTATTTAAAGTAGCCAGTATATCAGGTACATAAAAAAGGGATCAGCAACAAATATTCATTTGGAGGCTGTTAAGCAGTGCAGCCCACAAACTCAGTTTTAAAGGTAGAAAACATGAATAACGTCATTGCTACTTCTTCTTCTTTCCAGTACTTCTTGAACTTTTCCACCCTGAGGAGGAGGAGAAGGCTTATTTTTTAAAATAAGGGGAACAGGGCTAGTACAATACTAGTTTCGATAACCCAGGCATTTGAAGCTGGCAATTGAATTATCTCCAAATACGTCTCCTAACACTAATCACCCTTGGATAGATGGGGCACCAAACAATTTAATGCTTGAGGGGTAAACATGAGGATTTGTATCCAACTACAGCACTTTAGTTCTGTTCATACTTTATCCAGAAATAGTTCTTAGCAACTCCTATCTCCTCTCTCTGCCCCTTACCTCCTGGCTCTAGTTCTATTCAAAAAGCATTAGCAAGAGGTAAGCTATATATAAAGACCTAAAACCCTGTGCTACAATGTTGTACTAACTTGTGCCCCATGAATTGAGAAGGATTAGTGAGTGAGAACATGTTGCATGTATAATAAGAATTTTTTTAAAAAGGAGCTGATAATCTGCTAACGTATTTTTAGGAACCATCATATAATTCATTGCATTACAGTGTAAAGAATAGCTGTACATCAGCTACATGCTGAAACCAAGGAGAGGGAACAAAAGGAATCTTTCAGTTTTTGTCCCTGTTTGTTGTTTAGTCGCTAAGTTATGTCTGACTCTCTGTGACCCCATGGACTGTAGCCCGCCAGGCTCCTCTGCCCATGGGATTTCTCGCAAGAATACTGGAGTGGGTTGCCATTTCCTTCTCTCGGAGATCTTCCCGACCCAGGGATTGAGCCCATGTCTCTTATGTTGGCAGGCGCATTCTTCACTACTGAGCCATCAAGGAAGCCCGTTGGTCCCGATTTGTTTTTCAGTTGCCCAGTTGTGTCTGACTCTTTGTGATCCCATGGACTGAAGCATGCCAGCTTTTTTAATACAGTTAATGACGCTTTCACGGTAAGTATACAGGAGTGGTTTGCCATTCCCTTCTCCAGTGGATCACATTTTGTCAGAACTCTCCACTATGACCCATCCATCTTGGGTGGCCCTACATGGCATGGCTCATAGTTTCATTGAGTTATTCATGCCCCTTCATCACAAGACTGTGTCCCGATAGCAGCAGTTATATTTGAATTATCAAAGGCAGATAAGATTGATTTGCTAAAAAAAGATGAAAATAAATATGGCCGGAATTATAAAACCAGCCAAGACCTCAGTTTGTAGACAAACTGGACAGAGGTGTCAACCATGTTGCTTTTGTTGTCATTGAGTCCGTAAGTTGTGTCCAACTCTTTGTGACCCCATGGACTGCAGCACACTAGGCTTCTCTGTCATCCATTATCTCCTAGAGTTTGCTCAAATTCATGTCCATTGAGTCAGTGATGCTATCTAACCATCTCCTGCTCCACTACCCCCTTCTCCTTTTGCCTTCAATCTTTTCCAGCATCAGGGTCTTTTCCAATGTGTCAGCTCTTTGCATCAGATGGCCAAAGTATTGGAAATTCAGCTTCAGCAATGAGCATGAAAAGGTGAAAGTCGCTCAGTCATGCCCAGCCGTTTGCAACCCTAGCCCACTGTAGCCCACTCGGCTCCTCTGTCCATGAGATTCTTTCTCCAGGAAAGAATAATGGAGTGGGTAGCTATTCCCTTCTCCAGCGGGTCTTCCCAACCCAGAGATCAAAGCTGGGTGTCTTGCGTTGCATGCAGATTCTTTATAATCTGAGCCACCAAGCATATGGAGCCACCAAGCAAATTGCCTGCTGTTTCTTTGAAGTGGTGATGTTTCGCAATGAGCAAATAGCTATGGTGTTTAGCACTGACTGAGGGAATTGCTGTTTTAGGGCAGTAATGAATTATTGAGGCTGGAGAGGGTTCAGGTATGAGTCCCATCTGCTGTGGGATGAACTGTATTAGCCTGGCTTACAGGCTTCCTGCTTTTTGAGAGTATTTCAGAAAAAGGCATTTGGCCAGAGATACTTTTTTTTTTTTTTTACCTTGTCACTGGGCACTTGGTCATATCAATTAGTGGGAGAAGGTATCCACGGATAAATGTGATTTCTGGGAGGGAAGCCGAGGAATTCCCCTCATCCATTGGAAAATAAAGTAATAAATTTGCCATCAGATTGTGGAAACTGCAGTTTCATCCCTGACTTTATGCCTTGGCTTGGGACATTGTTCATGAATTAAAAGGAAATCTTCAAGAGAGGGTATCAGTCTTTTAAACATCATTGTGACAGCGTTCATTGAGTTATATCCCCAAATTAGATGTTGCCGACTATGGGGTCACACAGAGTTGGACATGACTGAAGTGACTTAGCAGCAGCAGCAGCTGGTGGCTCAGACAGTAAAGAATCTGCCTGTAATTCGGGAGACTTGGGATCAATATCTGGGTTGGGAAGATCCCCTGGAGGAGGGCATGGCAGCCTACTCCAGTATTCTTGCCTGGAGAATCCCCATGGACAAAGATGCCTGGCGGGCTACAGTTACAAAGTGTTAGACACAACTGAATGACTAAGTAGAGCACAGCACAGCACAGGAAGAAATACTAGAAAAAATTGGAGAAACTGAGTTGGCTGGGCAAAGGAAATTTTATAGAAAAGGAAGACAAGGTAAAATAACCACAATAATAACTTCTATTTATTATTTCCCAAGCCTTGTTCTGGTTGCTTTTTACATGTTATTTTTTTTCAGTTCAGTTCAGTTCAGTTGCTCAGTTGTGTCTGACTCTTTGCGACCCAATGAATTGTAGCACACCAGGCCCCCCTGTTGATCACCAACACCCGAATTTCACCCAAACTCACATCCATGGAGTCGGTGATGCCATCCAGGCATCTCATCCTCTGTCATCCCCTTCTCCTCCTGCCCCCAATCCCTCCCAGCATCAGAGTCTTTTCCAATGAGTCAGCTCTTCACATGAGGTGGCCAAAGTACTGGAGTTTCAGCTTTAGCATCATTCCTTCCAAAGGACACCGAGGGCTGATCTCCTTTAGAATGGACTGGTTGGATCTCCTTGCAGTCCAAGGGACTCTCAAGAGTCTTCTCCAGCACCACAGTCAAATCCTGATTTATATAGCTGTATTATACATGACAAAATATAGGCTCGTATAAATCAAATAACATGCCCAAATTCAGTCAACAAAGTGATGCGATTGAAATCTGTTCTGGGATCGACACTCCTGTACGTGGGCAATGAGCCAGTATGTTGCCCAGAAAGTTCAACAAGGTCCATCTCTATTGGGATCTGCCATGTTTTCCTTGACCAGCCTCCATATAGTGACATCAAAATCTCAGGAATCCCCTGGTGGTCCAGCAGTTAGGACTCTGCACTCACTACTGAGGGCTCAGTTGGGAAACTAAGATCCGACAGGCCACGTGGTGTAGCCAAAAAGAAAAAAAAAAAAACAACAAAATCGGAAGCTCTGCCCAGGTCATCAAGGACCAGGAATAACTTCTTTAGTTTTACTCACAATTCAATCTTGTGTGTGTCCTTGATCATAGCAAACACCTTCTTCCAACAACACAAGAAAAGACTCTACACATGGACATCACCAGATGGTGAACACTGAAATCAGCTTGATTATATTCTTTGCAGCCAAAGATGAAGAAGCTCTATACAGTCAGCAAAAACAAGACTAGGAGCTGACTGTGGCTCAGATCATGAACTCCTTATTGCCAAATTCAGACTGAAATTGAAGAAAGTGCAGAAAACCACTAGACTATTCAGGTATGAGCTAAATCAAATCCCTTATGATTATACAGTGGAAGTGAGAAATAGATTTAAGGGACTAGATCTGATAGAGTGCCTGATGAACTATGGATGGAGGTTCGTGACGTTGTACAGGAGACAGGAATCAAGGCCATCCCCAAGAAAAAGAAATGCAAAAAAAGCACAATGGCTGTCTGAGGAGGCCTTACAAGTAGCTGTGAAAGAAGGGAAGTGAAAAGCAAAGGAGAAAAGGAAAGATATAAGCATCTGAATGCAGAGTTCCAAAGAATAGCAAGGAGAGATAAGAAAGCCTTCCTCAGCCATCAATGCAAAGAAATAGAGGAAAACAATAGAATGGGAAAGACTAGAGATCTCTTCAAGAAAATTAGAGATACCAAGGGAACATTTCATGCAAAGATGGGCTCAATAAAGGACAGAAATGGTACGGACCTAACAGAAGCAGAAGATATTAAGAAGAGGCGGCAAGAATACACAGAAGAACTGTACAAAAAAGATCTTCATGACCCAGATAATCAGGATGGTGTGATCACTCACCTAGAGCCAGACATCCTGGAATGTGAAGTCAAGTGGGCCTTAGGAAGCATCACTACAAACAAAGCTAGTGGAGGTGATGGAATTCCAGTTGAGCTATTTCAAATCCTGAAAGATGATGCTGTGAAAGTGCTGCACTCAATATGCCAGCAAATTTGGAAAACTCAGCAGTGGCCACAGGACTGGAAAGTGTCAGTTTCATTCTGATCCCAAAGAAAGGCAATGCCAAAGAATGCTCAAACTACCGCACAATTGCACTCATCTCACACACTAGTAAAGTGATGCTCAAAATTCTCCAAGCCAAGCTTCAACAATACATGAACCATGAACTTCCAGATGTTCAAGCTAGTTTTAGAAAAGGCAGAGGAACCAGAGATCAAATTGCCAACATCTGCTGGATCATCGAAAAAGCAAGAGAGTTCCAGAAACACATCTATTTCTGCTTTATTGACTATGCCAAAGCCTTTGACTGTGTGGATCACAACAAACTGCGGAGAACTAGAAAAGAGATGGGAATACCAGACCACCTGACCTTCCTCTTGAGAAATATGTATGCAGGTCAGGAAGCAACAGTTAGAACTGGACATGGAACAACAGACTTGTTCCAAATAGGGAAAGGAGAACATCAAGGCTGTATATTGTCACCCTGCTTATTTAACTTCTGTGCAGAGTACATCATGAGAAACGCTGGGCTGGAGGAAGCACAAGCTGGAATCAAGATTGCCGGGAGAAATATCAATAACCTCAGATATGCAGATGACACCACCCTTATGGCAGAAAGTGAAGAAGAACTAAAGAGCCTCTTGATGAAAGTGAAAGAGGAGAGTGAAAAAGTTGACTTAAGGCTCAATATTCAGAAAACAAAGATCATGGAATCCAGCAAATAGATGGGGAAACAGTGGATAAAGTGTCTGACTTTATTTTTTTGGGCTCCAAAATCACTGCAGATGGTGACTGCAGCCATGAAATTAAAAGACGCTTACTCCTTGGAAGGAAAGTTATGACCAACCTAGTTAGCATATTAAAAAGCAGAGACATTACTTTGTCAACAAAGGTCCATCTAGTCAAGGGTATGGTTTTTCCAGTGGTCATGAATGGATGTGAGAGTTGGACTAGAAAGAAAGCTGAGCACCGAAGAACTGATGCTTTTGAACTGTGGTGTTGGAGAAGACTCTTGAGAGTCCCTAGGACTGCAAGGAGATCCAACCAGTCCATTCTAAAGGAGATCAGTCCTGAGTGTTTAATGGAAGGACTGATGTTGAAGCTGAAACTCCAATACTCTGGCTACCTGATGCAAAGAGCTGACTCATTTGAAAAGACCCTGATGCTGGGAAAGATTGAAGGCAGGGGGAGAAGGGGATGACAGAGGATAAGATCACTGGATGGCATCACTGACTCAATGGACATGGGTTTGGGTGGACTCTGGGAGTTGGTGATGGACAGGGAGGCCTGGCGTGCCGCAGTTTGTGGGGTCGTAGAGTTGTACACGACTGAGTGACTGAATGGAACTGATCCATCTCTAGACTAGATAGTCTTGCTATTGTTTTTTGATGAGACTGCTGATTTAGACTTTTCATCTTCTTAGGTATCCCTCTTAGGAATGAGAGGTAGTGGCAGTCATGGGTTAAGTAAAATGTCAGAGTAAGGAAAATATGAATCTAATATAATTAAACAAAAACTAATATATGTACATTTCTGTAAAATAGTATTTTACAATTTTTATCAAGAATAGTATTAATTTTTACCCATCAAGAGATGCTTATCAGTTCAGTTCAGTTCAGTTCAGTTGATATTTCTCCCCACAATCTTGATTCCAGCTTGTGCTTCTTCCAATCCAGCGTTTCTCATGATGTACTCTGCATATAAGTTAAGTAAGCAGGGTGACAATATACAGCCTTGATGTACTTATAAAGGGGTAAATAATACCATCATTTAATGCTAAATTTTCTCCAGTTCCTCTGTTCTTTTGTAATAATAGTGATTATTATTAATGATGATAAATGCTATCCCACTGAACATGTATATCTAAGCATTGTGTTGAACATTTTGCATACCTTATCTCATCTTTGCAAGGATTCTGTAAATACTATTGTACTGTTTTAAAGATGAGAATAGAGACTCAAAAAGTTGGACATGTATAGATGTATTTTTCAAAGAGTTTCTATTGCAGTTTGGCTTTTGTAACTAATTACGGCTCTAAAGAAGCACATCATTGACCTAAAATTTGTTGTTGTCAAGTGAAAAGATATTGTATGTCATTTGAGATTACATTTGGCTTTAGCTAGCAGTAAACTCAACTTGGAGTGAATTAACCAAATAGATACTGTATGAGCCTAGTGAGCCAGAATAAACCCCAGAAACTTCATGGGAGTGTCAACCCTACCCGCCCCCCCAAATCAGAATATTTGTTATATTCAAGGAGAAAATGGTCAGAAAACTTGAATCAGGGATTTCCTCTTCACTCAGGATTTTACATTTGGAAGCTTATCAGATCAGGTTGAATTCTTGCAAATGTACCTTCCTGAGATAGCAATTTTCACCTCCAACCTTTTACTTTGCCACTGCTTTGCTGGTGCTTTTTAGGAATCACTTAAGGGTCATCTTCTGAGGGAAGTCATCTAGAACCCTATTTAGGCTCTGATCTATTTTCTCAAATGCAATTTTATAATCACCTCAGTACAGAAAAAAACATCAAGGCGGAGCTGTGTTTCCGTAGATGGATAGATGTAGAGTTGCTTAGCTGCATCCACTCAGACTTCCTTTCCCTCTTCCTCCAGTCCTGACTGTCTTAGCAGAACCCAGGGCTTCTTGGGAAAGTTGGAAAACCTTTAGGATAAGTGTTTTCTTTTGCTTTTAAAAATTACATTGTTGTCTCCCTGATTTCTTCTGCCAAACATTGTGTGTTAATTCACCATTCCGTACATATAGTAGCAACACATTTATTTACTCTCTTATTGAATACAGTATTTCCAAGAATCCCTCTCTGAGGCAACCAGCCCCATTCCCCAAATGTAGTTATAGCTTGTTACTATTCCATATGCTCTTCATTCCATAACTAGTTCAACTGCACATTAATGAGAATCAACTCTGTTCACCTTGAATCCTTGAATTAAGAGATTGTATAAATCCTAGCTGAAGTCAATGCTGACTGAACTTTTTTCCCTAGAGTGTGACTTTTCATATAATAAACTTATTTAATGGACACATATAACAGTAACTTATCTGGGAGTGTGGCAGGCAAATTTTGTGGGGAAAAAAAATCAATTTCCCTCTTTCAATATTTCTTTTAACAAGGTTGAAAAATCATATATCTTAACACAGAATGTTCCTGAGCTCTGTGATTAACATGCAAGGCTGTTTCTTAACAGCTCTCTCTCATTTTTAAAATGACATTGAGAGCTTAGAGGCCCTTGTTCTTAATTTTTAAACTCACTTTCATTGTGTCTGACACAAAGCTGAACATCTTTGCCATAATTACTGTATAACAGTTATTTTTCGCAAAGTTGTAATTTTCCTAAAATTAGCTGGACTGCCTCAATTATGTAAATTGAATCCTGAGACTTTAATGAATATATTTGCAGGAGCACACTAGACTTTTACAGGGAAATATAAGAGCAGGGGGGAAACACTTCCAGATGAGACCAGGAAAATGTGATTCACTATTGGTGGTTGCAGTCTCTTATGGACAGTTGGTTGGAGGTTGGGTCCTCTCTCTGCATTCTGGAATTAAAGAAGATCTATGCAAACCATCTCAGCTTAGAACCCTACAAAGGGTAGAAAGAAGATCCAAGAGTTAAGAATTCCAGATGACCTTGATGCTGTATTTTGGCAAGGCTAGTCTGCATCTTCAGTCTTTATTTTCTCTTGATACCATGTTCTTTCTCTCCCTACAAGATGCCTTGTTCTGTTTATCTATTGATGTGTACCAAACTACCCTAAAATTTAGTAGTTTTGACAATAACATTATCTCTCATGGTTCTGTGGGTTGAATAGACTAAGCTGGACAGTTCTTGCTCATCGCCTCTCGTGGGATCACGGTCAGAGGACAGCTAGGGCAGGAATCAAGTGCAGACTGATAAGGCTGAACAACCAAGATAGCTTCTTCACTCACATTTCAGGCTCCTCAGGGCCCCTCTACAACCATGTGTTTTCAGAAGACTAGCCTGGACTTCCTTCATGGTTCCTCAGAGGGAAACAGGGGAGGCTGCCAGATCTTTCAAAGCATAGTCCTGCAGTCCAGGGCTTCGCAGGTAGTGCTAGTGGTAAAGAAGCTGCCTGCTAATGCAGGAGACATAAGAGTTGCAGATTAAATCCCTGGGTCAGGAAGATCCCCTGGAGGAGGGCATGACAACCTACTCCATTCTTGCCTGGAGAGTTTCCATGGACAGAGGAGCCTGGAGGGCTTTAGTCCATAAGGTTGCAAAGAGCTGGACATGATTGAGCAACTGAACTGAACTGAATTTGCCACAGCTTTCACTGAGTTTGGTCTTTGATGGGTTTCTCTTCCTTCTTCCACCCCTCCCCCCACCCCAATCCTTTGTCTTTCCCTACCCTCTTTCCCTTCTTCCTTGCCTCTCCCTTCCTGTCCTTCCTTCCTTCTTCTCTATTGCTTATTTTCTTTTCCTCTTTGCTTGAGACCAAATTCATTAAGTTGCCTTACTTTGCTACTTGTATTTTATATAATCCTTTCAGAAGAAGTTTTCAAAAATTGAACTCCTCCCACCTGTTCACACATATCTCTTTCCTAACTATACTCACTTTTCATTAACTGGATTCTCCTCCATTCTACAAATTCTTATCTCATCTTCCTGCTTCACTATTTCCCTATGAGCAAGTTCTACTTCAGTTCAATTCAGTCGCCCAGTCCTGCCTGACTCTTTGCGACCCCATGGACCACTGCACCCCAGGTCTCCCTCTCCATCACCAATTCTAAGAGCTTACTCAAACTCATATCCATCGAGTCAGTGATGCCATCCAACCATCTAACCCTCTGCCATTCCCTTCTCCTCCTGCCTTAAATCTTTCCCAGTATCAGGGTCTTTTTAAATGAATCAGTTCTTCACATCAGGTAGCCAAAGTATTGGAGTTTTCGCTTCAGCATCAGTCCTTCCAATGAATGTTCATTACTGATTTCCTTTAGGCTAGACTGGTTGGATCTCCTTGCAGCCCACGGGGTTCTCAAGAGTCTTCTCTAACACCACAGTTCAAAAGCATCAATTCTTTGGCTCTCAGCTTTCTTTGTGGTCCAACTCTCACATCCATACATGACCACTGGAAAAATCATAGCTTTGACTAGATGGACCTTCGTTGGCAAAGTAATGTCTCTGCCTTTTAATATGCTGCCTAGGTTGGTCATAACTTTTCTTACAAGGAGCAAGCATCTTTTAATTTCATGGCTGTAGTCACCATTTGCAGTGATTTTATAGCCCCCCAAAATAAAGTCGGCCACTGTTTCCCCATCTGTTTCCCATGAAGTGATGGGACCAGATGCCATGATCTTAAATTTTTGGATGTTGAGTTTTAAGCCAACTGTTTCACTCTCCTCTCTCACTTTCATCAAGAGGCTCTTTAGTTTTTCTTTGCTCTCCGCCAAAAGCATGATGTCATCTGCATATCTGAGGTTATTGATATTTTCCTGCAGTCTTGATTCCAGCTTGTGTTCAATCCAGCCCAGTATTTCTCATGATGTACTCTGCATATAAGTTAAATAAGCAGGGTGACAATATACAGCCTTGACGTACTCCTTTCCCCATTTGGAACCAGTCTGTTGTTCCATGTCCAGTTCTAACTGTTGCTTCTTGACCTGCATACAGATTTCTTAGGAGGCAGGTCAGGTGGTCTGGTATTCCTGTCTTTTTAAGTTAGTGGCTTCCCTAGTGGCTCAGAGGTTAAAAAGTGTCTGCCTGCAATGTGGGAGACCTGAGTTCCATCCCTGGGTCGGGAAGATCCCCTGGAGAAGGAAATGGCAACCCACCCCAGTATTCTTGCCTGGAGAACCCCATGGTTGGAGGAGCCTGGTGGGCTGTCTCTTTAAGAATTTTCCACAATTTGATGTGATTTGCACAAAGGCTTTGGCGTAGTGTCTACTTATCTACAGTCCAGTACAGTGACTTTTCTCCTTTTTTCCAGGTATAATCGTATATTTCAAAAAGGTGTGTTTTTCACTCTAGCGCTCATGATATCTGGATTATACTATACCAACTAAACAGATGAATGTCAGTTCAGTCATATTAACAACAGCACCTTTAGTTAACACTTGCTGAGCACTTGTATGTGTTAGAGTTGTTGCAATTTACATTGTCTCATTTAAATCTTTAAAATCATCTTATGAGGTAGATGTTATTAAACCCATTTTTCAGATTAGAAAAAATGAAGCATGAAGTCAAAAATTAGCATATTTAAGTATGTTGCTGCTGCTGCTGCGTCACTTCAGTCATGTCCAACTCTGCGCGACCCCATAGTATAGTATATTACATAATGACAAATGATTTTCATGATGGTTGTATCAGTTTGTAGTCCCACCAGGTATGTGAGAACACCCCAACTGGACTCACATTCTTCACAGCATTGGTATGGTTAGACTGCTTAATTTTTGCCCATCTAGAGAGTATAAAATTGCATTTTATTGTGGTTTTAATTTGTATTTTCCCACGCCCGAGGCCAGGGGCGGTGGCCGGGAGGACCAACCCCACGTCCAAGGAGCTGTGGCTGCGAGGGCACAGGAGGGCCTAGAGGAGCTCTCCCACATTGAAGGTCAGGAAGGGGAGCGGTGAGGAGATACCCCTCGTCCAAGGTAAGGAGCATTGGCTGCACTTTGCTGGAGCAGCCGTGAAGAGATACCCCACGCTGAAGGTAAGAGAAACCCAAGTAAGACAGTAGGTGTTATAAGATGGCATCAGAGGGCAGACACACTGAAACCATACTCACAGAAAACTAGTCAATCTAATCACATTAGGACCACAGCCTTGTCTAACTCAATGAAACTAAGCCATGCCCGAGGGGCAACCCAAGACGAGTGGGTCATGGTGGAGAGATCTGACAGAATGTGGTCCACTGGAGAAGGGAATGGCAAACCACTTCAGTCTTCTTGCCTCGAGAACCCCATGAACAGTATGAAAAGGCAAAATGATAGGATACTGAAAGAGGAACTCCCCAGATCAGTAGGGGCCCAATATGCTACTGGAGATCAGTGGAGAAATAACTCCAGAAAGAATGAAGGGATGGAGCCAAAGCAAAAAGAATACCCAGCTGTGGATGTGACTGGTGATAGAAGCAAGGTCCAATGCTGTAAAGAGCAATATTGCATAGGAACCTGGAACGTTAGGTCCATGAATCAAGGCAAAATGGAAGTGGTCAAACAAGAGATTGCAAGAGTGAATGTCGACATTCTAGGAATCAGCGAACTGAAATGGACTGGAATGGGTGAATTTAACTCAGATGACCATTATATCTACTACTGTGGACAGGAATCCCTCAGAAGAAATGGAGTAGCCATCATGGTCAACAAAAGAGTCTGTAATGCAGTACTTGGATGCAATCTCAAAAACGACAGAATGATCTCTGTTCGTTTCCAAGGCAAACCATTCAATATCACAGTAATCCAAGTCTATGCCCCAACCAGCAATGCTGAAGAAGCTGAAGTTGAATGGTTCTATGAAGACCTGTAAGACCTTTTAGAACTAACACCCAAAAAAGATGTCCTTTTCATTATAGGGGACTGGAATGCAAAAGTAGGAAGTCAAGAAACACCTGGAGTAACAGGAAAATTTGACCTAGGAATAGGGAATGAAGCAGGGCAAAGACTAATAGAGTTTTTCCAAGAAAATGCACTGGTCATAGCAAACACCCTCTTCCAACAACACAAGAGAAGACTACACATGGACACCACCAGATGGTCAACACCGAAATCAGACTGATTATATTCTTTGCAGCCAAAGATGGAGAAGCTCTATACAGTCAACAAAAACAAGACCAGGAGCTGACTGTGGCTCAGATCATGAACTCCTTATTACCAAATTCAGACTTAAATTGAAGAAAGTAGGGAAAACCACTAGACCATTCAAGTATGACCTAAATCAAATCCCTTATGATTATACAGTGGAAGTGAGAAATAGATTTAAGGGCCTAGATCTGATAGATAGAGTGCCTGATGAACTATGGGTGGAGGTTTGTGACATTGTACAGGAGACAGGGATCAAGACCATCCCCATGGAAAAGAAATGCAAAAAAGCAAAATGGCTGTCTGGGGAGGCCTTACAAATAGCTGTGAAAAGAAGAGAAACAAAAAGCAAAGGAGAAAAGGAAAGATATAAGCATCTGAATGCAGAGTTCCAAAGAATAGCAAGAAGAGATAAGAAAGCCTTCCTCAGCGATCAATACAAATAAATAGAGGAAAACAACAGAATGGGAAAGACAAGAGATCTCTTCAATAAAATTAGAGATACCAAGGGAACATTTCATGCAAAGACGGGCTCAATAAAGGACAGAAATGGTATGGACCTAACAGAAGCAGAAGATATTAAGAAGAGATGGCAAGAATATACAGAAGAACTGTACAAAAAAGATTTCACGACCCAGATAATCACGATGGTGTGATCACTGACCTAGAGCCAGGCATCCTGGAATGTGAAGTCAAGTGGGCCTTAGAAAGCATCACTACGAACAAAGCTAGTGGAGGTGATGGAATTCCAGTTGAGCTATTTCAAATCCTGAAAGATGATGCTGTGAAAGTGCTGCACTCCATATGCCAGCAAATTTGGAAAACTCAGCAGTGGCCACAGGACTGGAAAAGGTTGGTTTTCGTTCCAATCCCAAAGAAAGGCAATGCCAAAGAATGCTCAGACTACTGCACAGTTGCACTCATCACAGATGCTAGTAAAGTAATGCTCAAAATTCTCCAAGCCAGGCTTCAACAAGATATGAACTGTGAAATTCCTGATGTTCAAGCTGGATTTAGAAAAGGCAGAGGAACCAGTGATCAAAATGCCAACATCTGCTGGATCATCAAAAAAGCAAGAGAGTTCCAGCAAAACATCTATTTCTGCTTTATTGACTATGCCAAAGCCTTTGACTGTGTGGATCACAATAAACTGTGGACAATTCTGAAAGACATGGGAATACCAGACCACCTCACCTTCCTCTTGAGAAATCTGTATGCAGGTCAGGAAGCAACAGTTAGAACTGGACATGGAACAACAGACTGGTTCCAAATAGGAAAAGGAGTACGTCAAGGCTGTATATTGTCACCCTGCTTATTTAATTTCTATGCAGAGTACATCATGAGAAATGCTGGGCTGGAAGAAGCACAAGCTGGAATCAAGATTGCTGGGAGAAATACCAATAACCTCAGATATGCAGATGACACCAGCCTTATGGCAGAAAGTGAAGAACTAAAGAGCCTCTTGAGAAAGTGAAAGTGGAGAGTGAAAAAGTTGGCTTAAAGCTCAACATTCAGAAAACAAAGTCATGGCATCCGGTCCCATCACTTCATGAGAAATAGATGGGGCAGTGGAAACAGTGTCAGACTTTATTTTTTTGGGCTCCAAAATCACTGCAGATGGTGACTGCAGCCATGAAATTAAAAGATGCTTACTCCTTGGAAGGAAAGTTATGACCAGCCTAGATAGCATATTCAAAAGCAGAGACATTACTTTGCCAACAAAGGTTTGTCTAGTCAAGGCTATGGTTTTTCCTGTGGTCATGTATGGATGTGAGAGTTGGACTGTGAAGAAAGCTGAGCACTGAAGAATTGATGCTTTTGAACTGTGGTGTTGGAGAAGACTCTTGAGAGTCCCTTGGACTGCAAGGAGATCCAACCAGTCCATTCTGAAGGAGATCAGCCCTGGGATTTCCTTGGAAGGAATGATGCTGAAGCTGAAACTCCAGTACTTTGGCCACCTCATGCAAAGAGTTGACTCATTGGAAAAGACCCTGATGCTGGGAGGGATTGTGGGCAGGAGGAGGAGGGGATGACAGAGGATGAGGTGGCTGGATGGCATCACTGGCTCGATGGACATGAGTCTGAGTGAACTCCGGGAGTTGGTGATGGACAGGGAGGCCTGGCGTGCTGCGATTCATGGAGTCGCTAAGAGTTGGACATGACTGAGCGACTGAACTGAACTGAACTGAATATCTTTATTACAAGAGTACCTATTAATAGAGGATGTAATACGGGATATCCTTGTCTTACAATAACAGACAATGCTTTATTACATTTTACCGCTATGTATATTGATTTTGTAGAAATAATTTCTGGCTCCTTAAGAAGTTTTTTCTTTAAGAATGAATAGATTTTTAATTTTTATCTAGTAATTTTTTAATAAGTGTATTTAGCAGGCTACGTGAGTTTCCCCATCAATTGTTTCCTCTGGTAAAGCACCTGAAAGCATTCCCAGTATTGTATGAACCTTACATTTTGGGGATAAATCATGTTGTTGTAATGTTTTATGTTTTTCTTACATCAATATATTTAGCTTGCTAATATTTTAGTATTTTCACATCCACATTTATGAGTGAGATTGACCTAAATTTTTAATTTCTCCTAATGTATTATTGGCTTTAATGTAAGATTATATATACTTTATGGAATAATTCAAGCATTGTTACTCTTTTTCTTTTCTAGAAGTCATGTAAAACTCTGAATATTTTGTACAACTCCCTTATAAAGATCTCTAGCCCTGGTGTTACCTTTGTGGAAAGAATTTTTTAAAAGTTATTAACTATGTTTCCTTCAACTGTATAGGACTATTCAAATATTTTATTTATTCTTGACTCAATTTTAGTACATTATTGTTTTCTAGGAATTTGTCATTTTGTATATGCTTTTGAGATTTTTACATAAAGATGTTTATAATATTTTATCATCTCTTAATATCTGCTGGTGTGTAATTAGGGCCTCTGTTAATCTGCATGATTGCTCAGTTTTATATTCTTTTTTAATCTGGACTGCCTTGCCAGTTCACTTTCTTCTATACTGTATATTTTTCTTGTTAAATTTCTCATTTTATTACTCTTTCTCCATTCTGCAGGCTTTTCCTTTTTTTTCTTTTGATATTATAATTTAACTTATGAATGGTTTGCTTTTCCTCTTTTCTAGAATGACTGTCCAAAGTTATAGATTTCCCTTTAAACTTGCCACATTATTTGCTTTTTAAAATTTGTAAGGTATTTTTGTTATCATTCAATTCTATATATTGTTTCCTTACTAATTTTGGAAAAATCTATGAGCTACTTGTAGATGTAATTAAAAAAAATACAAGCATATAATTCTTCAACTATTCTTTTTTGTTGTTGTTTTAGATTTTTTTTTTTTTTCGGTAAAAGGAGATAAAGATTCAAAGATCACACAAACGTATATCTAGCTTAGTCCAGTACTATAGGGCAAACACTCTTGAAATCACAATCCAGTTCAATTCAGGATGCCTTGTCAGTCACCCCAGAAGGCCCCTCATGTGTCCTGCCCCAAGCATAAGCCTTTTATCCTTCCAAAATATTCTGAGAATTTATTATCCTAAAACTTAAAGTAGCTATTTCCTTTCATTTAACCAGTCAAAATTTCATTTCTATGCCCTAATCTTGCCCATTATTTTTATTTAATATACATGTTAATTCTCTTAATGTAAATCTTCCTCTTCTTCCTTTTCTTTTCCTCCCATTTTATCTGATTTGGAACAAGACTCATTTATCACCGTCGAGGTTTTGCTAATCCATCCTCCTGTTGCAGTGTGCCAGTTGCACATTCATGTTGCTCTATTCCCTGTATTTCCTGAATATAGGATAAAAGTGTGACCAAGTAAATTTTTTTTTAACTTATTTACAGCGATAGTGTGTGTGCTTAGTTGCTCAGGCCTGTGCAACTCTTTGCTACTCCCTGGACTGTAGACCACCAGGCTCCTCTGCTCATGGGATTTTCCAGGTAAGAATACTACAGAGGGTAGCCATTCCCTTCTCCAGGCGATCTTCCTGAGGCAGGGATTGAACCCATATCTCCTGCATTGCAGGCAGATTCTTTATTGTCTGAGCCACCAGCGAAGCCCCTTCATTACTCTATATATTGCTAATTCTGCTTTTAAATGAAATAAACAGTGAAGGGTCACAACGTTTTTATTTTTCTTGGTTCTTAGTTGGTATTGTTGGCGGTTGATGAATGTTAAACTTCTTTTATGTCAAAAGTACATCCCTAATAAAAGTGGGAAAAAGACTGAGACCTTTGAATCCTAACATTTTTAGGTAGTAAAGAACTTGTGCAATGTCTCCCAGATGGCTTTAGAGCTCCCAAACAGATCTTGTGATTTCCCCTTGGAAAAATATTTCTTTCTACAGTTAAAAAGCTGACATTGAACAGAATCTTCCTCTAGTGACTATATAAACTTCACATGGCCAAGTTTTGTATTCCTGCACTTAATGAACTTAAAGAATAAGCATGCACATCTTTCCTCTTTCCCACAACAAAAGATATATTTGAGATAATGACTCACCTTGAATCTCACAAATCTATTAAAAGAAGACCCAGTGGATCTTCAACTACTTATAACGTTTATAAACCTCACACATGCATCTCTAATTTTATGGCCAATGGTAGTGAATATTTTTAATAACAAAATAGACAAATAGTAGTAGTTTTAACTCAGAGCATCCCTCTATCCCACATTGGGAGGGAATGACCTACTCTTTCTAATTCTGTTTAATGTCTGATGATATTTTTTTTATAATAATGCTGGAGTTAGCTGAATTTATAAGAAAGTAGGAGTTCAGAGAATCTTTTGATGACCTGGTTCAGCCTCTTCAATTTAGGTAATTGAACTGGCATCCTCAAGTTTAAGGTGTCATTTTTTCTTTCCCCTAATAGATTTTGGAAAGGACAGTAAATGAATGGAAAAGTACTAGGCACTTGAGACACAACTTTTAAATCATTCTGGTTACAGTTCTGCTTAGGAACAATTTAGACGTGGGAAATCAGGTGATAAAGAGTTTAGGACAGAAATCAGTTTTATATTGATGTCTGATGAGACCCTGGAACATTTAATTCTTCTTGGTTCCAGAATTTATTCATGAATTAGTCAGTATCCATAAAGCTGAAGACTATTGGGATTTAGAAACAGACTTTTTATATTTTTTGGTCTCTTCTTAAACTTTTCAGAAAAACTAGCAAGCTGGACTATGATTTCTGTTTTCTTATATGTTTGTTTTTGTATAGTTGTACCTTTCAGGGCATCAGACTTCTAAAGGAAGTTCAATCAATAGCATCTGTGATAGATTAACAGTGGGTGCACCTTATTTTACTTTGCCTTCTGTTGAAAGATGGCATTTCTCCTCTTGAATCTGGGCTTGCCTTACAGATTTGGTTGATCATAAAATGCTGTAGAGTAAAATTCTGAGCCTTCTCAGGCTGGTTGATAAGAATTCATGCAGCTTCCATCTGGGCCTCTTTGAATACTTGCTTTTGAAACTGATCATGCTGTGAGGAAGCCCAACCAGCCCCAGGGAGTGGCCCTCGGCCAACAGCCCCAGATGAACTCCCAGCTGACACTCGCAGCAACTTGATAGCCATGTTGGAATCATATCCTCCAGACCAGTTGGGCTGCTGATGCTTCATGGGATCATGATGAGCCTATTCTGCCAAACTCTTCCCAAATTGTAAATTTACAAGCCAAAAATATGATTGTTTTTATTCCAAGCTATCAAATTCTAGATGATTTGTTATACAGCAATAGATTACAAAGTAGCATGTTATTTCCTGGACTGATTTCTCACTCAATAGGAAATAAGACAAAGGAGTCAAGAGAATGGAAACCCAGCTATTTTCTGATTTTCAACAGTGGTTAAGTTGGAAGATTTGTCTTAGTTTGAGCTAAAGTTAGTTTGCTGAGACCTACCCTGCATTTCTGAACTTGCCCACCTGAAGCAAAGTTGAATTTTCGGGAGACATAGGTCATTGTCTCCCTCCAGTCCAGGTGGAGAGGAGAAAGAGACTAAGCCCTCCATTCTTAAGCCATTTAATAGATCAGATTCACTCATTAGAGAAACATAGATCAATGACTCACCACCAATGAGTCATTTCACAAGCCTTCTCCCTGGAGAAGAGCCTGGAAGTATTTAGCAGCAAATTGGACAATAACCTTTGACGCTGGAACTCTGGCAATGTGGTCAGGGCTGAAGTCATCCATGGGAGAATCATCATGACATCTGAATATGTGTAGCCCTGAGAGATCAGCTGGGCATTTTGGTTTGCTGTGTGTTGGGGCAAGATGAGCCTGGTTCAGTGACAGAGTAATAGCTAACCATGAAAAAGACAGATGGTTGTATAGCAATGATTGACAGAGTTTTCAGATTGGCAAATGGTTGTCAGGTCAGAGAGGGCAACGAAGCTCACAACATTTGCCATAGCCTTGCCTAAGTATCTTTGATCATAAACAGTTTCCCATTGGCCACAAAGCTCAGCCCATGTTTCAACATTAGCATCTGAAGCTCCAATACTTTGGCCACCTATGCGAAGAACTGACTCTTTGGAAAAGACCCTAAGGCTGGGAATATTGAAGGCAGGAGGAGAAGGGGACAACAGAGGATGAGATGGTTGGATGGCTCAATGGACATGAGTGTGAGAAAGCTCCTAGAGTTGGTGATGGACAGGGAAGCCTGGCGTGCTGCAGTCCATGGGGTCACAGAGAGTCAGACAAGACTGAGCGACTGAACTGAACTACTGAATCATGCAGTAAACTTATAAAAGTCCAAGTAGAGTAAGAAAACAAAAAACTCCAAGTAGGTATTTAAGAGATTTGATATTATCTCAGAGAATTGGGAGAACTTAGGAATTCAACAAAGGTAAGCAATGCAGGAAAATAATAAGGCTAATAGAAATATCAAGATAAAGAAGAGGCATGACTTTGAGCAGGCTCCGGGAGTTGGTGATGGACACGGTAGCCTGGTGTGCTGCAGTCCATGGGGTCACAAAGAGTCAGACATGACCGAGTGGCTGAACTGAACTGAGGATGCCTCAGTTTGCACCTATGATAACTTGCTCACAGAAAGAACATGAAGATATCAGTATGCGTGTAGACAAGATGGTGAAGTAGAATGACCTTGAGCTCACCTCCTCTCACAAGAACCATAAAATTACAATTAATTACTGGACCACTGTCAATAAAAAAGAATGGAATCTATAAAAAATATATTCTACATCTGAAGACAAAGAAAATGAAAATGAAATTGCTCAGTTGTGTCCGACTCTTTGCGACCCCATGGACTGTAGCCCATCAGGCTTCTCCATCCATGGGATTCTCCAGGCAAGAGTACTGGAGTGGGTTGCAATTTCCTTCTCCAGGGGATCTTCTCAACGCAGGGATCGAACCTGGGTCTTCTGCATTGTAGGCAGATGCTTTATAGTCTGAGCCACCAGGGAAATCCAAAGACATAAAGATGAAACCAAATGAGACAGTAGGAGGGATGCACTCATGATACAATCAAATCCCACACCACCCCCCCAGAAGAGTGACACCGAAACTGGGGAGTAATTAGATCACAGATATAATTATTATTATATATTATATTATGTATGTTATGTATATTATATTATATAAATATCTGCTCCATCTTGCAGGAGTGAGAGTTCTCAGCCCCATGTCAGGCTTCCCAGTCTCGTGGTCCGGCCTCAGGAGGAGGAACTCCCAGAGCGTTTGGCTTTGCAGGCCAGAAGTGCCTGACTACAGGAGCGCCACAGGACTAGGGGAAACAGAGACTCCACTCTCAGAGGGTGCATACAAGGTCTCATGCACACTAGGACCCAGGACTAAAGCAGTGACTCCATAGGAGCCTGGGGCAGCCCTACCAGCTGGTCTTGGAGGGTCTTCTGGGCAGACAGGGAATGGCTGTGTGTCTCTCTGGGGTCATAAAAGTTTGTGGAAGAAATATCAGGGAGTGCTCATCTTCTTGAACTCTTGCTGGAGGCAGACATATTGCTTGGGTAATCATTACCAAGGCTTGGCCTCACCCAACAGCTACTCAGTAGCCAGTAAGTTCTCATGCTGGGACACCTAAGGCCAAACAACCAACAAGGTGGGACCACAGTGCCACCCATTAGCAGACAGGCTGCCTAAAGTCTTCTTGAGGACACAGCCACCTCTAGATAACCCCCTTGACACAGCTCTGTTCACCAGAGGATATGGTATATTTGTTGTTGTTCAGTCTCTCAGTGGTGTCTGACTCTTTTCCACCCCATGGACTGTAGCACACCAGGCTTCCCTGTCCTTCACTATCTTTCAGAGATTGCTCAAACTCATATCCATTGAGTTTGTGATGCCATCTAGCCATCTTGTCCACTGTTGGCCCCTTCTCCTCCTGCCTTCAATCTTTCCCAGCATCAGGGTATTTTACAAAGAGTCAGCTTTTCACATCAGGTGGCCAAAGTATTGGAGCTTCAGCTTTAGCATCAGACTTCCAATGAATATTTAGGACTTATTTCCTTTAGGACTAACTGGTTTGATCTCCTTGCTGTCCAAGGGTCTCTGAAGAGTCTTCTACAACACCACAGTTCAAAAGCATCAATTCTTTGGCACTCAGCCTTCATAATGGTCTGTACATGACTACTGGAAAAACCATAGCTTTGACAATACAGATGTTTGTTGGCAAAGTGGTCTCTCCTTTTTAATATGCTCTCTAGGTTGGTCATAGCTTTTCTTCCAAGAAGCAAGCGTCTTTTAATTTCATGGCTTCAGTCACCATCTGCAGTGATTTTGGAGCCCAAGAAAATAAAGTCTGTCACTGTTTCCATTATTTATCCATCTATTTGCCATGAAGTGATGGGACCAGATGCCACGATAATAGTTTTTTGAATGTTGAGTTTTAAGCCAGCTTTTTCACTCTCCTCTTTCACCTTTATCAAGAGACTCTTTAGTTCCTCTTCACTTTCTGTCACAAGGTGGTGTCATCTGCATATCTGAGGTTAATGTGAAATGCTGGGCTGGATGATCACAAGCTGTAATAAAGATTGCCAGGAGAAATATCAATAACCTCAGATATGCAGATGACACCACCCTTGTGCATATAAGTTAAATAAATGTGGTGACAATATATGGCCTTGATGTACTCCTTTCCCAATTTGGAACCAGTCCATTGTTCCATGTTCAGTTCTAACTGTTGCTTCTTGACCTGCATACAGACTTCTCGGAGGCAGTAATTTGGTCTGGTATTCCCATCTCTTTAGGGATTTTCCGCAGTTTGTTGCGATCCATACAGTTGTGATTCACCTGGTAAAGAATCCACCTGTAATGTTGGAGACCTGGGTTTGGGAAGATTCCCTGGAGAAGGGACCAGCTACCCACTCCAGTATTCTGGCCTGGAGAATTCCATGGACTATATAGTTCATGGGATGGCAAAGAGTCATACATGACTGAGTGACTTTCACTTCATTCACACAGTCAAAGGCTTTAGCATAGTCAATGAAGCAGAAGTAAATGTTTTCTTGGAATTCTCTTGCTTTTTCTATGATCCAAGGGATGTTGGCAATTTGATCTCTGGTTCCTCTGCTTTTTCTAAATCCAGTTTGAATATCTGGAAGTTCTTGGTTCATGTACTGGCATATTGAATGCAACACTTCAGCAGTATCATCTTTAGGGTTTGAAATAGGTCAGCTGGAATTCCATCACCTCCCCATCTTTGTTGGTAGTGATGCTTCCTAAGGCCCACTTGACTTCTCATTCCAGGATGTCTGGCTCTAGGTGGTTAACACCATCGTGGTTATCCAGGTCATTAAGATTTTTTTTGGTACAGTTCTTCTGTGTATTTTTGCCACCTCTTTCTAATATCTTTTGCTTCCTGTTAGGTCCATATAATTTCTGTCCTTTATTAAGACCATCTTTGCATGGAGTATTTCCTGCTACTGCAGCTGCTAAGTTTCTTCAGTTGTGTCTGACTCTGTGCGACCCCATAGACGGCAGCCCACCAGGCTCCCCCGTCCCTGGGATTCTCCAGGCAAGAACACTGGAGTGGGTTGCCATTTCCTTCTCCAATGCATGAAAGTGAAAAAATAAAGTGAAGTCGCTCAGTCGTGTCAACTCCTAGCGACCCCAAGTACTACAGCCCACCAGGCCCCTCCGTCCATGGGATTTTCCAGGCAAGAGTACTGGAGTGGGTTGCCATTGCCTTCTCTTGTCTCTAATTTTCTAGAAGAGATCTCTAGTCTTTCTCATTCTATTGTTTTCCTCTATTTCTTTACATTGAGTCTTTTTATCTCTCTCTGCTATTTTTTGGAACTCTGCATTCAGATGGGTATATATTTCCTTTTCTCCACACACACATGTATCAGAATCACTTTCCTGTATACCTGGAACTAAAACAACATTATAAATCAATTATACTTCAATAAAAAAATACTTTAAAGAAAATAAGTCATGATGAATCAAATGCCCCCTGACCTTATAAGTCAAGGATAACAGCCCTGTTTCTGATTTGATTCTCAAATTGAACCCATGGGTAACGAGTCACATCTATTTCACCTGCTGTCACTGCTAAAGGTGATTTTAAGACTTAGGCTTCTTCCAAGTTGTATTGAGCCTAAGCATTGAGATGTTTGCTGGAGTTGTTCTCCAGGAACTTGAAATCAGCGGTGTCTATTTTAGGATGAGTCTATGAAATGGGATAGGACCACCAACCCCTCAACTGGACCTGCGCATGTCTGCTTCTAATTTTGTGACGGTCCAGAGGCCTGTAGCCTAGTTATGCCTGTGCAGAACAGTGATTCCCCGGCACCTGTTCCCCATCACCTTTCCCCACATTGCCCACGCCTCCCTGCTGTGCACCCTGAGAATGCTGGGCCTCTTCATTCCTGATCCCATAAATACCCAGAGCCCGTGGACTTCAGGAGACCAGCTTGAGGTTTGTGCCTGCTTTTTACTCTTTTTCACAGGCACTTCATCTCTGGAGCTCCTGCAGAAAAAGGCAGTTTCTTTTTTTTTTTTTTTTTTAATTTTTGGTCCTCCATTTTAAGTATTTTGGAGTTTTTGAACTTAAGGATAGAGAATTGTTTTTCGAAGCCACAGAAGTTACAGTGGGTGGCAGTTCCCACCTCGACAACTGTGGTGGTTCCTGGGAGTGGTTGGCTTCTGCTGTGTCTGGATCCCTAACTTCAGACTCATAGCAAAACCTTTTGAATGAAGCTTTTAAAGGAAGAGATTGTGACCCCCTCTAGACTGAAATCTTGGAGGATAAACATCCAGAAGACTGGTTTTGTCCTTGCTGGACTGGGCCTTATGAGATATAGATGGGAAATGGAAGCCATGCTGCACAAAAACCGGGAACAAGGTTGCCCAAACTTGCATGGTTCCAGATCCTGATGCTGACTGCTCCTTGGGGCAGGTGAACCAAAACAGATCTCAAGTTGCTTCTCAGAAACTGCAAGAAATAAGGTGAGTGGGCTTGCTGCAGTGGTGGCTTTTGGTAAAGTGAAACTCTTTAGAAGGCAATTGAAGTAATTTCCTAAGTTATAAGAGTGAGCTTTTCTTTTGTTAGGCCTTTGTTTCTGTCACTCCAGGCTTGCAGGGACAACTTGGTAACTAGATTTTTCCTACTTTGGCAAAAAGAGGTGTATCTCTAGCAATGGACCTACCGTCCAAAATCACTTCCTGTACTTGATCATGCACAAGTACATGAAGTGTATGTACTTGGTTGTGCTGGCCAGTTTTTCAACCATCCCTAACTTCACTGCCTTAAGATGTAACCTATCAATTAGGCTGATCACCTGTCCTCTTTCTCTCAGCTGGAACTTTGTTCTCTCTGATATTGAATCTTCATATTTAAAACAAACAAAACAACCCTGGCATCTATCCCTGTTAAGGTTCTACTTGGTTAGGATATTGAAGAAACCATAATTTTCCCAGCCTATGTCTCTTCCATATTTAATACCTAAGTGTTTCAGCCAAATGGATAATGATTGAAATATGAAAACACATAAAAAACTGAGACACCAAAAATCCCTTCTTGACTGTGTCCTTGATAAAACTGCTAAAACTAAAAATTAACCATGTCTGGTATTCTTTGGGCCCCAAGGGTATATCTTTGGGGTTTGTAACCAATCTTCGGTCTATGAGCACCTTGACAGCTGGCTCATAGGTAGTATTTATTTATTGAGATCAAAGTATGAATTTGAAACCAGAAACAAGAAAACACTCTCAAACAACTGCTGCTGCTGCTAAGTCGCTTCAGTCGTGTCCAACTCTGTGAGACCCCATAGACGGCAGCCTACTAGGCTCCTCCGTCCATGGGATTTTCCAGGCAAGAGTACTGGTGTGGGGTGCCATTGCCTTCTCCACACAACTGCTAGCTAGTTTCATTTTTTCAAGCCCTTGTTGGGTCTATACCCCTTATCAGCAGAAAGTAGCCTGGGCCATCCACACCCCCTCTCCCTCCAGACTGAGGAATAATCAAAAGATGGGTGGGGTTGGAACCCTGAAGCTACGGGTTAAACCCATTCCACCTGCCATCACTAATCAAGGTTGTGAAGACTTGCATGTTCTCCAAGCAGCATGGAGCCTAAACAATAAGACATTTTCTTGAGTTGTGCTTTAGGAACTTGGAGCTTCAGCTGCATCTAGTTTGGGATGAGCCAATGAAAATATAGGATCACTGACCCCTCAACTGGGAGAAGGCAGCTGTGGGTAAACACAGAGCCAGGGCACAGACTAGGGCACCATTCGAGACTGCTCATTATGGAGATGATGACTTTCCTAGCGAAGCTTTGCCTGGACCACACAAACACTTTAGGAATAAAAGCCACTAATCTTCCAGTCAATCAGGCATCCCAGCAGCACAGGAGATTAAGCATCCCATTTACAAGCCTGGATATTTGTAAACATTAGTGTCCCTGGATATCTAATCAAGAATTGAATAACAAATTGGTTTAGACTTGCTGTTGTCACTCTTGCATGGACAAGAAATGGAAGTTACCCTGGGAATTGGGTGAGGGGGAAAGGAGTGAGTGAATGCCCTTCTTGCATATAATAAGTGGGCTATTATTTCTAGAGAAACTGATTTGTAAAATATTATGACTAAAATTTTGTGATGGTGCAGGGTTAGAATAAAAATCCAAGTCCCTATCGCTGTGCCATCAATAAAAACAGTGAGGAAGAAGTAGCAAATTAATAAATAGCACTTTTATTTACACCTTGAACAAATGTGTATATTTCAACATATTATTGGTATATTATACCAGGACATGAATAGCATTAAAAATGAAATATCTAGATTTCACAGGTGTTGTGAATTCTGCGAGCCTTACCTTGCACTGCAGAGGGCTAGTGAACTTGTTTTTCATTTATTCAACGGCATTTGCTGCATTCTTAAAATGGATCATACCTCGGACTAAGTGCTGTCTTGTAGGTTTAAGTGACTGAGACATAATACGTGACTTAGGGTACTAATATTTAGTCTTTAAAATTGAAGGTAATTCAGAAACTTGTTAACTATTCTTCTTGTACACATAATTACAACAGTAACAGAATCATTATGAAGGATTAATTGCCTTTCTAATAGTACCCTTGATTTTGATATTTCAAAGGAGTCAAATTATTTCCAGGAAATACATCCTTTCAAAATCCCTGAGGATCCCAAAGGGTCTTACACTGGTAACCTGTCTGTGCTCCGAATGCCAGCAGCAGTTTATGCATTCAAAGAGTTCCATGATATATTGGAGAGCACAGTTGTCCTGTGTATATATTCAGAGCAATTGCTACCCCTAATAGCTAACATTTATTGAATGCGTACAGTGGATCAGGCCCTATTATATACACTTTCTTGAAATGTATGCATTTTGGTCTCACAAAACCCTATGAAGTAGTTACAGCTATTATATTTTACAGCACAGGAAGGTGAAGTAACTTGGCTAAATTGTGTATCTTTTATAAGAGGCTGAATCAATTCAAACACGGACATTGTGGGAGCTGCATCTGACTTCCTAACCAGTGCATTCTGCAGAAAATTGATGCTGCTGCCTCTTTTCTATTGAATTGTTAGTTGATAGTCTGGACCACTGATTGTGGTCCACCATCCACTTGGTTTCTGTTCTTGTTTGGCTCGCCCAACTCGGGGTTGCTCAAGGCTTCAGGTAACACTGCTGCGACATCCTCTTTACCAGAGGAAAACCCTTTTTTCCCTCTTGGATCCAGCATTTACAGTGGTGTCTCATAGCAGAAAGACTTGGTTCCCAGGGATTCAGTAATTTCACTGATGTATTGCATGATAGGGCAAAGGGAGTTGGGGAGGGGTAGCAGGGAGCATTGCCCAAGAGAAGTTGACAAGCATGGTCCAGATTTGAACCAGAAGCCCAGTCCTTCACCCTAACATTCAAGCCTTGTTGCTGAACGTGGTTAATTAATTCAAGCAGACTTCTTAATTACTCATAATGATTTTGGCTCAGGAGCTCACATCTTGGTCTACTCCCCGGTTGTAGATGTATTTTAAGGTCTTTTTTTGGCCTGCCAGGGAGCTATGGGATGACTTTTAAATCAGAGATTTAGCTAGCTCTAGAAGTATTTGTAGCTGTGAAAAGAAGTGAAAAGCAAAGGAGAAAAGGAAAGATATAAGCACCTGAATACAGAGTTCTAAAGAATAGCAAGGAGAGATAAGAAAGCCTTCCTCAGCCATCAATGCAAAGAAATAGAGGAAAACAACAGAATGGGAAAGACTAGAGATCTCTTCAAGAAAATTAGAGATTCCAAGGGAATATTTCATGCAAAGATAGGCTCAATAAAGGACAGAAATGGTATGAACCTAACAGAAGCAGAAGATATTAAGAAGAGGTGGCAAGAATACACAGAACTGTACCAAAAAGAGTTTCATAAAGCAGATAATCACAATGGTGTGATCACTCACCTAAAGCCAGACATCCTGGAATGTGAAGTCAAGTGGGCCTTAGAAAGCATCACTACGAACAAAGCTAGTGGAGGTGATGGAATTCCAGTTGAGCTATTTCAAATCCTGAAAGATGATGCTGTGAAAGTGCTGCACTCATTATGCCAGCAAATTTGGAAAACTCAGTAGCGGCCACAGGACTGGAAAAGATCAGTTTTCATTCCAATCCCAAAGAAAGGCAATGCCAAAGAATGCTCAAACTACCGCACAGTTGCACTCATCACAGATGCTAGTAAAGTAATGTTCAAAATTCTCCAAGCCAGGCTTCAGCAACACGTGAACCGTGAACTTGCAGATGTTCAAGCTGGATTTAGAAAAGGCAGAGGAACCAGAGATCAAATTGCCAACATCCGCTGGATCATGGAAAAAGCAAGAGAGTTCCAGAAAAACATCTATTTCTGCTTTATTGATTATGCCAAAGCCTTTGACTGTGTGGATCACAATAAACTGTGGAAAATTTGGAAAGAGATGGGAATAGTGGACCACCTGACCTGCCTCTTGAGAAACCTGTATGCAGGTCAGGAAGCAACAGTTAGAACTGGACATGGAACAACAGACTGGTTCCAAATAGGAAAAGGAGTATGTCATGGCTGTATATGGTTATATATATATAACCTCAGCTATGCAGATGACACCAGCCTTATGGCAGAAAGTGAAGAGGAACTAAAAAGCCTCTTGATGAAAGTAAAAGAGGAGAGTGAAAAAGTTGCTTAAAGCTCAACATTCAGAAAACTAAGATCATGGCATCTCATCCCATCACTTCATGGGAAATAGATGGGGAAACAGTGGAAACAGTGTCAGACTTTCTTTTTTTGGGCTCCAAAATCACTGCAGATGGTGATTGCAGCCATGAAATTAAAAGATGCTTACTCCTTGGAAGGAAAGTTATGACCGACATAGATAGCATATTCAAAAGCAGAGATGTTACTTTGACAACAAAGGTCCATCTAGTCAAGGCTATGGTTTTTCTAGTGGTCATGTATGGATGTGAAAGTTAGACTGTGAAGAAAGCTGAGCGCCAAAGAATTGATGCTTTTGAACTGTGGTGTTGGATAAGACTCTTGAGAGTCCCTTGGACTGCAAGGAGATCCAACCAGACCATCCTAAAGGAGATCAGTCCTGGTTGTTCATTGGAAGGACTGATGCTAAAGCTGAAACTCCAGTACTTTGGCCACCTCATGCAAAGAGTTGACTCATTGGAAAAATCTCTGATGCTGGGAGGGATTCGGGGCAGGAGGAGAGGGGGAAAACAGAGGATGAGATGGTTGGATGGCATCACCAACTTGATGGACATGAGTTTCAGTGAACTCTGGGAGTTGGTGGTGGACAGGGAGACCTGGCGTGCTGTGATTCATGGGGTCTCAAAGAATCGGACATGACTGAGCGACTGAACTGAACTGAGAAGTATTTGTAGGTATCTTGTGATACAGAAGACCTTTGGGGGAGCATTGTACAATTTCATATAATTGACTGTTCAAGGCAGGCCATAAAATAAATTATATATCGTTGCTAAGGAAACCAATGACCAAATATTAAAAAGCACACTTGTGAAATGGCAATGTATGTGTCTTTTCATGAAGACATTGAATGTTAACATCTAGGAACAAGTCTGAGTATCCTAATTCAAAATCATTATGAACATAAATTATGTTTCAAAATATACAGCAACTGTGGAAGAATGTGAAAACATCTGACTTTCATGGTGACAGTCACAGGAGCCACTAATTCAACTGTGGCCAGTTGTGTCCATTGGTATTTGATAAAAAATGCTCAGTCTCGTTACTGAAAAGAATAAGAAATGAGAAAAGTTTTCCATTGAAGTTTTCCATACTCTGAATTTTATCATGTCCCTCTTTAGGTGACAGTCTGTACCAGAGTCTCACCTGTCATCTCCTTGCTGGAGAATAGAAATAGCCCTTCTGCGGCTTGGCAGGATAGAATAGATCATGGTTAGAGAGAGGTAGACTTTGGAAGAAGATTCTTTTGAGTCCTATTACAAAGGACAATCGAGAGAATTTTAAGTTTTAGTTCAAGCTTCAGTTCTGCCACTAGCCATCTGTGTTACTTTGGGCAATGAAGTTTGCTTCCCTGGGTCTTCGATCTCATGGAAAAAATAAGGAATTTGGATCAGATGATCTCTCAGGAACTATTCTGATCTCATATTCTATTATTCTGGGAATCTTTTTTCCATTTAGTTCCTCGTAACCCATATTTATTCTGTTTATGATAATAAGCAAAAACAGGAAAATGTCATATTCTTTGCCAAATTATTTCCTCAGGATAGCCTTCACTTCAGAATTTCCTTTTCCTTCTGGAATAAGAACATTTCACCTGAAATATGTGTTCCTTTCATTGAATAAAAATATTTATCAGCTAAAGGAGACTTTGCACAAATAAGAGAAAAGCAAACTTAGATGTAAACTAAGTTATTTCCTTGGCTAGCTGATTTTTTTTCAACTCTTTCATTGATTACATTTTTATTTGAATTTAAAGAGATTGTTTTCTTATAGCCTGACTTTCCCTTTGAAAAATTCTACAGTGCAACCATAACTAATAATTCTTCAAAAAGAATAAAATGGAAATGTACTAAACAAAATTGGCTTGCTGCTTTCCTTCTTTTTATGAAAAGGCTGAGGAAATATTTCTGGGTGATACTGAAGCAACAGATGGTCCAAGTTGAAGTATTTCAAGCTATAGAAATATTGGAGGATTTTAACCAGATTTCCAGGTGGTGCTAGTGTTAAAGAATCCACCTGTCCATGCAGGAGACAGAGGAAATGTGAGTTTGATCCCTGGGTCGGGAAAATTCCCTGGAGGAGGAAATGGCAACCCACTCCAGTATTCTTGCCTGGAAAATCCCATGGACAAAGGAGCCTGCCTGGTTACAGTCCATGGGGTCACAAAGAGTCAAACATGACTGAGCACACACGCACAACCATCTTAAACTCAGATGTCAGTCAGTCAGTTGGGTTCTTGGGCTGTCTCTTGTCTAAGTGTGGCTCTTTATGAACATGAAAAATAAGTTAGAATGATGAGCTCAACTTTTTCATTTATACTCAATGCTTAACACAGAATGAGAGAAACCAGACACCCCATGAGATTTTTTGCACCTTCATTGTGTAAGCCTCAAGGAATTTTGTTTTTATTGGGTCCCTACTGAATATACCATTTTAGTCCTACCATTTATAATGCAAAGAGAATCTTGATCCAAAATAAGTCCCCATTAGGAAAAGTTGCCTTTAGTCTCATTACACTTTCTCTAGAGGCAGGTGATTGTTTCAAAAAGCATGCAGAGTCCATAGGAAACACTTTTCAGATTCATTCATGCAAACTTGCAGTCTTTGCTCCTTGAAGCAGCTGTCATCTTCATAGCCCTCAGTTCAGTTCAGTTCAGTTCAGTTCAGTTGCTCAGTCGTGTCTGACTCTTTGCGACCCCATGAATCGCAGCACGCCAGGCCTCGCTGTCCATCACCAACTCCCGGAGTTCACTCAGACTCACGTCCATCGAGTCAGTGATGCCATCCAGCCATCTCATCCTCTGTCGTCCCCTTCTCCTTCTGCCCCTAATCCCTCCCAGCATCACAGGCTTTTCCAATGAGTCAGCCCTTCGCATGAGGTGGGCAAAGTACTGGAGTTTCAGCTTCAGCATTATTCCTTCCAAAGAAATCCCAGGGCCGATCTCCTTCAGAATGGACTGGTTGGATCTCCTTGCAGTCCAAGGGACTCTCAAGAGTCTTCTCCAACACCACAGCTCAAAAGCATCAATTCTTTGGCGCTCAGCTTTCTTCACAGTCCAACTCTCACATCCATACATGACCACTGGAAAAACCATAGCCTTGACTAGATGGACCTTTGTTGTCAAAGTAACATCTCTGCTTTTGAATATGCTATCTAGGTTGGTCATAACTTTTCTTCCAAGGAGTAAGTGTCTTTTAATTTCATGGCTGCAGTCACCATCTGCAGTGATTTTGGAGCCCAAAAAATAAAGTCTGACACTGTTTCCACTGTTTCCCCATCTATTTCCCACGAAGTGATGGGATGAGATGCCATGATCTTAGTTTTCTGAATGTTGAGCTTTAAGCCAACTTTTTCACTCTCCACTTTCACTTTCATCAAGAGGCTTTTTAGTTCCTCTTCACTTTCTGCCATAAGGCTGGTGTCATCTGCATATCTGAGGTTATTGATATTTCTCCCGGCAATCTTGATTCCAGCTTGTGCTTCTTCCAGCCCAGCATTTCTCATGATGTACTCTGCATAGAAGTTAAATAAGCAGGGTGACAATATACAGCCTTGATGTACTCCTTTTCCTATTTGGAACCAGTCTGTTGTTCCATGTCCAGTTCTAACTGTTGCTTCCTGACCTGCATACAGATTTCTCAAGAGGCAGGTCAGGTGGTCTGGTAATCCCTTCTCTTTCCAAATTTTCCACAGTTTATTGTGATCCACACAGTCAAAGGCTTTGGCATAGTTAATAAAGCAGAAATGTTTTTCTGGAACTCTCTTGCTTTTTCCATGATCCAGCAGATGTTGGCAATTTGATCTCTGGTTCCTCTGCCTTTTCTAAAACCAGCTTGAATATCTGGAAGTTCACGGTTCATGTATTGCAGAAGCCTGGCTTGGAGAATTTTGAGCATTACTTTCCTAGCGTGTGAGATGAGTGCAATTGTGCGGTAGTTTGAGCATTCTTTGGCATTGCCTTTCTTTGAAATTGGAACGAAAACTGACCTTTTCCAGCCCTTTGGCCACTGCTGAGTTTTCCAAATTTGCTAGCATATTGAGTGCAGCACTTTCACAGCATCATCTTTCAGGATTTGAAATAACTCAACTGGAATTCCATCATCTCCACTAGCTTTGTTCATAGCCCTCACCTTCTACATTCTTTTGGGTCCTATAACAAGTCAACTGAAAGGTAAATCCAGCTCACTAAGTACTTGTATATACTAGGAACACGATCTTTGAAAAGATAACTTCAAGGTTCTGATCCAGGACTTCTGGTTTCTGGTCTTGCAGGCATGTAAAGACCTTGGGGAGTTATCCCTCTGTTCTAACAAGTAAGAAGCTGAATGAACTGAAAATTTAACTCTTCTTAGATCTTTCAGAGATGTGAAGTCACATGACAAGTCACTGCTCCCTAAAATTAGACAAAGAAGTAACACAGAGAATTATAACTTACCAGATAAGAAACCCAACAGCAGAAACTTCTTGAGGGACTAGAGTGGGGTAGGCAAACCTAAACTGTAGTTGACAAATGGCTGGAGGCTCAGTATGGAAAAGTTTGAGAGTTAAACTTCTCAAGGGAGATGGTCAGAGGAGAGGCTCCACACTTTTGTGGGTTTTATGGCTAGGAATTCTACTGGTATTTCATAGTGAATATTGAAGGGAAAGTCCCTGATGAGTCTGGTAGGGTGAGAGGGAAAGGAACTGTTTTGAAATATGCCAGAGAATTCTGCTTTTCTTAACAAAGTTTTCCCTCAAGAGAAACAATTTTACAAGAAACCTAACCTATTAGGATTCTATCAGAGCCTAACTGACCTGTGGGAAGAAATTTCCCTTCCTTCTTTGTCACCCTGTTGCACCTAATTAGGGGAGGTGACTTCACATTCCCAGGGTTCAAAGACAAGCCTAATTGTAGGACTATAGAATGTTTTTCCTTCTCCCCACCCCCCACACCCTGACCCAATGAATTGCTGCTGCCATATCACTAAAGCTTTATTTACTGGAGGGTTTTTTTTTGTTTGTTTGTTTTTAGCCCATCTGTCATGTCCTGCTTTGAACAATAAATTATAAGACATACTACAAAGGTGAAAAATGCAGCTTGAAGAGAAAGAGCAAGCATCAGAACCAGATTCAGATATGGCAGGGATTTTGGAATTATCAGACTGGAAATTTAAAACAGTGATGGCCTTGTGACTTGTTTTGGCTAACAAAGTGGTATAAAGCATGGTATCATTTCTAAGCATAACCCTGAAGAATCCTTGCATATAACTAAGTATTATCTAGAGACATTGCTCCAGCTGAGTTACAGAGGTAAAAGAGCCTAATCAAAAATCAGCAACGCTGCCTGCTTGACCCAAAACTGACCTTAGATGCATGAGGAATCCCAAGAAGAAGGGAGAAATTGTTCAGTCAAATCAAGCCAGAGTGTCAATCTGAAAAATGTGAGCTAATGAAATTATAGTTGTTTTAAGCGAGTAAGTTATGGTCTGGTTTGTTACATAGCATTACCTTGGCAGTGACTATCTGGTATTTTACCAGTCTATCCTTGTAGAACACAAATTTACATTTGTGATCTCACAAATGTAAATTTCTTCTTTTAATTAGAGTTAACGTTAAGATTTATCTCATACAGTTATTGTGAGATTTTGTGACTGGATATGTGTAAATGGCACAAAGAAGGAGCTTTATATGAGCTAGTTGTTACTATTTTCTTTCCCAATGTTAATGATCATCCTCAACAAGGCTTCCATGATGGGCCTCCTTTTGGTCCTCCTGATTGATGTTTTGGGTTTTAGCTTCCTTTTGTGGAACAAATATATCCCAAACTTTTCCTTACCAGAACATGGTGCAGAAAACAGTCAAGAACTCTGCTTTGTTATTTTCCAGCTTTGTGAACTTGGGTAACTTTCTCTAGGCCTGTTTCTTCACTTGTAAAGCAAGGCTAGTAATCATAGCTTCTTATTTCACTTGTTTTTAAGATTATTAAATGATGCTTCTAAAATGCTTGAAGCTGGGCTGACCTATAGTAAGTACTCAGAGTACTTGGACATTATCATTACCATCATTATTATCGAGATTTTAACATCTCCTAGAGATTAGTTGAATCCCAGACTTGCACCATGCGACATTCTGCTAGAGTTTCTGCATTAAGCAGAAAAGCATTCAGCGTAGTCCACAGGTCAGTGGCCATTCACTAGAGTTCAGCCATCTGGCAGGAAGTTGGCAGATGCTCTGAGTCTTTCCACGTTGTCACAGGGAGCAACTGGTCCAGAAATAACACACTATAAAGATTCTGAAGGGAGCCAGGAAATGAGAAAAGGGAATGACCCACAGCTCTAAGCAAATGACATTGGCGAATGTAGATATGGATTTGGGTTTAGGATCTGAATAAAGAACTGAAAGCCAAAAAATACAGTTATGAAAGGAACTAGACTGGTTGCAGGGAGCTGGACCAAGTGTTCAGCTAAGCCAAAGGGTATGAACCTTTAAGATGGGCTGAAACATTGTCTGAAAAATCCTCTGATATATCTTTAAAAAGCCACACATTATACTTGGTAGTAAAATATGTAAGAAAGGGATTTTGTATGGTGTTAAGAGTAACCGGCTTTCGAATTTGATAGAGTTCGGGTTGATTTCTATCATTCTCATTTAATGGCTGTGTGACCTTTGGCAAGTTTCCCCTTCTCTCCGAGTTTCACTTTCTTCATTTATGAAATTAATATGATTCCTTTCTCATAGAGCTAATGACATTAAATCACATAACTATGTGAAAAGCTTAATAGTGTCTGGCCCCTAATAGGCATCTAATAAATGGTATGTGTTAATGTTCTTATTAATTAGGCATTATTTGGCAAAATCCTTATCTTGCCAGAATCTCTTCCTTGGGTTAACATTTTCTGTTGTCTCATATTCCCTGGTTTGGCCTTTCAATTCTGTGCACCCCACTGATATCTATGCCCTTCTGATACCCAATTAATGACTTTGACATCACACAAGTCATTGATTACTTCCTGGGCTTATTTTGACATTGGGTATCTACATGATTTTTTGTTTTAATTTCACTATGTCCTATCTCTATCTCTGTGAGTGGACTAGAGATCAAAGAAATCAGATGAGCTCGAAGAGATCTTCTAAGGTTGGGAGACACTGTTAGGAAGGCCAGGAGCAGAGTCTATGAGGTCAGGGAGGCATAAAGGGGGTACTAACTGTTGATGTCTGATGAGTGCTTATCTAAAAGGTGAGAGAAACATTTCCTATAAGTGTTTTGTCTAAGTTAAGCCAGAAATGGGCTCTTAAATTAGGGACAAAATTTAGGGTTATGTTTGGAGACTTCTCAGATCACTTTCTGTTACATTTTTCAAGTTGAGGATGAATACTTGCAAAAAAAAGAAAAATACTGGCATACCTTGAAGATACTGCTTCTAGATCAGGGACTGCAGTTAAGCAAATATCGTAATAAAATGAGTCACATGAATCTCTAGATTTCTCAGTGCATATAAAAGCTCTGTTTATACTATACATAAAAGCTATTAAGTGTACCGTCCTATTATATCTAAGAAAAGCAATGTACGTACCTTAATTTAAAAATACTTCTTTGCTGAATTGTCCTAGCCATCATCTGAGCCTTCAGTGAGTTGCAGTTTCTTTGCTGGTGGAGGGTCTTGCCTCACTGTCAATGCTACTGAATGAGGGTGGTGATTGCTAAAGGTTGAGGTGAAAAAATGACGTTTTCTGCAATGAAGTTTGATTGCCTCTTCCTTTCCCAAGAGTTCTCTGTAGCAGGCAATGCTGTTTGACAGTATTTTACCCACAATAGAACTTTAATAATTGTGGTCAGTCCTCTCACACTCTGCTGATTTTATCAACTAAGTTTATGTAGTATTCTAAAGATGTTGCCAGTTCAACAGTATTCTCCAGGAGTAGATTTCATCTCAAGAAACCACTTTCTTTGTTCATCTGTAAGAAGCAACTCATTATCCCCTCAAGTTTTATCATGAGATTATAGCAGTTCAGTCACATCCTCAGTCTCTACTTCTAATTCTAGCTTTCTTTCTACTTCTACCACATCTGTAGTTACTTCCTCCACTGAAATCTTGAGTACTTTAAAGTTATTCGTGAGGGTTGGACTTTATTATATTCTTCCAAACTCCTGTTAATCTTGATATTTGGACCTCTTCCCGGAATCACAAATGTTTTAAATGAAATCTAGAATAGTGAATCCTTTCCAGGAGGTTTTCAATTGACTTTGTCCAGATCTACCAGAGGAACCCCTATCTATGGTAGCCATAGCCTTATGAAATATATTTCTTACATAGTAAGGCTTGAAGGTCTAAATGACTCATTGATCCATGGACTTAGGAATGGATATCATTTGTATGTTCACTGGAGCAGCATGTTCCATTTTTCTCAAGAACTTTTTCTTTACATTCATAGCTTGGCTAATGGTTTGGTAAAAGAGGCCTAGCTTTCAGACTATCTTAGCTTTTAATATTCCTTCCTCATTACACTTAATCATTTCTAGTTTTTGATTTAAAGAGAATCTTCCTTTCACTTGAATACTTAGTGGCCATTGTGGGGTTATAAATTGGCTTAATTTCAATATTGTGTCTCACAGAACAGGCAGGCCTGAGGAAAGGGAGAGAGGAAATGGAACAGGCAGTCAGTGGAGCATTCAGAACACCCACATCATCTCGCCATTAAACCTACCGCTTTATGTGGACTTGGTTCATGGTGCCCCAGAACAATCACAGTAGTAACGCCAAAGATCACAGATCCCCATGACAAATACAATAATAATGAAAAAGCTTAAAATAGTCCAAGAATTACCAAAATATTAGACAGAAACACAAAGTGAGCAAATGCTGTTGGAAAAATGGCACTGATCAAATGTTCAGTGCAGAGCTGCAACAAACAAGTTAGTTAAAAAAAAAAAAGCAAAACGAAACCTCAATATCTGTGAAGCACAATAAAGCAAAGTACAATAAAACAAGGTATAGTGATAAGGGCAAATTAGAATAAGGGGTTTCTGGGGTGATAATACAAAGAAAAAAAATATATATTCTATACAACTGATTTGATTTCCCTCCATCTTTTTCTTCCATTCTGCAGCATTTGCCTCTTGAAAACTGTATTATCAGAGTTTGGGTGAATTGAACCATTTTCAGGTTCAATCCCATTAGCTCCTTTTTGTTCTCTTAGTTGTAGGTGCCTGGCAGTCTCTTAGGAATTGCTCATAGATCATGGAAGAGTCATTTTTACAACTAAGAAAGCAAAGTACCATTGAAATTCACTGTGGGTCCTCAGTGTCACCTTTCTATACAAAGATAAGATTACTACAACCAGGTGCAGCCATCCTCATTCTCAGAGCAACAACCAACTTCACTCAGTATCAAAGATGATCACTTTAATGTTAGCGAACTGTAATGTACCAACTCAGAAATAACGATGATGCTCATACACATAAAAATAGATGGACTAGGTGTAAGGTATCACTTTCTTGCCATTTTGAGTATGACTTTCCTTCTCTGATTGTCCATGAGTAGTGTCTCTGCAAAGTGGTCTGGAGATTTATATGTTTTATACTGTGTTTCTCTCTGGTGTATTTCTCTTATAGTCTTTCTGGGAAATTTGAAAATTATGAAACTTCATTCCTTATGCTGTTCATAGACAGATACAGTGATAACTAATGATGTGCCACTGCTTCATATTGGAATGCATCATTCCTTTGGTTCTGAGGGCTGTTTCTTATCGAATATGCAAATTCAAAGATAGATTTTCATAACCAAGTGATACCAAATGCCTAGCTGAGAGTGTGTGTGCATGCTAAGTTGCTTCAGTCATGTCTGACTCTTTTGTGATCCCATGGACTGTAGCCTGCCAGTCTCCTCTGTCCATGGGATTCTCCAGGCAAGAATACTGGAGTGAGTAGCCATGCCCTCCTCCAGAGAATCTTCACAGTCCAGGGATTGAACCCACATCTCTCATGTCTCCTGCATTGGCAGACAGGTTCTTTACCACTAGTGCCACCGGAGAAGCCCATAACTGAGAGAATTCCTGTAAAAAGAAAAGAAGGTGGTCACCAGGCCGTGGCCACTCAGGCATGCCTTCGATGTCTTTCTCCTCCATCTCAGCTGTGGTGGATGACATAGGATGAATACATTCATATGTCTGTTGGATCAGTGACATAGCCTCTTTGGGTTTCAGTTTCTTTAGCTATAAAATGGGGATACAAGCAATGTTCTTTCAGAGGGTAGTTTTAAAGAAAAACTGAGATAATCCACGTCAAATAAAGAATAGACAGGATCATATTCATCTAATAAATGATAGCTGCTATTACATTGAGATTCCCTGGTAGCTCAGCTGGTAAAGAATTTGCCTGCAATGCAGGAGATCCTAGGTTGGGAAGATCTGCTGGAGAAGGGATAGGCTACCCACTCCAGCATTCTTGGGCTTCCCTTGTGGCTCAGCTGGTAAAGAATCCTCCTGTGATGTGGGTCACCCGGGTTTGATCCCTGGGTTGGGAAGATCCCCTGGAGAAGGGAACGGCTACCCACTCTGGTATCCTGGGCTGGAAAATTCCATGGGACATTAATGTACCTTATGGTTGATACATAATTGTAAGGTGATTGGCTTTGGTCAGGGAGGCAATGCATAGCCTTAGAGCAGGTTGGAATTGTACAGTTTTGCTGGAGATTGAGTTGTTACTTACCAGTGGGACTAGTAAGGGAAACTACAACCCCAAAAAATCATTTTAGAAGGAAATGCTTGATAGTCAGCATTCAGTTCAGATATTTCTAGGTAATTAAGATGAAACATTCCATTATAAATGTATTGTAAAACTCTGCTTGTGGAAACTGCAGTTTTTATCTTCTTGTAAGCACAATTTTAATTCTCAAAGCTTAACTTGATACTAATGATCAAGTTGGTGATGGTTTCACATTAACATTATCTGGTGAATGCCTTTTCCCCAAGGTAATTTTAAATATTTTGGTTCAAAAGGAAATTGGGACATAAATTACACTATTCACAACATTGCCCTGTGTTGGTTCATAGCATCCACTCATGTAACAGTAATCACATTATTGTTCAACTATTATTTTTTTTTCCTAAAAAGCAGACTAGATCTTCAGGGAAAAATAAAATCCAGTCTCTGCCCTCAAGGAATTTACAGTCATGTGGATGGACAGAGGTACAAGTAAAGATTGCTGTGTAATAGGAGTTAGACTACAATCAAGTTCTTGTACAGATATAAATAGAAAGAAGGAAAAAGCCTTTGACCTAGACACAGGTATGAGTTATGCCATGGGAGCATAAAATGATATATTTTGACCCAGAAAAAATTTTGGAAATATCAAATCCAATTAGAGCAGGCATCAGTTTAAGCTATGACTAAAACCTCAGAAACTTAATAGGAAAATTCTATGAGAAGAGAGGCATCTTTACTGTGCCTTTTGCTTTTCACAATTTCAGAGTAATAAAGGGCTTCTACTTTCAAGAGGAGAAAGACCAACTCTAAAGCTACTGCCAGGGCCTGAGTGAGCTGGCAGGACTCAAGAGTGGTCAGAATTCATGGATGACATCTTGGTAGAGACAGAACACCGGTAAGTCTAAAAGGCAACTGAACTCCTTTAATATAAGGCTCCCCATGAATAGTGCATAAAATGACTGCCCCTCCCTTTCTGTGAATTGTTGTTGGTTTATTACTGTTTTGTCCATTGATTTATGGTCTTTGTTTCACATCTGTGGTCCATCTCCTCGACTTCAGATTTATGTCTCCTTTCCATGGTAGCTCTTGATGGTTCTTTGTGGAATCATTATCACATGAATAATTGAGGGCTTTCCCATGACCATCTCAAATCCTAACACAAGCCATCCAGAGTAGATTTTATCACTAGTTTCTAAGAAAAATAGCAAGTGACTTGCCAAAAGTCTCACAGCAAGTAAGTAGCAGAACAGATATTTGAACTTAGGTATCTCTGACTCTATGATTTATGATTTTTTCCCTCCCTCCTCACTGTAGTTCTTCTACCTAAATGACTCTGGGTGCTACAGCCCCAGACAACTGTGTCTGATACTAATTAATTGCACTCTCCTGATGACTCAGTATATTCCACAGTCTGTCTGTACCAGGACTTCAGACAGGAATGCTGCATGTGCTACAGTGAGAACTGCAGAGGCTGGTACACAGGAAGGTCGTAAATAAATGTAAAGACAACTTAGAGTCAGAATTCTTATTTTTGGCCTAATTTGTGAGATAATGACCATGTCAACCTATTCTTTGGAAATTAAACAATATAGTTTTCATAAATCTCATTGGGCAGAGGCTCAACTTCCTCTGCGGGTGGGGAAGGGATCTCCAAGTCAAGTGCTGAGCAAGGCCAGTTCTGTTTCATTTGCCAAATATGAGCGAGGCAGCCTCTGGAAGGACATTTCCTGCCCCAGCCTCCGTTCCTGCAGCCAAGGTCTTTGTCTCCATTGATCATTGCCTACGTGTAAAGAACAGGTCATGTGATTAGCACCACACTCTAGAGAAGGCAATGGCAACCCACTCCAGTACTCTTGCCTGGAAAATCCCATGGACGGAGGAGCCTGGTGGGCTGCAGTTCATGGGGTCCCTAGGAATTGGACACGACTGAGCGGCTTCACTTTCACTTTCATGCATTGGAGAAGGAAATGGCAACCCACCTCAGTGTTCTTGCCTGGAGAATCCCAGGGATGGGGGAGCCTGGTGGGCTGCCGTTGATGGGGTCGCATAGAGTCGGACACGACTGAAGTGACTTAGCAGTAGCAGTAGCAGGTAGAGGCTATAATACAAGATTGTTGGGCCTGAGTCAGCTTAGTTTATGTCTAGGCTGAACATGTAAACTGTCTCCCTTTGTCAGGTATGGTGATTTCATCCTGTGCCTAGCTCCGAATGGTATGTGCTATGTATTAAGCAAACAAATTAATAAATCCAAGCAGTAATTGAATTTCTGCATTAATGATAAGCATTCCTTGTAAAGAAAAAGAACATTCAGCAGGGACAAAGTAGTCCAGGTTAAGCTAGCATTCTAGCATGATTTGTGATGCCAGAGGGAAACTTGGTGGCAAGGGCATCTGGAGAATGGAAAATTCTCCTAGCACCTGTATTCCACAGAGGAGCAAAGACTGAAGGGAACAGATGTTTTCTGAGTGAGATTTTTGTCCTGCCTTTTTCATGTAATTTTTCACTTGCCTGGAATCCTTTGCCTGGGAGACAATTGAGTGCAGTGATTATGAAGACGAGTTCTGTAGATTTGCGGCTCTGGGTTTACATAGTGTACCATTTTCTAGCATAAAGCCTTAGGCAGACTTGTTCCTTGTCATTTAGATTGTGGTAATAACCTCATTTGGGTTGTCATAAAGACTAAATTGGTTTGTTTTTGTTGTTTACTTCTGGTCAACACACAACAGTGGGAACTCATATGTGGGTTCCTTTTAGGGCATATGTAGCTGACTCAGCTACCAGGACTCTGATTCTGGTTTCTCCAGATCCTCCAAGGTTCCTTCATATATTACACACAGAAAGTACAATAAAAGAGCTTTCCAATCTAGCCTGTCCCATAGATGTTTGTAAATGAGGGTTGATGTTCTTGGTTGCCTCCATAGCAACTCATGTCATGGTGTACTCTGACTCTTTGCGACCCCAAGGACTGTAGCCTGCCAGGCTCCTCTGTCCAAGGAATTCTCCAGGCAAGAATACTGGAGTGGCTAGCCATTCCCTTATCCAGGGACTCTTCCCAAACCAGGGATTGAACCAAGCTCTCCTGCACTGCAGGCAGATCCTGTCTGAGCCACCAGGGAAGCCCCAAGAAGGTGTACAGAGTGTCCTTAACTAATAACAACTGTTTTCTGAAAACTCCTTACAGTTACCCTCTTTTAGGCTGTTCCAAAACTTCTCTCTCCTCTTTGATCAGTAGGTCATTTCTGAATTTCTCATTTATTTATGAAGGATGCTGGCTAATAATATTCTCTGAGTTATCTACTATATATAATGAATACCCACCAATACTAAGATCCTTGGGCTGGGGCTGCCTTCATGCATCTCACACCTTCTTGGACTTGGACTCTTTCAACCCCTTTGAGGATATGTCTGCCCCAGCTCATTTCTCTAGCCTTGGAGATGGATAGATCTCAGAAAAGTTAAAGTTGTGTGTGTATACATGTGTCTTTATGTGCATAGCTTATCAGATTCTCAAGTTGTCATTTGCCCTCCAGAGCATTAAGACCATTCAGAGCAGCTGGTGTTTAGTGTCCTGCAGCAATCATGGAGGCATGAATCTTTTTTTTTTAAACATTAATTTCTTAGTTTCTAAGTTAATTCATTAATTATTTTGACCTTACTCCATAGCATGTGAGACCTTAGTTCCCCGATCCTGGATTGAACCTACACACCTTTGCCTTAGAAGTATGGAGTCTTAACCCCTGGACCACCAAGGAAGTTCCCAGGGGGTACAGATCGTGGAAGAGCTAGCTCTTGATTCTCTTCTAATGTGGGTCTGTGGAAGAACCTCTTTATAAACCTCAGTTTTCCTGCCTTTTTCTTATCAACCCTCTCTCCCTACCTGTTCAGGGCAAGTGTCACTGACTGAAGTCTCTGGACTGAATTCTTTCCTGGGGTTGCTGCAATGCCTGCTAGTCCCTTTATTCTCCTCTTGTTTTATGCCAAACAGCTCAGTCCAGTCACTCAGTCATGTCCAACTCTTTGTGACCCCATGGACTGCAGCATGCCAGGCTTCCCCATGTATCACCAGCTCCCGGAGCTTGCTCAAACTCATGTCTGTTGAGTTGGTGATGCCATCTAACCATCTCATCCTCTGCCATCCCCTTCTCCTCCTGCCTTCAATATTTCCCAGCATCAGGGTCTTTTCAAATGAGTCAGTTCTTCTCATCAGGTGGCCAAAGTATTGGAGCTTCAGCTTCAGCATCAGTCCTTCCAATGAAGATTCAGGACTGATTTCATTTAGGATTGACTGGCTTGATTTCCTTGCAGTCAAAGGACTCTCAAGAGTCTTCTCCAATACCACAGTTAAAAAGCATCAATTCTTCAGCCCTCAGCTTTTGTTATGGTCCAACTCTCACATCTGTACATGACTACTGGAAAAACCATAGCTTTGACTATATGGCCCTTTTTGGGCAAAGTAATGTCTCTGCTTTTTAATATGCTATTAGGTGGTCATAGGTTTTCTCCAAGGAGCAAGGATCTTTTAATTTCATGGCTCCAGTCACAATCTGTGGTGATTTTGGAGCCCAAGAAAATAAAGTCTGTCACTGTTTCCATTGTTTTCCCATCTATTTGCTATGAAGCAATGGGACTGGATGCCATGATCTTAAGTTTTTTGAATGTTGAGTTTTAAGCCAGTTTTTTCACTCTCTTCTTTCACCTTCATCAAGAGGCTCTTTAGTCCCTCTTCACTTTCTCCCATAAGGATGGTTTTATCTGCATATCAGAGGTTATTGATATTTCTCCTGGTAATCTTGATTCCAGCTTGTGCTTCATCCAGCCTGGCATTTTGCATGATGTACACTGCATATAAGTTAAATAAGCAGGGTGACAATATACAGCCTTGACATACTCCTTTCCCAATTTGGAACCAGTTTGTTGTTCCATGTCCAGTTCTAACTGTTGCTTCTTGACCTGTATATACTAGATTTCTCAAGAGGCAGATAAGGTGGTCTGGTATTCCCATGTCTTTAAAATTTTTCCACAGTTTGTTGTGATCCACACAGTCAAAGGCTTTGGTGTAGTCAAAGAAGCAGAAGTAAATGCTTTTCTGGAACTCTCTTGCTTTTTCTATGATCCAATGGATGTTGGCAATTTGATCTCTGATTCCTCTGCCTTTTCTAAATCCAGCTTGAACATCTGGAAGTTCTTGGTTCATATACTGTTGAAGCCTGGCTTGGAGAATTTTGAGCATTACTTTCTCAAAACAGTTTAAAAAATCACTCCCTTTATATTTCTCAAGTGGTAAAACCCATGTCACTCTCTTCTGTCGTGTCCCCAGCATCTTGTGCAGAGCTTACCATGCAGTGTTGGGCTTCCCTGGTGGCTCAGATGTTAAAGAACCTACCTGAAGAGCAGGAGACTTGAGTTTGGTCCCTGAGTCAGGAAGGTCCCCTGAAGAAGAGAATGACTTCCCACTCCAATATTCTTGCCTGGAGAATCCCATGGACAAAGGAGCCTGGCAGGCTACAGTCCATGGGGTCGGTGATCTCAGTCCATATTATGTGATAACAAACGTTGATTGAGTGCCTCAAATTATCCCCCCTCAGTCTATGCCTCCTGGATCAATTGCTTCATGTCTTTTCTCCCCTTATTTTCGTAGACTCTATGTCGAGATGAGGGTCTGTTTTACTTTCCTTTACGCTCTGATTGTTGATGGTATAACTTTTTAATCTCAAAGATGTTGTAGTGGATGAAGTGAAATCATGTATATCAAACTTAGCTTGGTGCCTAGCACATAGTGGTGATAAGTAACTGATGGCTAATATTGACAGTAGTATTCCCTAGTTTGTGTGTCTCAGTGAAACTTAGTGTTTGTGACTCCTTTGTGTTTAGTGGGTGTAGTAGTCCTGTCGTCACTCCGTTAATGTGGAGAGAAGTTTCCACACCATATTCAGCATCAAGTGGGCAGGTGACAGCTCCTGGCTCAGGCCACGGAATGCACAGGCGTGCACACTGCCATGAAGCGAGCATGTCATTGTCAGACGATGCGACCCTCAGGCTGTCTGCTGCCCAGTCTTAGCAGTGGGAAGGAGGCAACAGCTGCTTCTGACGCTTCTGGTAATTATGATGGAGGATGATTCCATTCCACATAGGATCCAGGACCCGAAGGAAACAATCTGGACTAAGTCAGCATGTGCCTAATGAAATCGTTTAGCTTGGGCTGCGGCCCTACCTACGGCAAGCTGTGATCTACTGTGTTCTAACAGAGTGGTCCTGGGAGATCATGCTGTTTGGGAAGGGTAAATGATCAGTAAAATTCACTCCTTGCAGCCGGCCTTCCAAATTTATACCATGACCCAAGTGACTTGTAGGTAAGACTGGGAAGTAACTTGCTTTCTGTGGCCAGAGGAGTTTCTATCTTTAAATGGAAGAACGTCACTTCTCCAAAGTGCCCTCCCCAAATCAGCAGGCACTTTCACTAAGGCTACTGAGTGTACCTCTTTAATGATTTCCCATTGCTCTGTATTGCTTCTGGCAGCCACACACAATGAATCAGGTATATTCTCACATGGGTTTCAATTAGATGTTCTATTTATAAATAGGCTGTGGTATGGTTGTCAGTGACTGGAATCTCACACTGTGTGAAGCAGCTGGATTCTGAGTTTCAGGTCTGTTTATCTCCTGCTACAGGACATCTGGCCCCATCTTTTCAAGCAGCAAATGGGTTGATATATTGATCTTGGGGCACCAAACGATGGTTCAGATGATCATAAGGTCACTTTTATTTAACCTCTCCCTATTCTTCAATAGTGAAGAATGCTGGAAGCCTATAAGAAGGCAGGATGGAGGTATTTTGGATTTTGTGAACTCAGACATGTCAGAATGAGAGGTGACTGATGTCACCATGACTTTGTAAGTCTAGCCATGTTGTTGTTCAGTTGCTAAGTTGATTCTGAATCTCTGTGACCCCAAGAACAGCAGGACACCAGGCTTCCCTGTCCTTCCCTATCTCCGCTTGCTCAAACTCACATCCATCAAGTCAGTGATGCCATCCAACCATCTCATCCTCTGTCACACCCTTATCCTCCTGCCCTCAATCTTTCCCAGGAGCAGGGTCTTTTATGGCTGCTGCTGCTGCTGCTGCTAAGTCGCTTCAGTCATGTCTGACTCTGTGCGACCCCACAGACGGCAGCCCGCCAGGCTCCGCTATCCCTGGGATTCTCCAGGCAAGAACACCGGAGTGGGTTGCCATTTCCTTCTCCAATGCATGAAAGTGAAAAGTGAAAGTGAAGTCGCTCAGTCGTGTCCGACTCCCATTGACCCCATGGACTGCAGCACACCAGGCCTCCCTGTCCATCAACAACTCCCGGAGTTTACTCAAACTCATGTCCATTTGAGTCGGTGATGCCATCCAACCATCTCATCCTCTGTTGTCCCCTTCTCCTCCTGCCCTCAATCTTTCCAAGCCTCAGAGTCTTTTCAAATGAGTCAGTTCTTTGCATCAGGTGGCCAAAGTATTGGAGTTTCAGCTTCTACATCAGTCCTTCCAATGAATATTCAGGATTGATTTCCTTTAGGATGGACTGGTTGGATCTCCTTGCAGTGACTACAGCCATGAAATTAAAAGACACTTGCTCCTTGTAAGGAAAACTATGACAAAGCTAGAGCATCTTATATGTTGTCTAGCCTAGCCCCCTCCATACAAACTTCTACTCGGAGTGGATATCTATTCTGGAGTGGACAGGATGGGGGTGGGGATGACTGAATTTCCTATTGATTTACAATTGATAGTTAAAAACAAGCAATTAAAAAAGCAAGCAAACAAATGGACTAATTTCTCTTTCAAAGTAAATTGTCTGCTTGTTGGACTGAATTTGATTAAATCATCTAGTTGTTCTGGCATCATGTAGACAGCACACCATAATCTTGTGTGTCAAGCTAATGAACATTGAAATAAATCGATGAAACAGCTGTTTCCAATGAAGTGAACAGCAAAGTGTTATGTAAATGGCAATTCCTACACAACACCAGGTGATTTTTTTTTTTTTTCCTTGTCCTCAGCAGAGACTGAGAAGTGAGGCTACAGAAAGTCATCTGTAGCTGAGATTTAATGAGTCTCTCTGGAAAGACCAGTGGAGCCACGAACCAGGTTTGTTAACCACTACCAGCTGAAAGGGGACTTCCCAGGTGGCTCGGTGGTAAAGAATCCTCCTGCCAATGCAAGAGACGTGGGTTTGATCCCTGGGTCAGGAAGATCCCTTGGCAAAGGAAATGGTGACCCACTCCAGTATTCTTCCCTGGGAAATCCCATGGACAGAGAACCTGGTGGGCTACAGTCCATGGCGTCACAAGAGTAGGATACAACTTAGTGACTAAACAACAGAAGCCAGTTTAATACTAAAGTGAGCTCATTGCAGCATATTCACCTCTGAGAGGAGGGGAAAGAATAAGAAAAAAATGAGCTGACCCAAGCCTGCACTTGGAATTTTTGGATTCAGGGCAGGAATGCAGATGGAGATCTGAAGGACATAGGTCTTTAAAAGTTATAAATCAGACTCACAAATGTTTACATAAAATATGCCCTATCCTTTTCTCTTTACAAATATAACTTTATCCTGGAAGCCCGGGTTCAAGTTTAAAATTCTTAGATTTATCAAAATCCTGTGTTGATGGTGTAAGCGCCCAGTTCCTGGCCCATTGCTTGTTATCTTTTTACCACCTTTAGCGCCTTTCTACACAAAGCAGCTACCCCAGCTTGCATATCCAAACTCCTTTTGCACCCCTTAAACTATTGCCCCAGCCAAACATCTTTGGGTGTGCACATCATTGGCATGGCTGGTCCTGGGGAGGTTGGATCCAGGGCTCAAGACCATTTGTGCACAGATTTCTGAAGCCCTGGATAACTGAAACATGGTCTAAAAGAGAGGACATGGGCCTTGGTGGTCAGGTCTTTTGGGCATGTGGAGGGAGACTTGGGTGGGAATGGGTCGTCCTTGTGTCTGAGTATAGTAGTAACTATACTACTATAGTATATAGTTGAATTTGTCTCGACTGTAAAGGTGCTTAATTTGCAGCTCTGCTTTAGCCCTTCTTTCTTCTGTATTAGTATATGCTGAGTCTGTTCATATTCTGCTGGTTGATTAGCTTTTAGCCATGGAAACTTTATTCAGTATCCTTGGATTTTCTTAAAACCACAGAATACGGAACATCTCATATCCTCACAAAACAGGGCAGACAGTAGCTTAAAAGCAGAGACTTAGATGTATGCTCTCTCATTTGCTAGCTATGTGACATCAGGCTATTTAGTTAATCTTTTAGAATCTTATAATGGGAATACTAACCCTTAGTTCACAAGGAGAAAGTGAGAAAAGGAATGCCATTTAAAAGATATGCAATAATAGTTAATAGTAATATTAGTTATTATTTTTATAGTTACTTGTTAGGAATGAGGACTAAGGTGTTAGATTGCCTAAACTTGAACCTCTGCTTTTTTGTGACACTGTGTAACAAAAGGCACAATATTGAACCTATATGTGCCTGTGTTTCTTCATTCAAAGACTGGTGATAATAATCGATTTTACTTTATAAGAGTATTGTAGTAGAGCTCTCCAGAGACAAGAAATAGGATATATGCACACATACACGTGCACACGCTCACAAAAGAGGAGATTTATTATAGGAATTGACTCACAAGGTTATGAAGGCCAAGATGTTCCCACAATCTGAGATCTACCGTTTGCAAGCTGGAGCATCTAGAAAGCCAGTGGTATAGTTCAGCTCAAGTCCAAAGGCCTAAACACTGGGTAACTGATGGTGTAAGTCCCGGTCTGAGTTCAAAAGCCTAAGAACCAGGAGTGCCAGTGTTTAAGAACAGGAGAAAAATCCATGCCTCCACTGGAGCAGAGAGGGAAATGTGCTCTGTCTCCATCTTTCTGCTCTATTTTGATTGGATGATGCCCATATAGGTGAAAGAGATCTTCTTTATTGTCTGTGATTCAAGTGCTAATATCTTCTGGAAACACTTTCACAAACACACCTAGAAATAATGTGTTACCAGCCATCTGGGAATCCCTCAGCCCATAAAGTTCACATGTAAAATTAATCTTCATAGTGGTTGTAAATGATTTAGTGTATGAAAAGTGACTTAGACATATGCATGCAGTACATACTCAGTATTAATTATCACGTCTTGCCCTCTCAAGCTCCGAAGCTGACCTTTAACTTTGGTTTTGGTGGGAGAAATGTTGCTATGGAATGAGCGACAGGGTGAGTCAGGACACTTCAAGCATCTTTCCTACTCTTTGTTTATAAATCAAGTCTTGCCAAGTCAGAAGTTTTTTTCTCCCTGTGCCTATGCAGAAGCATAGCTGAGTTTTAAAGTAAAGATATGAAAGCTAGTGGGCATTTTATGGAGCTGGAGCAGTTATATAGTGGCTACAGCATCTATTTTGTTTAACTTGGTGTCACTTCATTTTAATCGAACTTTAATTTACTTTTATCTGGGGATGAGTTTGTTTTTAATCTTCGGTATTCAACATTTTCCTAAGGATACAGAAGCAGGAGTATATGAATTCTTCTTGACAGTATATCTGGAATGTTAAATATGCTAAGTGCATAGATTGTTCTGTATAAGACAATTTGTTTTTACTGTATTAGTGGGTAAAATATTTGTCATAGGATTTTTTTAAAATTGGAGGATAATTGCTTTACGGTGTTGTTAGCTTCTTCTATACCACAATGTGAATCAACTATAAATATACATATATCCCCTCTATCTTGGGCCTCCCTCCAACCTCTCATCCCACTCCTCTAGGTCATCACAGAGCACCAAGCTGAACTCCCTGTGTTTTTTTAGCAGCTTTCCACTAGCCCCACTCTGGTACTCTTGCCTGGAGACTCCCATGGATGGAGGAGCCTGGTAGGCTGCAGTCCATGGGGTCGCTAAGGGTCAGACACGACTGAGCGACTTCATTTTCACTTTTCACTTTCATGCATTGGAGAAGGAAATGGCAACCCACTCCAGTGTTCTTGCCTGGAGAATCCCAGGGATGGGGGAGCTGGTGGGCTGCTGTCTATGGGGTCGCACAGAGTCAGACACGACTGAAGCGACTTAGCAGCAGCAGCAGTGTGTCTATGGGGTCGCACAGAGTCGGACACGACTAAAGTGGCTTAGCAGCAGCAGCAGCAGTGTGTGTATGTTAATGCTACTCTCTCAGTTCCTTGTGGGTAAGAGACAAATTAATTTGTATAACCCACAACTCTTTCTCAGGAAGTCTTTGGGAACAAGTGCCAGGTGTTTTGCTTGACCTGATGAGATTGGCCTGAATCCACTGAAGAGAGTCTAGCTATAGAGCCCAACCCAAGTAGAAAGCATTCAATAAGTATAGCGCTAATGATAAAGAATCTGCCTGATAATGCAGGAGACATAGAGATCAGGTTCAACCTCTGAGTCAGGAAGATACCCTGGAGTAGGAAATGGCAACCTGCTCCAGTATTCTTGCCTGGAAAATTCCATGGACAGAGGACCCTGATGGGCTATAGTCCGTGGGGTCATAAAGAATTGGACACAACTGAGCACAAACAACAGCAAATTTTTATCTAAAACTATAATCCATCAACCTAAACCAAAACCAGTAAGCTAAGTTAGAAAACAATGGAAGATTCTTTTCTTGATTTTTTTTTTTTTTTTAAAGTTTCAAATGTTTCTTTCCCTTGAGTCACTGGGAGCTCCCATGTGTTAAGTGAATGAGTAGACCATAGGAAATATCTTCAGAATGGAGATAAAATTGTGATACTTAACTTTTAAGAAGCACAAGATGTTCTGTTTCCTAGTTTGCCTATAGAATATGGAATTCTATAACTTTATTTAAAAATAAGAACTATCTAATACTATTAAGGTGAAAAGACTGAATTGTAGGAGGAGAGCTTGGCTTGCTCAGATTCACACAACTCATTGATGATAGAAAAGGATTCAATTTCAAGGTGCCGTGACTTTAATTTCAATCCCAGTGTTTTTAATATTCAAAATCAGTTTTGTAAGGCATTAAGTTTAATGTAAGCATTCTCAGTGTAATAAGTATCTTGGAAATGAATAACCCCATTTAATAAACGAATGGGGTTAACATTTTTGGTAGTGACTCATATCTTGTGGTCCTGGGATGAGAATCAGTGGTCAGACTTCAAAGGATGCATATAGACTTCATTTATACTTTCTAGAAAGGGCCATTTTTGACTTGAGGAAAGCCAGCTTAAACAAGCAACCTTCAAGGCTTAGATACAATCTGGGGAACTAATATAGGTCTGATCAGTGGAGCTTTTCCACTGTCTTTTTAATTAAAAAAAATTATCAAATAACTGGAGCATTAAAAAAAAAAAAACTCAGTAATAAGCCTACCCAACCATTCACAAGCCCTTTGGGGCTTAAAATTAATTTAAAAATACTAGCATGCAGATAATCTTCTAATTACCAGTTTAAAATAGCTTCATTTCTAGGCGATTCGGAAAAGCCCTTTAGACTGTGCTAATGATTCAAAATAACACATAGCCTAGAGTCAACCCTATATTTTTGTATTTCTCTGACATTTCTGCTCTAGGGAAACGTTGAGAAGCATCTCACCTCTTGAAAATACCTTTTAGATTAGGGGAGTTTAAAAAAAAATAGAGTCATTGTCTGGGTAAAAGTAGGGTATTATGGATTGGGCAAAGATATTTCTCCATTGGAAGGTGTATGCACATATTTAATATTCTGACAACATAGTGCCATTACTATGGACTATTATTATTAGCGTGAAATAAGAAACACACTCTAAAGACGTATACATTGTCCAGAAACAATCACCCTTGAGTGGTCAGTGGGCACAGTTTTGTTCTTTCTGAAATTTCTTCCAAATTCCGAGGCAGTCAAAAAAAGTATAAAATAATGTTCACTATTTTGGATAACATGAAAAGAAGGCAGATGGGTTTTAATCATAGATTCTAAAAAGGATTAGGCTTTTTGGATGATCGGTACAAAAATAAATGGTACAATTTAAATTATGGGCATAAATGCCTTCAGATTCTTAAAGGGAACAGCTGATCAAATTTGTAGTTAATTAGTTAATGATATTCTGTGTAGCCACCATTTCTGTGCCTGGTTTACACAACCATATGTAATCATGACAAGAAATCATAATTATGGAAACCTTAGAAGTGACACCTCACTACCTACTTGTTGCCTAGAATCTTTTTACAGATTCTCCTACTGATGTTATGTTCCTGTCAAATTCCTCTAGTGAAGGGGAGCATGTTGCAACATGAGCCTCACAGTTTCATTTCTGCTCAAACACTGGGTTTGGAACTTTTTCTCCCTGAAATTGACCTGAGTGTGAGTTCTCTGTAGCATCTCCCATCTGATATGAAAATGTGCAAGAATGGAGTCACTTTGGTAAAAGAGTGTCTGGACTTCTGCTAACTGAATACCCCTCTGGAAATCCATTTGGAAATCACCACTGTAGATTCCATAGCAACGGTTTTTAGTGTGGATCATATATCCCCCTGGGAAGATATGGCAAAATCCAAAGACATTTTGGAATTTCTCAACTGGATGCCACTGGCATCTAATGAGTAGAGGTCAAGGATGATGCTTAACATCTTATAATGCATAGGACAACAAAAACTATCCAGCCCATAATTTCAATAGTGTCAAAGTTGAGAAACTCTGCTATAGAGTAATGCAAGATATGTCTAAGCCCTCTTCTTTGTGAGACATGCTTTGATGGGTGAAGACAGTTATAGGTAATCTCTTAGCTTTTTCTTGTTCAGACTACACATTTGTAATTAGTTTCAATGTGGTAATTAGTTTGTCATTGCCCATGTAGTGAGCTCAGCTGTTGTTCTCAGGGTCAAGTCCTCAGAGTCCTTACTTGGGACCCTCTTTGATTTCTCAAGATCTTGCTCATAATTGAGTGAGTGAAGTCACTCAGTCCTGTCTGACTCTCTGTGACCCCATGGACTGTAGCCTTGCAGGCTCCTCTGTCCATGGGATTTTCTAGGCAAGAATACTGGAGTGTGTTGCCATTTCCTTATCCATGTTCATAATTACCTGTTCCAAATTGCAAAAATTTCCATGGCTACTCTTACTGAGTTTGACATAAGACCCCAAAATATTTGTTAAAGGATACAGTAAATCAAAGAAAATACTTATTAAAGGATACAGTAAATCAAAGAATAAGAGTGGGAAAATATAGAGCCTGAAATTCCCTAATGAGGTCCTTTTGTTTATGAGGATTATAAAGAAAAATCAGTTTATAAGTATTTCTTTAAATCCTAACAGCCATTAAGGATGGCTTGCAGTACAGTAAAGCTCCAGTTGGGGGAGCCCAGCCACTAATTCAAAGACTGGGAGGAAAATGGATCTCGGATTTAACTATAAATTTCCTTAAAATTCCTTGAGGGAAAAGAAAAACATTTTCTCTTTTTGATTTGTTTATACACACGATACATGGACAGAGTATAATAATGCCACTTTGATCTTATGGTCTAAGAAAAACATAAAGTCCAGAGTGAGAACTGTGTATCACACAGCGTTAGAAAATGTGTAGTTTCTTTTTCAGGCTGTTCCAACGGGAAACTCAAACCCATCCACTTCTAATGGTGGAAAGCGCCATTTAATTAGAATACACCTATTTTGAAGCAGATTTAAACTTTCTGGTTGTGCTCTCTGAGTACTAGTACCAATAGAGTCAGAGTTTGGAAAGCAGCAGAGAGAGATGGTGGGATGGGAGGAGAGGAAAAGTGCCCTCCTATTTTTTTCTGGATCAGTTTTTTTCTGGATTATGCCCTGCGTGAGACAGTCATGCAGTGAGGAAATCCACAGATTGCCATGTGTCAGGGAGGGTGTGTACAACACAGGAGAGCCTTCCCTCCACATAGGCATTCCTGCTCAGTCTCTATGAGGTCTCTGATGAGGAAAGCAAATGCAATTCCTTCACTTTCTCAGGATCATTTCCTGTCTTAAGGAGTAAGATCTATTTTACATTCAAGTCCATTCTGAGCCAAAGGAGGAGGCAAGTAGGAGGTTATGATGACATTAGGGCCAAGTCTTGCTAAGGGCCATCCCCAAGATGTGGTCCACAGGTGCTCAGTCATATCTGACTTTTTGAGGCTCCATGGACTTTGGCCCATCAGTCTCCCCTTCCTACTCCAGGGCATCTTCCCAACCCAGGGATATAACCAGTATGTCTTGTGTCTCCTGCATCAGCAGGCGGATTCTTTAGCGCTAGCACAACCTGGGAAGCCCTAGGTATGCAGTGGTCCTGCTTCAATTCTCCTTACAGACTTTCATTGCTGGGAATGACCTGCCTTGAAGCTTTCTCTCCAGTCCTTGCCTCCTCACATATGATGCCCGTTCATCCCCTTCCTATCTGACCTAACTGTTTTCCAAGCCACTTGCCTGTTGCTCTTGGTTTCTGTTACTGACAGAGATGGTTTAATGTTCGCCACCAGGTGTGGCCGTGTGTCTTGTTCCTAATCCAATTTAGCAGGCCAGCGCTAGGACTGGGGATGCTCACCATCCCAGAGTAGAAGCTTACACATAAACTTATTCAGCTTCTGTACATTTTAATCCTCCAGAGACAGGCCAAACCTGGCAATTTTTCTGAAGAAGTTATGACCTAGTAGAAAGTACGTGGAATTTTGAATCAGAGAGACCTGAATTTCATGCCTCGCTCTCCAACTTCATATTCAGCAGGCTTGTCTTCTGACCTCTATATGCTATATTTTTAAAAATAAAGTAATAAATATACATACAAACTTACAAAGAAAAGATAATCCACACAAAGTCACTTTTTAAATTATAAAATGGCATATGCATATTTATATGTCATGAGGCAAGTTGATTATCTTCAAGATATATCAGTTCAATCCTAGTATGCCACTATTGGAAATTAAAGTTGTTAAATCATTCTGAATAATTCCCAGGGAAATAGCCTACAGGTTAATTAGAGACAGATGGGGTAATGGAGTGACCTCATAAGGAACCATAATAAAAAGCAAATGGGAATTGAAGTTAAAGGGAGGTTACCTGTGGGAAACCAAAGGAAATGTCACCCCAGAAAGCAACAGAGATATTGTTCTGCAGAAGTAAAGTCTCACCTGTTAAACTCAAAAGAATTTGGTACTAGGTTTCATCCTTATGTAGCAAAGCAAGGTTAACACAGTATGCAGAGTGCAGTTGAAGGGACTTCCCTGGCAGTCCAGTGGTTACATTTCCAGTGTAGGGGATGCAGATTCAGTCCCTGATTGGCGAACTAAGATCCCATGTGCTGTGCAATGGGGCCAAAAGGTTAAAAAAAAATACAGTTGAACTGTTTACATAGCTGAGAATTAAGAAAGATGCCATGAAGCAAAGCAGAATTTTTGAAATCCAGGTAACAACTGGCAGGGAGGTGTGGATTCCTTGGGTCTGTCTTGCTTTTTTCCACTGGATGTTAGACAAATTGATTAAACTCTCTAGGCTTTCATTTCTTAATTTTAAAGTTGTTGCATAAGATGATCTTGGCAATTCTGACTTAAATTCTCTTAACTAATGAGACCTTTTTATCATTTAGAAATTCTCCCCTCTTTGTCCATGGTACAGTTTAAATTTCTTACTTACATTAGAAAGCGATGAAAAAATATTTTTACTGCTCTTATGTTACAGTTTCATATAAAATGTGATAGAGTTGTAGATCATCAGGAATGACAGGTTTCTAGACTTGACAATGTCCATATTCAGATAACACTATGGTGTGGGGTGGCTTCACCCTGTCCCAGTTTGAAGTGAGGAAGACTCTCAGATTGGCTCCGATCAGTCCCAGCCAAGTACAGGTGCTGGATGCTCTGTCGTTCACATTGCTACCTCTGAGAGTTCAGGATTCCTGTGTCTGTTTTACGGGTTTAGGATAGCTTGGACCATGGAACATGGCATTGTAAATAGAGGGTCTTTGCAGGGTGAGCAGAATTTTGCATCATCGTTGGAGAAATGGCAACCCACTCCAGTATTCTTGCCTGGAGAATCCCATGGACGGAGGGTCCATGGGGTTGCAAAGAGTTGGACACGACTGAGTGACTTCACTTTCTTGGAGAAGGTCATGGAGAGAGTGTGATCTCCTGCTGATCAGAGAGCTGGAGCCAGGTGAGGGAAGGCTTCTTATCCCCTTCTCTCTCCTTGGAATGTACATTCTGCCTTCCATTCCCAGCCTAGAGAAGCCATTTCAAGGATGCAGCCTTGAGAAAGGCAATGTGTTGCTGAGACCATCTGGACTGTGTACGTGACTGAACCCCACTGTGGCTTGCATACAAACTTATAAGATTCTTTCAGACCAGGGCAGAGATCCACTTGTCTTATGGCTGTCTAAGGCAAGCCCCCTATATAATTCCCCTCCTAATTAGATCTGCTACCTTCCACCCCAAAGAAATCTGCCTCTTTCTTCTCTTATTGCCTTCTGTGTATGGAGCCAGTTTCAAATTTCACCCTGGGGACTCCTGAGGTTTCAAGCCAATTGTAGTTGACCACCACTTCTGCTGGGCAGTTGCTGTGCAATGCTCAGGCAGCTGTTAATGAGATGCTCTTACCCTTGGGCCAAGAGAGGGAATATTAATATTGTAGGAAGAACTAACCCAGGCTAAGTGGGCACACACTGGAATGATCAAGAGTGGCCTGTGGGCGTTGCCTTGGTTGTCACAAGGCTCAGGCAGATGATCAGTAGGAAATGCTGACTTCCCTTTTCCATCATCCCCACTCTGGCCCTCCTGCCTGTCCTTCCAGGGCCCTCCCTTTCTCTAGCCCCCTGGATAGAGCTGTCTTAATTTTCCCACTTGGGTGGGGTCCCTTAGCTTTTCATTTCTGTTTCTTCTGATCTGTTTTTTGTGAATATATTTTACGCTCTGCTGCTTTAGGTCTTTCGTTTTGGATGCAAAATCCCTTTTCAGCTTTTTTTTTTTTTTTTTTTTTGACCTCTTTAACATTTCAGTTTTCACTTAAACACTTTGGCTTTCAAGAGTATTGTCTTTGAACAGGCTTCAAGTGACTATTTTGGAAGTCAGATACTGAATAGTGACACTTCTCTCTCTCTGCTTTCCCCCCTCTCACAATCCTCATTCTTCCCCAGGCAAAGGATGTCTCTGCTGAATTGCAGGTAGTTCAAAAAAAAAAAAAAAAAAAAAAAAAGGACAACGCACTGACAGAATTTAAAGCCTTATTTCACAGCACAGCTACAAGGCAACTCACACAGATGTATAGCTCCCTGATTCCGACAGGTAGTTTTTAAGGCCCTACTGTGTGTCAAGCATGTTAAAGAATATTAAAAGAATGAGACTCAGGATCTGTTCTCAGGGAACTAATAATAATGAAGTCCAAGAACTTAGAGAAATTGCTATTTTTCACTTTTTGTTTTGTTTTACATATGCTCACCTCTGGTGATGGAAGAGTAATTCTGGAAAAACTGACTCTGAAGCAGATGAGTGAATGTGTCTTATTTAAGTGACCTGGGATTACCTCTTACTTAAATGGACCCTGTAGTGAGTCTTAGAAACAAAAAGTCAACCACTAACTTGCTTCATAAAGTAATTTTCATTTTTGTCCTTATATTAGCTTTGCTTAAAGCAAACGTATTTGTATGCCTGGTGCTATTTCTCCCTCCCTCCCTGCCTCCCTCTCTCTCTCTCTATGTATGTGTGTGTATATATATATATATATATATATATATGTATATAAAATATATATAAATATGTATAGGATGTATTAAACCACATTTTGTCATAGTTTTTCCTTCGAAAGTTAGGATTGTGTTATTTTTCTGGGAACGAAGTAAGGTCACTCATTTCCTTAAAAATAACTTAGTCACTGTATTACTACTTTCGCTCACAGTGATGGCAGACTGTTTCACTAAAGGTATGAAGTGAAGCAAAAGTCCCTCACTGTGTCCAGCTCTTTGTGACCTCATTGACTATACAGTCCAGGGAATTTGCCAAGGAAGAATACTGGAGTGGGTAGCTGTTCCCTTCTCCAGGGGATCTTCCAAACTCAGGGATCGAACCTAGGTCTCCCACATTGCAGGTGGATTCTTTACCAGCTGAGCCACCAGGGAAGCCCTTCACTAAAGGTATACATTAGCCATATAGTCTGAAATTTTATAAAAGATAAGTTTATTCAAAATTACTTTCCGCTTTGTTTGGAAGTCTCACTACCTCCATGAATACTACATTTTTATATGGTTGGATTAGTAATTCAATCCTGGGTGTGGACACAGTCCCAGAATATAGTCACAGTTCCTTCTCAGATAATTTAATTATTTAACAGATTTCTTAAGTGCCATTAGAGGAACAAATATGTATTTTTGCATAGTGGAATAAGAAGTATACAAAGAATGTGGCTAGTAAAATATTTCAATGTATAGTTTTCAAGTTAAATCATTATCATGAATTCAGTGATATTCCATGTTAGAAATTAACATAGAGATACACAAAACAAAATATTTATTCAGAAATATTTGTTGAATACAAATGTTGTACCATGGGCTATGATAGAGAATATTCAATGATGAAAAAAGGATGCACATTATTCTCGTCTGAAATAAATATTTTTTGAACATATGTTGGAAAGCATAATCAGCCAAAAGAATATTTTTGTGACATCATCTGTTTTAAGTCTTGATTTCTGTCTTTACAGTTTAGTTTCTTCTAGTCACCAAATTGTCATGGGACTACTTTCTGATTCATTGCTTTGCTTACTGAGACTTACAATGTGAGTGAAATGAACTGGAGTCTGAATAAGAGTTTATTCAGCTAATATGAGTGTCCATTCTATGTTACACACATTGAGAAAAGATGACATTTAGTCTTTATCTATTTAGATGTTTTTAAGTGTTTTTTAATATTTATTTTTAAAATTGAGACATAATTGACATGTAACATTGTATTAGTTTCAGGTGTACAACATGACAATTTGATATATATACATATTGAGAAATGACTGAAGTCTAGTTAACATCCATCACTACACATAGTTCTATTTTTCTTGTGCTGAGAACTTTTAAGATCTACTCTCTTATTTAAATATATAATACAGTATTGTTAACTATAGTCACCACACTGTATGTTCATCCTTCAGTTCAGTTCAGTCGCTCAGTCGTGTCCAACTCTTTGCGACCCCATGAATCGCAGCACACCAGGCCTCCCTGTCCATCACCAACTCCCGGAGTTCACTCAGACTCACGTCCATCGAGTCGGTGATGCCATCCAGCCATCTCATCCTCTGTCGTCCCCTTCTCCTCCTGGCCCCAATCCCTCCCAGCATTAGAGTCTTTTCCAATGAGTCAACTCTTCCCATGAGGTGGCCAAAGTACTGGAGTTTCAGCTTTAGCATCATTCCTTCCAAAGAACACCCAGGGCTGATCTCCTTCAGAATGGACTGGTTGGATCTCCTTGCAGTCCAAGGAGAAGACTCTCAAGAGTCTTCTCCAACATCACAGTTCAAAAGCATCAATTCTTCGGCGCTCAGTTTCTTCACAGTCCAACTCTCACATCCATACATGACCACTGGAAAAACCATAGCCTTGACTAGACAGACCTTTGTTGGCAAAGTAATGTCTCTGCTTTTCAATATGCCATCTAGGTTGGTCATAACTTTCCTTCCAAGGAGTAAGCGTCTTTTAATTTCATGGCTGCAGTGACCATCTGCAATGATTTTTGGATCCCCCAAAAATAAAGTCTGACACTGTTTCCACTGTTTCTCCATCCATTTCCCATGAAGTGATGGGACCAGATGCCATGATCTTCGTTTTCTGAATGTTGAGCTTTAAGCCAACTTTTTTACTCTCCTCTTTCACTTGTTACATCCTTAGGATTTACCTTATAACTGTAAGTCTGTACTTTTTGACCAAATTCACCAGTTTCATATACTTCCTACCCTTGCCTCTGGTAAAGACCGATCAATTCTCTGTAACCTATGAGTTCATTTTTTTTTTTTTTTTAAATTCAGCCTGGAAGTCAGATGGTACAGTGTTTGTCAGTCTGTCTGACTTATCTCACTTAGCATATGCTAATACCCTCAAGGCCCATCCATGTTGTTGCAAACAGCAGGATTTCCTTCATTTTTGTGCTGAATAATATTTCATTATATTTTGTTGTGGTTGTTCGGTCGCTCAGTTGTGCCTGACTCTTTGCAACCCCATGGACTACAACACACCAGGCTTCTCTGTCCTTCACCATCTCCTGAAGCTTGCTCAAACTCATTTTATATGTATGTATGTATGCATATATATATATGTATGTATATATGTGTATGTGTGATATATCATTTGTGTGAGGCATACATAATATCAGTATGTATGTAACACATTTTTATTTATCCATTCATTTGTCAGGAGACACAGATTGTTTCCGTATCTTGACTGTTGTGAATAATGCTGCAAAAAACATGGAAGTGCAGATATCTTTTTCAGAAAGTGACTTTGTTTCCTTCAGATGAATGCCCCACGGTGAAGCTGCTGGATTATATGGTAGTTCTATGTTTATTTTTTTGAAGGACCTCTGTACTGTTTTCCATACTGACTGCAGCAATTTACATTCTCACTAACAGTTCAGAAGTGTTCCCTTCTGTCCACATCCTCATCAACATGAATCTCTTGTATTTTTGATAATAGCCATTCTAACAGATGTGAGGTGATATCATGATTTTGATTTGCAATTCCCTGATGATTAGTGACATTGAGCACCTTTCAATGCATCTGCTGACCATCTGTATGTCTTTGGAAAATATCTATTCAGTCCCTTTACTCAGTTTTTAAAAATTGGATTGTTTGGTTTTTGTTATTGTGTGCCTTCTTTATACATATTTTGGATATTAATCCCTTAGATAAATGTTTGGCAAATATTTTCTTCCTTTCTGTTTTATTTTTTCCATTGCCATTCCAACCAAAACCATTTTGTTGATGGTTTCTTGTGCTGTAAAGAAACTTTTTCTAGTTTAATATAGCTCTAGCTCTACTTATTTGTTTTTTCTTTTGTTGCCTTTGCATTTGGTGTCAAATTCAACAAATCATTACCAAGAGCAAGGAGAAGGAACTTACTCCCTATGTTTTCTTTTAGGAATTCTGTGGTTTGAGGTCTTACATTTCAGTTCATAATCTAACTTGAATTGATTTTCCTCTATAGTGTTAGAAGGGTTCATTCTTTTGCATGTGGTTGTCCAGGTTTTTCAACCTCATTAAGTGAAGACACTATTCTCACCCCATTGTATCGTCTTGGCTCCTTTGTCATAAATCAGTTGATTGCATATGCATGGGCCTATTTCTGGGCTCTTTATTCCATTTAATGTGTTTACTCCCTCAATGCCTTTCTGTTACTAACTACATGTTTTTAGTCATTAGGTACTCCCATACCATATTTTCAAGTGTTGTTGTTTAGTTGCTAAGTCATGTCTGCCTCTTTGTGATCCCATGGACTGTAGCCCATCAGGCTCTTCCCTCCATGGGATTTCCCAGGCAAGAACACTAGAGTGGGTTACCATTTCACTCTCAGGGATCTTCCTGACCCAGGGAATGAACCTGTGTCTCCGTGTCTCCTGCATTGGCGGGTAGATAATTTACCACTGAGCCCACAGATACTGTCAAGTACAAACAATTAGTCCCAAGAACAAAATATATAAGACATTTATTCCTAATAGAGGCTTCCTTGATAGCTCAGTTGGTAAAGAACCCACCTGCAATGCAGGAGACCCTGGTTCAATTCCTGGGTCGGGAAGATCCTCTGGAGAAGGGATAGTCTACCCACTCCAGTATTCTTGGGCTTCCCTGTGGCTTAGCTAGTAAAGAATCCACCTGCAGTGTGGGAGGCCTAGGTTCAATCCCTGGGTTGGGAAGATTCTCAGGAAAAGGGAAAGGCTACCCACTCCAGTCTTCTGACCTGGAGAATTCCATGGACTGTATAGTCCATGGGGTCACAAAGAGTCAGACACGACTGAGTGACTTTCACTTCACTTTCACTACATATTCCTGATAAACTTCATCTTGTTAGAGCCTTTGTAATGCTGATTCTACTTAGGTACTTTACCATCACCACTGATTTTATTTTATTTCTTTTTGAATTTTATTTTATTTTTAAATTTTACATAATTGTATTAGTTTTGCCAAATATCAAAATGAATCCGCCACAGGTATACATGTGTTCCCCATCCTGAACCATCCTCCCTCCTCCCTCCCCATACCATCCCACTGGGTCATCCCAGTGCACCAGGCCCAAGCATCCAGTATCGTGCATTGAACCTGGACTGGCAACTTGTTTCATACATGATATTTTACATGTTTCAAAGCCATTCTCCCAAATCTTCCCACCCTCTCCCTCTCCCACAGAGTCCATAAGACTGTTCTATACATCAGTGTCTCTTTTGCTGTCTCGTACACAGGGTTATTGTTACCATCTTTCTAAATTCCATATATATGCATTAGTATACTGTATTGGTGTTTTTCTTTCTGGCTTACTTCACTCTGTATAATAGGCTCCAGTTTCATCCACTTCATTAGAACTGATTCAAATGTATTTTTTTTAATGGCTGAGTAATACTCCATTGTGTATATGTACCACTGCTTTCTTATCCATTCATCTGCTGATGGACATCTAGGTTGCTTCCATGTCCTGGCTATTATAAACAGTGCTGTGATGAACATTGGGGTACACGTGTCTCTTTCCCTTCTGGTTTCCTCAGTGTGTATGCCCAGCAGTGGGATTGCTGGATCATAAGGCAGTTCTATTTCCAGTTTTTTAAGGAATCTCCACACTGTTCTCCATAGTGGCTGTACTAGTTTGCATTCCCACCAACAGTGTAAGAGGGTTCCCTTTTCTCCACACCCTCTCCAGCATTTATTACTTGTAGACTTTTGGATCACAGCCATTCTGACTGGTGTGAAATGGTACCTCATAGTGGTTTTGATTTGCATTTCTCTGATAATGAGTGATGTTGAGCATCTTTTCATGTGTTTGTTAGCCATCTGTATGTCTTCTTTGGAGAAATGTCTATTTAGTTCTTTGGCCCATTTTTTGATTGGGTCATTGATTTTTCTGGAGTTGAGCTGTAGGAGTTGCTTGTATATTCTCGAGATTAGTTGTTTGTCAGTTGCTTCATTTGCTATTATCTTCTCCCATTCTGAAAGCTGTCTTTTCACCTTGCTAATAGTTTCCTTTGATGTGCAGAAGCTTTTAAGGTTAATTAGGTCCCATTTGTTTATTTTTGCTTTTATTTCCAATATTCTGGGTGGTGGGTCATAGAGGATCCTGCTGTGATGTATGTCAGAGAGTGTTTTGCCTATGTTCTCCTCTAGGAGTTTTATAGTTTCTGGTCTTACATTGAGATCTTTAATCCATTTTGAGTTAATTTTTGTGTATGGTGTTAGAAAGTGTTCTAGTTTCATTCTTTTACAAGTGGTTGACCAGATTTCCCAGCACCACTTGTTAAAGAGATTGTCTTTAATCCATTGTATATTCTTGCCTCCTTTGTCAAAGATAAGGTGTCCATATGTGCGTGGATTTATCTCTGGGCTTTCTATTTTGTTCCATTGATCTATATTTCTGTCTTTGTGCCAGTACCATACTGTCTTGATAACTGTGGCTTTGTAGTAGAGCCTGAAGTCAGGTAGGTTGATTCCTCCAGTTCCATTCTTCTTTCTCAAGATCGCTTTGGCTATTCGAGGTTTTTTGTATTTCCATACAAATTGTGAAATTATTTGTTCTAGCTCTGTGAAGAATACCGTTGGTAGCTTGATAGGGATTGCATTGAATCTATAAATTGCTTTGGGTAGTATGCTCATTTTCACTATATTGATTCTTCCAATCCATGAACATGGTATATTTCTCCATCTGTTAGTGTCCTCTTTGATTTCTTTCACCAGTGTTTTATAGTTTTCTATATATAGGTCTTTAGTTTCCTTAGGTAGATATAGTCCTAAGTATTTTATTCTTTCCGTTGCAATGGTGAATGGAATTGTTTCCTTAATTTCTCTTTCTGTTTTCTCATTATTAGTGTATAGGAATGCAAGGGATTTCTGGGTGTTGATTTTATATCCTGCAACTTTACTATAGTCATTGATTTGTTCTAGTAATTTTCTGGTGGAGTCTTTAGGGTTTTCTATGTAGAGGATCATGTCATCTGCAAATAGTGAGAGCTTTACTTCTTCTTTTCCAATTTGGATTCCTTTTATTTCTTTTTCTGCTCTGATTGCTGTGGCCAAAACTTCCAAAACTATGTTGAATAGTAAAGGTGAAAGTGGGCACCCTTGTCTTGTTCCTGACTTTAGAGGAAATGCTTTCAATTTTTCACCATTGAGGATAATGTTTGCTGTGGGTTTGTCATATATAGCTTTTATTATGTTGAGGTATGTTCCTTCTATTCCTGCTTTCTGGAGAGTTTTTATCATAAATGGATGTTGCATTTTGTCAAAGGCTTTCTCTGCATCTGTTGACATAATCATATGGTTTTTATTTTTCAATTTGTTAATGTGGTGTATTACATTGATTGATTTGCAGATATTGAAGAATCCTTGCATCCCTGGGATAAAACCCACTTGGTCATGGTGTATGATCTTTTTAATGTGTTGTTGGATTCTGATTGCTAGAATTTTGTTAAGGATTTTTACATCTATGTTCATCAGTGATATTGGCCTGTAGTTTTCTTTTTTTGTGGGATCTTTGTCAGGTTTTGGTATTAGGCTAATGGTGGCCTCATAGAATGAGTTTGGAAGTTTACCATCCTCTGCAATTTTCTGGAAGAGTTTGAGCAGGATAGGTGTTAGCTCTTCTCTAAATTTTTGGTAGAATTCAGCTGTGAAGCCGTCTGGGCCTGGGCTTTTGTTTGCTGCAAGATTTTTGATTACAGTTTCAATTTCCGTGCTTGTGATGGGTCTGTTAAGATTTTCTATTTCTTCCTGGTTGAGTTTTGGAAAGTTGTATTTTTCTAAGAATTTGTCCATTTCTTCCACGTTGTCCATTTTATTGGCATATAATTGTTGATAGTACTCTCTTATGATTCTTTGTATTTCTGTGTTGTCTGTTGTGATCTCTCCATTTTCATTTCTAATTTTATTGATTTGATTTTTCTCCCTTTGTTTCTTGATGAGTCTGGCTAATGGTTTGTCAATTTTATTTATCCTTTCAAAAAACCAGCTTTTGGTTTTGTTGATTTTTGCTGTGATCTCTTTTGTTTCTTTTGCATTTATTTCTGCTCTAAGTTTTAAGATTTCTTTCCTTCTACTAACCCTGGGGTTCTTCATTTCTTACTTTTCTAGTTGCTTTAGGTGTAGAGTTAGGTTATTTATTTGACTTTTTTCTTGTTTCTTGAGGTGTGCCTATATTGCTATGAACTTTCCCCTTAGGACTGCTTTTAACGTGTCCCACAGGTTTTGGGTTGTTGTGTTTTCATTTTCATTCGTTTCTATGCAAATTTTGATTTCTTTTTTGATTTCTTCTGTGATTTGTTGGTTATTCAGCAGCGTGTTGTTCAGCCTCCATATGTTGGAATTTTTAATAGTTTTTCTCTTGTAATTGAGATCTAATCTTACTGCATTTTGGTCAGAAAAGATGCTTGGAATGATTTCTATTTTTTTGAATTTACCAAGGCTAGCTTTATGGCCCAGGATGTGATCTATCCTGGAGAAGGTTCAGTGTGCGCTTGAGAAGAAGGTGAAATTCATTGTTTTGGGATGAAATGTCCTATAGATATCAATTAGGTCTAACTGGTCTATTGTATTGTTTAAAGTTTGTGTTTCCTTGTTAATTTTCTGTTTAGTTGATCTATCCATAGGTGTGAGTGGGGTATTAAAGTCTCCCACTATTATTGTGTTATTGTTAATTTCTCCTTTCATACTTGTTAGTATTTGTCTTACATACTGTGGTGCTCCCGTGTTGGGTGCATATATATTTATAATTGTTATATCTTGTTCTTGGATTGATCCTTTGATCATTATGTAGTGACCTTCTTTGTCTCTTTTCACAGCTTTTGTTTTAAAGTCTATTTTATCTGATATGAGTATTGCTACTCCTGCTTTCTTTTGGTCCCTATTTGCATGGAAAATCTTTTCACAGCCCTTCACTTTCAGTCTGTATGTGTCCACTGTTTTGAGGTGGGTCTCTTGTAGACAACATATGTAGGGGTCTTGTTTTTGTATCCATTCAGCCAGTCTTTGTCTTTTGGTTGGGGCATTCAACCCATTTACGTTTAAGGTAATTACTGATAAGTATGATCCCGTTGCCATTTACTTTATTGTTTTGGGTTAGATTTTATACACCGTTTTTGTGTTTCCTGTCTAGAGAATATCCTTTAGTATTTGTTGGAGAGCTGGTTTGGTGGTGCAGAATTCTCTCAGCTTTTGCTTGTCTGAAAAGCTTTTGATTTCTCCTTCATACTTGAATGAGATCCTTGCTGGGTGCAATAATCTGGGCTGTAGGTTATTTTCTTTCATCATTTTAAGTATGTCTTGCCATTTCCTCCTGGCTTAAAGAGTTTCTATTGAAAGATCAGCTGTTATCCTTATGGGTATTCCCTTGTGTGTTATTTGTTGTTTTTCCCTTGCTGCTTTTAATATTTGTTCTTTGTGTTTGATCTTTGTTAATTTGATTAATATGTGTCTTGGGGTGTTTCGTGTTGGGTTTATCCTGTTTGGGACTCTCTGGGTTTCTTGGACTTGGGTGATTATTTCCTTCCCCATTTTAGGGAAGTTTTCAACTATTATCTCCTCAAGTATTTTCTCATGGTCTTTCTTTTTGTCTTCTTCTTCTGGGACCCCTATGA